>NW_026562435.1:1792500-2322500 GCF_027474105.1 Poeciliopsis prolifica | reverse complement strand
TGTTCTTTGAACCCCAGTGGAAAAAACCAGACGTCCCCGATTGGAGTCACAGAATACGGTATGGAGCAGAATCAACGTGCAAACGATTCCGTGTTTCCCCAACGCTTCAAACTCCGGATAGGTCACCGGGGAAAGGTTACTGTGGCATCATCCTTCGTCCCATGCATACACACGGGAACAGAAACCCCGCTGCGGCACAGAGAACCATGCATAAACCCCCCGACGCCACGCTGTGACCTCCGAGACGGCCATGAATACAAGCAACACATCAACAGCAGCCACCATAATCTGAGATGGTTAGTCATGTGGCCACCTTATCCAGCATGCAACCCCATCTGTGATGACACATGAGCTCCGGCGTTTCACAGAAATAAACTCCCAAACACGACCACGCAAAATCCTGATGGGAAATTTCCATCGGGGTGGGGGGAAAATGTAACACAAGAAAGCGTGATTAATTTCTACTCATGGAATGAATACAGATATTGTCATTACACGCCTTGTATCCTTTTCCAAATATTGTAATGTTTCACTCTCCTTTCTTCCTCCCCCTCCTCTGCTGGCAAGAGGAAAAGAGGGACGACACGTGAGCGACACAACTGGCTGCTAGATGGGCTAAATCACGGAGCAAAACAAAGAGCTGATTGCTCATTAGTGTTATGGATCTGCTCGAGTTGAAGCCGTTTTTCAAGATGCAGACACTGTTTAATGGCTTAAACGGCGTTTACGTAAATTCCCCGCCGCTGACATTTTCAAATGGTAACGCCTAAACCATCGAGGCGTCCGCAGCCGTCTCGGCCGCATTTCCCGTTTGGAGTCCCCTCCTCGAAGCGCACACCTACCTTGGCCTTGCAGATGACACATCGCAGTTTGTCTTCACTCCCACGTCCCTGCAAGAAAAAGAAAGGAGATTAAAACGTAATTAGGAGCTTCTGAAGCCAAACTCGTCATCCGGGGTGACATGAAAGAATATTTTGATAATTGTTAATCAAAGAGTTCCCAATCACTCCTTCTTATTATGACAAATGAGCTGATTATGTTTACTTGGTTATATCTAACCCAAACGTGTGCTATATGGAGTAATGCTAATTTAATTAGACTGTTCAAAGCTTGCACTGTGCACTGGCCTTGAGGAACAAAGCACAAGAACTGAATAAAAAATAATAATAATCAATAAATAAAAGAACAAAACAACAACAGGGAGAAAAGTATCATAATTCAGACAAACGCACAGTTTTGTTATTTAGTTCTGCACCTCGGGGCAGCCGCACAACTTACACACCGACTCAAACACACGCATGGAAGTAATGTGTCGACAGGCTGCGAGCCGCAGCTCCAGACACTAATGACAACCAAACCATTTGCACAAACACAAATCCACTGCTGCAGCGCGTCACAGGATATTCTGATAGATGTAAATGGCACATAATTACAGGACACTACTATTAGGAGCAGGACTCTTTTTTTTTTTTTTTGAAGAGGACTGTTGCCCCCGGCGCCGCGGCCAGAGTGCTGGGAGTGTCGGCCTAATGAAAGTAAACCAGGTCTGGTCACAACCGCTGGGAAACAAAGTCGCTCAGAAGGATTGTTTACTCAACTCGGAATTACAAAAGAAAAAAAAAACTCAAATGATTAAAAGGCATTAATATGAACGAAACTTTTACTGCAATAGTGTGATCTAGATGTAAATATTCTAATATTCTTTGAGCAAATATACTCAGGATGAAATGAAAACATTTCATATTAAGCAGTTATTTAGTCAGACCTGATCATCGGTATCAATCTCCTTATAAACAAAGTAACCGGTTCACATTAGTTATTACTTATGCATGACATTTTTAGCAGCAGTTACTGCCGTAAAGCGAAGCAGAACATGTCATCAGCTTGCACTCGGAGAACTAGTCGACTTAGTGAGGTTGTCACTGAATTGAGCAACTTTTCAGATGTAATATGATAAAAATAGTCAGGTCAAGCTTTTTAAAGCTCAATATCTGTGATTGGCCTGGGAGAGTCTTAAAAATAACTATTATTAATTATTACATCAATTTCAGCTTTTCAACCACAAAGCTCAAATTTTTATAATGTCTTTGTGTTTTTGTAAATCTGTCTGTAACTGCCTTGTTGCTGAACTGTGCTGAACAAATAAACTTGACTGACTGGTGGATGTAATAAAGAGTCCTTCCACTTCTCTCCCAGCGCCGCCATCAAACATGTCCTCATCTGCACTTTAAGCTCCGCCCACCTCCCCTCACTCTTTCCCACCTGCATTGCTGCCGGGGCTTCGCTCACTTCAGTCCCTGATTTCCTTTTAGTGTGTGCAGTTTCAGCTGGCCGGTGTTGTGGAGTGAAACCAGATGTGTAAAAAAAATACGAATGAATCCGCAAAGCCCGACGGTCCGCTTCACGTCTGCGGGACCAAACCGGGCCGAGCGCGCTCACAGTCCTCCTGCGCCCTTGTGCTTTGAGCTTGCGGGGCTTCTACCCCTCCAGGAATGTGCCCTCCATAATGAGGGTCAGGGGTCAAAGTGCTGCCTCGCCTGCAGGCTGGGATCTCCCAGGCACACTCAGTCACTGACTCTGTCCCTATATTTAAATCCCGCCTCAGGACATGCATTTCAAAGGGCATCTCCTAACTAGTTCCTGGTTACTAATTAGTTTTACGCTGTGCTATTTGTCTTTGGGAACCTGAATGCAGGGAAAGGGTTGGGTGGGGGGGTTGGGTGGGCGAGAATGAGGCGGACTAAAAAAAGATCCTCCATGCTGACTGTAATCATCAGCTGCAAACTCAGGCTCCAGCTAATAATTATATTAGTAATCAATTGTTCTGTTGATTATTTTGATGATTGTTCGGTTTAAAAAGAAGTTGCATGCTCCGCAAATTTTTCATTTAGCCACGTTTACCTTTTGTCTTTTGTTTTTACAAAATATTTCATATGCATTACAAAATGCAGCTGAGCAAATGATTCAATAATTTTTTTGAATAAAAGAAGAAATATTATATTGCTTGATATAAAATAACATTCTATTAATGAATGAATGTAGCAAAGGATGCATCTGCAGCTATCAATCTGTTGACCTTTGTTCTTTTCTTTTTTTTTTTTTCCAAATGTGAACCAGGTGAAGCTACAACTGCCACCTGAGTCCACAATACTTTTTTTTCTTTCTTTTTTTACCTTAAATGCAGAATATACATATATTTGCACAGCTTTAACTTAAAGGGGCAGTGTTATGTATTTTCTGACCACATGGTGCTATTTTAAACCATAATGAAGTAGTTATATTATCTTCATTTGTTATAAAAATGCTGTTTGTATCAAATATGACTCAAAAGAAAGTTTTAAGACTGTCATGACATCGTCATGAGCATGACACAACACCTGCTGTGAACATAAGTAAGTCTTCATGAATATTGATTCATGAAGACTTCATGCTTTAATAACATAAAGCTAGATCATTTTTAAAGTGTAATCAGTAATACTTTTATCACAAATTTATGTCAGATACTGAGTTCTGTTGATGATGATGTCATGGCAGTCTTAATCACAACCCGTCAAATGAAGTGTTACTGGAATTTCACTTCAAAATTTTATTTAACACTTTGAGAAAAACTCCTGCGCTTTCTGAAACTCCTCTTTCAGGAAGTCATCACAACTTGGCTCCACTATTAACCCTTTAACAACGCTTTTACCAGGGTTTCACTGAGAAGTAGCTCCTATAATGTGCTCAACAGATCCACCAGGTGTTTGCTAATTGCTGCTGGCTAGTCTGAAGGAGCTGAAGGGGAGCTGGCTGCTCTGTAAGGAATTAGCTCAGAGGAGAAGCTGCGTCTCCAAGGTGGAGCTAGGTCCAACCAGCTGAATGGTTGCCATGGAGATTGAAGGCTTTCTCAAATAAGCATGAAAGGAATCAAGTCAAGACTCCAGCTATGTTTTGGATGAGGGTACAACGATACATGATTTACAGCTCATAAAAGTTGTTTTTATGTAGCACTGCCCCTTTAATTGCTGCTCTGACTGTGTTGTTTTTTCAGCAAATTCCTATTTAACAATTAACCGATTACTAAATCAGTTAGCAATTACTTAAATGATCAATTATTCATGATTAACTCAATTAATTGTTTCAGCCCCACTGCAAACATGATAAAGAATGTGTTCCCCTTTAATTCTGTAGTGGCAAACATTTAGACAATTTTTTTTTGATGCTGGAAAAACGTACGTGCGGCTCGTATCGGCGCTAACGGCCCCAATGCTACCGCTAGCCGTTCCCCGGCCAGATTGCCTCTCCCTCGCAAGTCAAATCATTATTGGATTACATTTTCTGCTTTCATAAAATGCGGTTAAGAGGCACTTTGGACATATGTGCATGACCTGCTTTCCAGAGATGGCTATCAGAGCAAAAGTGACAGGTCAATTGCTGATTTCTGTTCCATAAAAGGAAAAGGCCTCCTACCCTGAGCACTCTAAAAGGTCGCAAGCTCTCTCTGTCTGTCTGCTCCCCTGTCTCTCTCACACACACACACACACACACACACACACACACACACACACACACACACACACACACACACACACACACACACACAAGTGAAAGTCGTCCGCTGACAGGAGAGCGCGGTCTCAGCTGAGTGCGGCGCTGCGTGTGTCTCTGTGTGTGTCTGTGTGCGTGCCGGCTGCATCAGCCTGTGTGTTTGTACGTAATTGTATAGTGGGAAGACACACACTTAATGGAAGTGGCTCTTCACTGTGACAGCTGGGTGGTGCAGATGAAAGGTCTGCAGCGGCGTGTTGTCGGCCACTTGTGGAGTGTCCGGAGTGAGGCGAGGCGAGGCGCCGGCACACACAGGTTCTGCTGGTCAGGGTTCAGAACCGCAACGCGCATTCATCGAATATCTGCACGAATGTGGTTTTAAATTATTTCTAATGATAAATAGGATTGTTTGCTTTCGGCTTCCAAATGCTCTTCAGATGTGATCTTAAGGAGGAGATTGAAATTCTATATTTCTATTTAGATGAGACAAACATGCCTGACTGTTGATTCAGACATGTTCAGATTTTCTTCATTTTCTGCAATAATCAGACTGTTTTGCTTCATTATGTAAAACGAGTTAGAGATTTAGCATAAATATATATTTATATATTTATTTATTTTTAAATTTTGCTTAAAACTTACGTTTTTAAATAAAAATATGTTTCTTTCCGCTTCACATCTCATTTGCTCCACTCTGGAGGCCCAGAGACATAACTTCATGAACCCAAAGCTTTTCACACAGTCAAGAGGAAATGATTCACCTTCTGATTCATTTTGACTCGTACTTCTAAAACCTAACTACACCCTGAGTAAAGTTGTTGCTTTTTATCCTCCACCTTATCAAGGAAATACAGGTTTATTCAGCATGTTTACCGGCTTCTTGCTAATGATAGGCCGCAATTTGGTGCCAGCAGAGCCCAACAGGTGCTTAAAAGGCTTTTTACCAAAGACACCTATCTGCTGCTTCTGAAAGGGATTTTGATAAGAGGAGCGAAACCAAAGAGTCAAATTGCAGGCTGACAAAACAATCGTGAGCCAAGAGAGGCTAGAACGCTGCACGGATCCAAGGGGAAGTTTCTTCTTTTGTATAATGTTTTTCTTTTTCACACAAGACATATTGGCTGTCAAGACAGGAAATATGCAGGTGTGTCGGAACAACATTAAACATGGTTGCGCTGCTTTTTAGCTTGGTTTGATCCGGGTTGTTGTTTTTCCTCGCTGTCTCTTGCGAGTCGTTTTTGTAGAATAGTCGTGTGACTTCAACTGGGGAGTTTCTAAAAGTGGACAGAACACTTTATATAAAATATATATGTATGTATAGAAGAGCTCTTCTGCCTCTTCCAGTCCTCCCAACGCTAATACGCCACACAGCCAGAAACAACCAATCAGAGGCAGGAGGAGGGGCTTAGTGCTGTCGATCACTCGCTTGCTCACCACCTCCCTCTTGTTTTCTGCTATGCTGCAGCTAGTTCACCACAACATAGGCTGCCACAAATGCTAAGGCTAGTTAGCATAGCCATAGGTTAATGTAAATAAACGGTTTTCCTGGAATGGTAACTTGCTTCTACAGCATTAGCATATTGAGCGGCATTGATTGACAGCAGTAAGCCCCTCTTCCTGGCTCTGATTGGTTGTTTTTGACTAAGACGGCCATCACCTGAGATCGATTGTTTCACAGGTTGTCCGTCTCATATTAAAGTGCCATCACACGGTGCCAGCTTAAACAAATGTGGAATTGTGTTTGTAACAGTTGCATACTAAAGTTTCAAACACAAAATGCACAATAGGGCTCATTAACAGTAACAGTTCTGAATAAACTATCGCTAAACCCAGTTCTGTTCGTTGACGTGTTTCTGCACTAAAGAAGAAGCAGATTTCAGTTCAGATGCATTAACAAACACAGTGAATCAGTATTTGACCTCCCAGTCGCCACAGAGAGGCGATCTGGGAAACCTGCCTCTACCTCAGGTCCTTTTTATTAGTCATGAGCCGACTGACGGGTGAGTCACTGATTGTACTCCGCCACAGCACTCCTCAATCAGAGATGGCAGCAATTTGCGTTATTGCTACTATCACCACAAGTTGTCTGAACCAAAAACCAAAGGTAGTTCACCTGTAAAACTTTAAACTGTGGGAATCAGAAGAGCAGAAAGAGACGCACGGGCGTGTCCGGAGTTGCAAAAACCACCCAGCAAACTCCAGCAGCCGTGGGTTGAGGGAGGATGGCGGGTGTTAATGAGCTGCTCGGCGGTGGGTGACAGGTGTCGGCTGCATGATAGCCTCCTGAATTTCTGCCAGTCTGTTACGAGGCGCCGCTCAGCGTCGGAGCCTCCGATGCCTTATCATTGTTAGCAACCCTCATTAAAAGTAATTGGGATTGCTATTTGAAACGTAGCTCATTAGGCAGCAATGTTTTGTCTCAATAAGGAATGCTAAGGAGGCAAACGCATTTATTCACTGATAGGAGACTGGCACAGATGTCCCCCCCCCACCACCCCAACCCACACACACACACACACACACACACACACACACACACACACACACACACACACACACACACACACACACACACACCCACACACACACACACACACACACACACACACACTCCCACACCACCTTCCACATTTTGATAAGTGGCTGATGAGGAAAAACAGCCTAAATATCAGCTGAGGGACGTCTGTCTTACCCTCTGGATCCATGTGGACAGACACACGTGATGAGCCAGTAAAGTCTTGCAGTCGCAGAAATTCCTCAGCGGGTCACTGGTTTTCAGTTCGCCGTCCCTGCATATGAAGCACTCCGACGTCTCTGTAGAAGAAGAAGGAGCAGGAAAGGAAAGATGTCAGTAAAGTTCACACTAAATCATAGGCTAATTCTGGATTTGCTTTAAGATCCATATCAAATAGTCTCCTGTGTGCACAGCTGGCTTTTTCTGTAATAGTATTTAACACGCGCTGCACAGCTCTCCCCTGGGCATTCCACGTTTATTTGGCTCCCATGTGGGATCGCGGTGAAGTGAATATGACATCAAAGGTTGTTGAAGGAAGCTGATTTTTGCTGATGAGGCAATAAACGGCCTATGTTAGGTAATCCCACGTGTTTTACATGACAGGCACTCTGTGCTCGGTCTCTGCAGCTTCACATTTACATTTTATATAACAAGAAATGAGCTGAAATGATGAAAGACAAGCGTTGGAAGTGTTTTCACATCAGCCGATGGCGTTCGTGAGTCTGTGGCTTTGACACATTGTTAGTGGCTCTCTAAAGTGTACACACCCCTGTCAAAATTGCAGGTTTTTGTTATTCTGTGACGAGAAATTGTTTTTTTTTTTCTTTTTCACCTCTTAATTTGACACTTTAACTGTTCAACTGAAAAAAAAGAAGAAAAAAAAACACCTCTGGTGTTTTGTTGGTTGGTGGCGAGAAATGCACAAATGTCACAAATGCCAAAAATGTCATAACATACAAAGTGTCTTAAACTGCTTTGCTGGAGCATATCTGAATTTATACTTGGATTAGAAATTATATTCAAAACAGATGAGATTATTATTCAACAGTTCGTTTACTTCAGTGACTCAAGAGAAACGCATTCTAGAGATTAAATCCAGACGGACTGAGGTCAGACTTTTTTTCCCACTTAAAATGTGGGGAAAAAATAGGATAAGTTAAATAATCTGACAGTGGAATTAGCAATTTTTCATTAATAAGGAATTATTGACAAGAAGAAGCTTCTTTTCTGAAAGTTTTTTTGTTACTTGTAAGTTACTTGTAAGCTAGTCTGATATTATTTCACGTGCACTCAGATATTTGCAACAGAAAACAGAAAAATGTGTTGTGTTTCTGTACGGTGCTTGTTCTATTCATTTTTCATTTTAAAGGAAAGAGCTCAACTAGCCTCATTTTACAAAATATATTTTTTCCCTGTGTGAAAGTTAGTTGACTTCTCATAAAAATTTTAAAATTCATTTTAGTTCAACTTTACTAACTTTTAAAATAAAAAAAATTCATGTACATATTTGTACATTTAGTACATATCATTTTGTGGCACCAAACACATTTTGTTTTGTAGCAACAGCAGCAAAAGAGGTTGCTGACCGCTGGTCTGTCCCATCAAATCTGTTGGATTGTTGTGAGTTTTCCAGGCAAATTGTGCCATTTTATATTACAATCAAATAACTATGTTACCGTCAGCTGCTATCTACATCAAACATGAGTTGAAAGAAATGTTTATTTGGATTTTTAACATCTTGAAATTGGGGCTGTGTCTCTTTAAGAAGCTGCTCCTTCGTAAACTCCACCTTCAGGAAGTCACTACAACATGTCTCCTCTATTAACCCTTTAACCAGGTTTTTTCCACTGTTGCACTGAGAGTATAATGAGCTCAGCAGAGGTCACCCACTTTACTAACTGCTGCTGGCTAGTCTGAAGGAGCTGGGTGAGGGAGGTGTGGGGGAGGGCTGTTCTGTGAAGCGGAAGCTCTTGAAACTGCAGCTGAGAGGAGGAGCTCTGTCCTTGAAGGAGGAGCTTTGTCCACCCGGACATTTTGCACAGGTGACTGGCTGCCACGGGAGATTAAATGATTTCTCAAACGTGCATGAAAGAATCAAGGCAACACTACAGCTTCGTTTTTGATCAGGGAATATTATAACACATCAATTTTCCATAACGCCGCCCTTTCAAAATACCCCAACATTTTTAACGGGACACAACGTGGAAACATTCAGACGGTCTGTACGGAACTGTGCATGTGGAGAAAATAAAAATCTATGTACTGACTGTTTTTATGTGCTGTTTATGCTCTACTTTGCTGTGGCCAGCACCTCTGGTTTAACTACAAACTTCTGCAATTTCGTCTTTGGCGATGATCGTGAAGCAGCAGCTTTGAAGCTAAGAATTGGACAGTGTAGCTGGAAGGCAGATGATGGTGGTTTCATCCCATAAAAACACTGGGAGGAGGTGGCTCACTGTCATGGCGGCTCTTCGTGGGGGATGGAGGGTTGAAGTGCTGCCTCAGAAGCTGCTGTCTCTTCTGGGCATCTATTAGAGCCACGTTGTGCTTCAGGTGGAAATCTAACACCAGATGAAAAAGGCTCTAATCAAAGGCTGGGCTTTTTTTTTTTTTTTTTAATGTACCCGTCTCAATCTGCGTAAGCACATTTTATTACTGACCTAGCACATTTCTCCAAAACTTTAAATGAGTCTGACACAAGCTGTAAAAAAGAAAAAAAAAGGCAGGGGAACGAGTAGAAGTTGTTTTTTTCTTTTTAATCGCTTTTTATTTAGTCCTACAAATGGCATTTTGAGTCAGTTATATGGCATCTGGCTGGCGTCTTGCTCTTCCCTCCCTGGTGGTCAGGGGCCACCTGGCCTCTTCGACTTCCCCGCCAGTTCCTTCCAAAAAGAAAAACCCCAAAATGCATGCGTCCGCGCCCGTCTTGAGCTGAGCGTTGGGTTTTGGTCGCTTTTCCGAGTCGCTGTCAAAATAACTTTCTGTGCGCGCAGGAAGATTTGGCTGGAAAATAATGGAGCCGTGCGTAGAGGAGACGGACCTGCACAGAGTGACAGTCCTCCTAACAGGGAGAGTCTGCGCGTTTCAACAGCCTGAGCTCAAATATTTTCCTCCCGAAGCGCCGCTGTGATGGCAGGTTCTCCAATTATACCCACAAGTCCTTTTTAGCGGTTCACTCTCCTGAATCCGGGCCGCTTTTACGATCATTATGGCGAGCCCCGAGGCACTTGTGCAACTAAATAACACCACTGATGCCGAGAAAGCAACTAGGAAACAACATTACAACAGAGATGTAAACACGCGGCGTGTCAATCGCAGCCCGAGCCTGACACGCCGCCGTGATCTGTGACTCCCATAATTAACTGTCAGCGGTGTCAGTGTTCGGCAGCGCTTCGCATGAAGGAGTGTGCTCGACTAACTGGCTGAAGTTGCACGATTTAACAGCTAACAAAGTTCCCGCGCTGCGGCTGCAGCGCCGTCTCCCAGCCGGGGTTTGTCGCTGATGAGGCAGCGCCGCAGCTTCTGTTTGCCACTTTAATGCCAAAAAGGTTTGAGAGGTAAGAGAAAGAGATGAAGACTGCGCCCTGCTAAAGCGAGCGCTCGAACCGGAGTCGATTCAGAAAAGATGCGAATCCGATTAATCGCTGTGTTTAATTCTGTGAGGTCGAAATGTTAAAATGCACGATTTAAAAAGTTGTTTTTTTCTCCCCTTTTTTTTCATTTCAAACATGTAGAAAGTCAGAGAAATAAAAATGACAATTAAACCTAAAAGACAAAACTTTCATATGAAGTTAAAGAAGGAGTCCAAAGAAGCCCAAGCCCAGTAAATTCTGCCTCATCCAAATATGTCCCACATTAGAAATATTTACACATCGAATTTTTACCCCATTTCACAATTTCCACTCTTTCAAAATTATATCTGTACATTTAATTCATAATGTACACTTTGACTAGGCCATAACTGCTCTTATTTAAACTACCCCATTTCCACTCCAGAGCTGCAGAGGGTTGTTGTCCTGCGATCAAGCAACTTCTAACAGGTTTTCTTTCACTTTTGCTGAGTATTCAGGTCCAACCTACGTTCCATCACCTCAGAACAACTTCTCTGTCTTTCCTTCAGAAAATCGTCCACACATGGTGCTGCCGCCACACTGTTTTACAATAGGGACGTCGTGTTCGGGCCACAGAAAGCCTTTGCCTGGAGGCCAGACATTTTGATTTTACTATCATTTGACCAGAAGACATTCCTCCACATGTTTGCTGTGTTCCCTTTTATGACTTTTTATGACTTTCTTTCGTGAAAGCCATAGTAGCTAATAATCGTCCCGTCTTACCCTCCCACCTGAGCTGTGGGTCTCTGCAGGTTCTCCAGATTAGGAACGATTAATGCCATCTCTGCCTGGCCTACCAGCTCAGGAGGGAAGGATGTTTCTCTGCAGACGTGCCACACTCTTTCCATTTTCCGATGACGTTTGGAAACTCGTTTTTATAAGCTAATCCCGCGTTAAGCTTCTCCACATTTTTCTCCCTGACCTGTCTGCTGATTGCAGTTCTGTTTGTTCTCCAATGTTCTCTATAAAACCTGTGAGGCCTTCGCAGAACAGCTGAGTTCAGGTCAACATCAGATTACACACAGGTGGAATCTACAGCTGCGTTTCCATTACAAACGTGCGCAAAACCTTGTCGTTTTCCGCTGATGTCAAAAAAAAAGCAATTCCGTAACTGCTGTGTTTTTATTAAATGAAAAACACAATAATAAAAAAAAATCACATGTGAATAAGTTTGTTCATGTGATAAGTCATTAAAAAACATGACTTATGTTTTTAATCATCCCCCATCTGCATTGCCGTCCATCTTCCTGTTGTCTTCTTGAATATTCAGGTCTAATTGCACAACATGCTGACCGGATTGCGCCAGACTGTCGGCAGCAGCGATGGAGCAGAGCAGAGTTCATGTCCAACCAGGAACTTCATGGTGCGTTCATGTCAGTTTGGACTGCCACGTCAAGACGGCTAGGGGTCATACACTGCATTATGTAGGACAATCATTTAAAAGAAATGTATTTATATCAAACAGATACATTTGTGGTTGTAAATGACAGAAGGCAAGAAAAGTCCAAGTGATGGAAGGATGTTTGCAGGCCACTGTGTGAACGCCATGAATAAAGATGTGTGTCATTTCATCAGACGTATTTGGAGCAGCAAACAGCACAGCAGAAGTAAACATGTGAAGAAAATGCCAGATTTGGATAATTTAATTGTCCACTGCATTGCTAACGACCTCATTAACCGAAGAATGATGGGGAATCAGCGTGGTCTGGGCGAGGAACCGCCTGTGCAACAGCCATCTGGCTGCAATGGAGAGGGTGGCAGCGGCGTTGCATGGGGTAGAGGGGGCAGTGAGCTGACACCAGGAACGACACCGGGATTTGGCAAAAAATGAAAATAAAAAATTGCCACTAACCGTTTACTTCCTTCATCAGGCAACATATCTGATAAATCACGAGCGCGTTTCATAAAATGTTAGGGCAGTAAACCTGGGATTCGCAGGCACCTTTTATGTGATTAAACCCGCAAAACGTTTCAGCTGTCCATCAGTTTTCTAACAACTCATAGCAATCTCATGAAGCAGACATGGTCTACAGGGATTTTATCACAGTAACACAGAACGACTGGTCCATATTGTCATATTATCTCATAAACACTGAAGAAATGAAAGACAGGCCACAGGAAAAAAAAACGTTGGAAATATTGCCAGAGAAATCCTCGAAATCCAATATGGCTGCCTCATCTTTTAAAATAGCATCTCTGATGATATTTACCTCAGATCATTCATTCACAGTTTTACATGGACTCCTTCAGAGAACATTTGGATCTATAACACAGTAAGTCTACTGGTACCAGTGAGAAATAGGAACCAGAACAACCACCAAAGACTGAAAATAACGATTAATCCAAGAAAGATTTAGATTGGAGCAGACTTCCTTCCTCTTCAGAGAGCTCCAGTAACAACTTCACAACAGATTATGGAAACACTTTCTTTTTTTTATCAAGCTTGCAACCAACATTTATTAGTTACAGAGGAAATGGATTTGGGAGGTGACCAATGACCTTCCTGTGTGAAACACAAAGCGAATCCAGCAAAGACTAAATCCTTCTAACACAACCTCACTTCAGAAATGCCGAATTGTCCCTTTAAGCATTACACATTTAAAAAGAAAGACTAAAGAAAAAAAAAAGCATCAGATCCAAATTGTGGCCACAGAGTCTTCAGTTCAGTTCATTATGACTTAATCATGTGAGAACTGCAACATTAAATTCCTTTTTAGTCATATTGTTAAGTGACGGACCAAACTCATTTTAAACACGTCCGAAATACTTTCAATGTTTATTATTTTGGAGTGAGACTGCTGGGCAGTAAAACACCTCCATAGAAGAGAAGAAAAAAACAAGGGAAAAAAAGAAACTAATCTATTGCAAATTTCAACATTAAACTGTGGCATGCAGAATTCTCCTCTCGACATAATGAGGAAATGACACTTACCCACAACAACACTGCTGCACCATTCTGAAGACAGTGGTTTGTACTCAGTGCCCATGTTTCTCTCTTTGTTTGGAGACAACTTCTTCCACCCTGTTCTGAGTTTCCTCACACACACACACACACACACACCAATACTTTCCTTTACTTCCCGTTTGCTGCTCTCTGCAGCTACACACACACACACACACACACGCACAGATGAGAATTTATGGACTGATTCTTGTGTGAAAACAGAGCCTCTCACCCCTGCATTTCTGCTGGCACTCGCCGTCAGCTGACAGACTCTTGTGTTTCTGTTTCTACGGAAGCAGTGAACGCGAGCAGCCAATCGGAGCCGCGCACAGGGAACGTCAAAACAGGAAGCAGCGCTGAAACGAATCTCTCTCTCTCTCTCTTTCTCTCTGCTCTCTCTCTCTGTCTCTCTCTCTCTTCGTTTGTCTAGAAACAGATGTCGAGGCCTAATAAACTGATGATTCTAATCTCGCTCAGGTTGCTTGTTTTCCATTCCAGACACACAGTGAAGGGTGTTTTGTTTAGGGTTATACGGGACAAACCATAACACATTTATAATAAGGAACATAAAGTCAAAGAGGTTGCTTCTGAAAGCAGCGCTCTGTCCGCCTACTGCTGGGAAACCGTGAGCCGATTCTGGGATTTCCCTGCACATCTTTCAACACCTTCTGCTGTGGAAAGTTCTGTGTGTGGTTCACATTACCGTACTTCTGGTGGCTTTTTATGCTTCACCATTAGAGGTTTCCCCAGGAACATTCACAACAACTACACATTGAGTGTGACTGATGCAAAACAAATAAATAAATAAATAAAATACCCTTAGTGCTTGTGTGTCACCTCAAGAATGGATGGATGAAGTCAGTTCGTTTCAAAAATACTTTGTTTATCTGGGAGGGAAATGAAATGTTATCATAACTCGTATCAGCTAAATATCTTCAAAAGGTGCTGCCAGTTTTTGGTAAGCTCTTCTAAACCACTTCACCTTTTCTTGACACTTTTTAAAAACGTTTTGCTCTTGATGTGAAGCAGGCAATAACCTTGAAACCCCAGAGCTGAATCTCAGACAATGCACAGCTCCGTTAGGTTGGTAAATATTCAGTACAATTAGAAAATGACTGATCAGCTATCGACACGTTGCATGTCATCGTTTACATCTGGAAACTTAACGCACGCGCGCAACGCTGGAAGGTCAAAAGATGATTCTTTTATTTACATCCATCCATTTGCTCCACTAATACGTCGGAATTCAACACCAAAAACCAAAAACAGAACAACTCGTCTGTTGCAGTTCATTTTCAAACCTAATGTTGAATTTGTTATTATTAATAAGTGATGGCCTGAACACAGTCGGAGCTGATTAGCTCATTTAAAAACATGCTCTACTGACAATCTGACAGTGTCAGAGAGCACCAACGACACAAAATCCCGAAGCCCATCTACATGCGAAGGTTGTCAAAGTCAAGCTAGCATAGCTGACCTACTTCTCTCTACATCACTACTTTTTTTCCTTCAAATTAACCGTCAGATTACAGTGATATTCTGATTTGGATTATATTTGTGAATGAGTTGAATTGTTCAATTCACTTGGAGAGTATCTAAATATCCTTCATTGATTTTTTTTTTAAAAAATCACTGTTTAAATCTTTTGCTGGAAAGTAGTGATAATTATGTTGAATGAAAATACTAAATGTACGTCTGTATATTTAAAAAATGAGAGTTGAGTCCAATCCAAAAAAAAACCTTAAAAAAAAACTAGTGTTATTATTCTGAACACACACCCATCCAGCTAACACTCTTTGTTTAAAAAAAATATTAAAATTTAAAACAAGACAAAGACAAGTGTCGAAAGTTGTTGAAAAGTTGAAAATATTCATAGTAAGAAAATGGCTTTATCCACGACATGCTGTGAGTCCAATTTTCCATTGTGAAGCCTTTTGTTGAAACCAGAATATCTCATTCTGTTCTATTAATAACACAAAAACATGAAGGAAAAAAAAAACTTCAAAATATTGTACTTGTGAGCTGGGTCCACACTCTGGCTAATTAAATGGCACCTCTCCTACTATTCATGAAGAGCACTTATTAAAACAAGCATCCACATCCAACCTGCTAGATAAATGACTTTACACCGAGTGCCATAAAGCCATTAAATTGCTTCTTTAGAGATGGAGCAGCTCCAAACACACAATCAAAGGATTTGACTGGGATTATCTCCGATTAGAAACACTCAGGGACAAATGAGGAGATGACAGGATATCATACATCGAAAGGATAAATTAGCAGTCACATACCAGGCTAAATTTGTGATGGGCGTTGGGGAATTAAGGGCGATGGAAAAGATTGAGTGTTAAAAAGCAGACAAGCAGCACTTTAGTTTTTAAAAACCTCCCTGCTACGTGGCAAATGTGGACCGCGGTAAAAGCTTTTCACTCTCACTCTAAAATCCCCTCCACTGTAAATAACGTCAATAAAAATTCGACAATCTCCATCTTTGCTATAAAACAAAACATCTTCCGTTATTTTATACCGCTAGGTCTTGCTGAAAATGGGCGATCATCAATTCTTCACGATATTTCAGACACAGAAAGACAAAACTGCTTCTTTTAGCTTGTTAAGCCTTCGGCAATTTATCTAACAATTGCCACTTGGGAAAATTGCAATAACACAAACTGCATTTCACCAAATATGTAAAAATAGTTAGCATTGATTTATAAGAATATTTTAAAGAGCCATACTTTGGCTTGCGTTACACGGTGGATATTTTAGTTCTGCTTCAATTTGAATATTTTAAGGTAAAATAAAGCAGACATATTGCTGATGAAACACTTTTCATGAGTATAAATAATGTAGGCGGTGGTTAATGTTAGCATGGTCTGCTTTGCATATTTTAAAAGCAGTGAGAACCTCCGTTTTATCATCTTAAACTGGGGCTTTTTCTTTCTTCATACAACGGTGAAAAGGTTTTTGAGAGGGATTGAAAATTTGAGAACTTTGACCTTTGAACTGTAAAGTAATCTCAGTCTCGTGCTCACTTGTCAGATTTTATTTCCTTTGTAGTGCCTTGACTAAACAGTATAGACAGTGGAAAGTAAAACCTTACCTGCTTGGCTTGCTGGGAGTTGAGAGGATTAGTTCATCCGCTCTTTGATTTCATCGTTCCTCAATGATAAACGCAGCGACTTACAGTCGGTCTTTGTGAAGGACTTCTTTTGGGACTTCTTTTGGGTTTCGCTTCCTTTGACTGTAAGTTCAAAGGTTCAATATGTAGCTTGGGAAAAAAAAGAAAAAAAGAAAATGTTAAAAGATGGTGCTACAGCAAATGAATTATGCATTATGACTTTTATTTAAACTTAGATTTTAAATCTTTCATCTTTAAAGCTAATCTTCCACTTACTTCAGTTCTTTAAAAAAAATCACAAAAAATGATTGACTTTTTTTTTTGTAGGCAAAGGTGAAGTATTCAAAGTTCATGGTATTCACCTAAGAAGTTGGACTTAAAATCTTGGAATGTGACACTGTCATGCTTCACCAAGTTAGCATCTTCAACACACTTCACTCATTCCAGAAAAAGAAGTATTTCAGTGAATTTTGGATGTTCACACAGATTTTATGTTCACTGTCAGAGTTTATACACCAATTTGTGTGACTGATTAACAAGATATAAACTGTCAGAGGTGAACATGGATATTATCACAGCTACCTCTACTCTAGAAGTTTGTGGCATTCATTGTTAAATATCCAACAGATATTCAACAGTGAAAATCTGCTGGATATTCATTGAGGTTGGCCATTGGTAAGGAATTTCCACTCAATTTTTTTCCATCTCAGATTATGCTTAGACTTTTGCTCTAAAAACTTAAGACTGGACTGGACTGGACTGGACTGCTGGTCTGAGACTTGAGTTTTATTAACTGCTTCTATCTGATGTAACAAAGAGTGAAAGGAAGTTGGTATTTGAGCTACAGGCTGCAGATGCTGCACATTTTTACAGTGAAGGGATGAGCTTTATTATTAGCCAGTGACGTTGGTGAGTTATGGGACGCAAATGGCTCATAACAATCTGCTCATGTTTGCAGTAGCTTCACAATAATGACCATGTGCATGGCTTTAATGAATGCTGTATTAAATGTCTTTGGATTGCTTAGGAAACAAAAAACAAACAAACAAAAAAAAGTAATTTTGCTCAAATATTCTCTCACTGTTGAACTGTGGATACTTCTGGATAAAAAACAAAATAAAAGCACTTTCTATTCCATTACATGTTAAACACGCATTTATTTTGCATCATGTTGTAATTTCTATTTTAGATTTGAACATTTTTACTATTTTAGGATTGAGATCGAGGTTGATACGTGGATTCAAATTAAAAAAAAAATTTTTTTTTTTAGCGTTATTAAAAGGTCTCCAGCTCAAAATGACAAGAGGAAAGCTAAAAAAGAAACTCCAGTATTGATCATGAATATTTCTAAACCTCAGTCAGAGCACAAACCCTCTGATGAAACCTTTCCCTCTTCAGGACTTGAGTTCCCCACTAACCTGTCCAACACGAGTCAACCTCATGCATTTAGGATTAAATCATGGCTGCCTTGCCTCTGTCAGCGTGCCCCAGGGCAGCGGTGGCTACTGTCCAGTAGCTTGTCTCCAACAGTGTGTGAATGTGTGTGTAGATAATGACTAATTGCAGTGTGAAGCACTTTGGGTTAGTCAGGACTCGATAAAGCGCTGTACAAGTAAAGGCCATTGAGCATTTTTACCATCCATTTGTCTTTATGATCCCGTTTGGTCAGTGGTGCTTTTAGAAACATCTAAAGACGGGATCTAATTAAATACACTGAAAGTTTGTAGTTGCAATGTGACAAAATATGGAACGGTTCAACAGCATGAATACATGTTCAAGGTTCTGTACATGAAACGCTTTTCTTTGGTGGTAGTGTAAATACATCTTTGTTAAAATCAATACACACAGTAGCATAAGCAGCTCTAAAGTCACAGATGGGATTTAACAGCTGCTAACAACACACACACGCACACACACCCCCACACGCACACACACACACACACACACACACACACACACACACACACACACACACACACACACACACACACACACACACACACACACACACACACACCACCTCCTTCCCTCCACCCCCATCTGATTAATAGCTTTTGTGCTCTGAAATTGCTATTTCAGCACTTGTCTACACAGGTATTGTACAATAAAATTAAAGCAATGATAATGTCATTAAGAGCCAGGAATTCAAGCGCCGCTCCTGCAGAGGGAGGTGTGTGTGGGGGGGGGGGGGGGGGGATGAGGGGGGGAATAAAAGTGGTGGTTTGTACACACATTCTCCTCTGTCTCCCCATAGTAGTTTTGACAAGGTACATCAGAAAGTCTCCACTAAACAGTGAGCAATCTGCAGAAAATGAATTTTAATTTAGGTTTGATTTTTTTAAATACACCCCCCACATGCCCCTGCCTGACACTATCATCCTAAACACACACACACACACACACCCATTCAGGCCACGTCTCTAAATGGAGTACTGAATGCCTTTGATCATTCCACTTGATCGCAGCTTTAAGATGTCAGCTGCCTTTGAGTTGGGGAGAATTTGTCACTGATGGCTCCTGCCAGCTTCCTCTCTGTCATCCAGTTTTATACTGGCCTGATTTGCAGCTCGAGCTGACAATTTTAGTGTCAATGAGTGGGTTTCTCAGACACACAGCTCCAGATCTAACACCTTTAAATAAATAAATTGCTGAAGCACTCCGGGTTCCCCCCAACCCCTTTTCTCTTGCTTCATTGTCCTCTGTTAATGAGCCTTAACAAGCACCACAGGGAAGAAATCCTGATCTTTTTTGGATTAATCACAGCAGCTTCACCTGCATCCGATGAGGAAAAGAATACATTGTCACCGAGTCCTAAAGCAAGGTCAGACATTCAAGCGGGGCAACGCGGGTTTTAATATTCAGTCTAAAGCATGTAAAGCTTCAGGAGGTAGAGCATTTTCACACCATTAGAGAAAAGGACTGGCGTAATTATGAAAATGAGACAAGGGAGAATCAAAATGACCTGAAAAAAAAAAAAAAGGAGGAAAAAGTCCTCCAGTGCAGAACTTAGTTTGATTGATTCAGAGCAGATGAGCCCAGGGCTCCACTGTTGGCAGCCCAGGGTTCATGCTGTAATGATAGCTTTATAATTAAGATTAAAGACCACAGAGCGCAGACAAGACACACAAGTGGTGTTGGGGGCTTCTCTGGAGATACTGGGAATAATTGGAGGGAAGTATCTACAAGCCCCCGTCTCCCAAAAGAGCAGGAGGACGTGGAGCGCCAACACTGGATGTGTGCGGACCGAGGGTTAGCACATCATCATCGTCATCGTCATCGACGCTGAAGTCTCGAGTCTTTTCGTTTGCTGCAGGATCTAAAGAAGGGGTGAGCTTGATTTATAACTCTGAGGGAGTTGTTTTTTTTAAAAGAATTGAAGCAAAAGGCATGTGTTAAACAGCAGATTATGTGTTATTATCATGATTCACTCTTTACATGGGGCAGATTGGAAAGCCATCTGCGCAGCCATTATGACTGAGACAGACTGACTTCTGTTGCTAATGAGTTGGACGGCGTGAAATGAACAACGGCAATCTGAGCAGCATCTCCTAACTCCTAGAACGCTGGAGGTAGGGGTGGGGGGAGGCGCCGGTGCTTCCTGTTAGCATTTTAAAAAACAGGAAATGAAGAGAGCGCGGCACGACTGGGAATGTTTTCCCTATGTCAGAAACCGAGGCCGGAATGACCAAAGTTCCTACGCAGCTTGGGAGAGTTCTGAGAATGTATGGGCTTTTATTTCAGTCCTTTCTGGATCTACAAAAGGATGGAGAGATGTTCTATGTACAGACTTTATTCATTATCTGGTTCTCAAAACATTTCGTCTTCCCTTGTCTCTTCCTTCCTCTTTGTTTCCTTGTGTCCTACCTTCTTCTTTCATCTGTCTAATCTCAGTCCCTCTGATAATTTCCCTCTTTGTATCCTTTCTTCCTGGATAATATGAGCCACAATATAAGAACAAACCTTTGCATTTCATAATCTGAAGTGGACGCAAAAGACGGAGAACTCTCAGAGTTTGAGTCCGGAAAAGTTTGGAATTGTTGCGGTGAAACGAGCAGGAGCCCCTTGATAATGTTTTCAGCCAGGCATTAGCTGCTCAGGCATTTCCACCGCAGCTTGTCAGGGGTTGTGTTCAAAGTGGCCATCATTTCTCACCTTCGCTGACATCCCCTATCTGATGAGGGTGAAGTCAAGTCGCTTAGATGACTAATAATCATATCAAAGGTGCCATGTCATGCAGCAGATTTAAATAAGAGGGTTTGGAGGAACATTTGCATGCATCTGTATGCCTGGGCTAAGAGGCTAATGTCATAAAATACGACACAGACATGATTTAATGTAATCTGTCGTGTCATATGCTAATCTGCAGTCCTCTCGGTAAGACACAGCACATCGGTGCAGGGAGGCTTTAAGGAGCGCTACTGTAAGTCAGAGGTGTGATTCGGGAAAGCCGTCATTGTGGGGTTTTGCTGAACTTAACAAGTCCATGCAGTTTTTGTTCTTATATTGTAGCGTGTGAGAATATGGATACGTTTGCTGCGCCTGCAGCAGTGAGGATATGTGGCTGAAAAAAAACACACAAAAAACCCCAGAAAACAACCAAAAGAAGACTCTGCTTGAATAAAATGCCCCCTGCTGTCGGCATCAGCTGCATTTAGGCCGTGCTGTGAGGGAACGATGTGATGTAACATTCTTCAGATCCGGTCCATGTCGAAAATAGAACAAAAGCCGCAAAGGATCTGAACGAGATTTGGATCCGTTTGTTTTTATGTGTCTCTTTGATTTGCTGTGAATTTATGAGATGGAAAGTAAACTAAAAAATAAATAAATAAAGTAAGGTTTGTAAAATTATTTCAGTCTAAAATTAAGTGAAAAAAAACATAACAGATCCCACAATGTCTTTTTTTTTTGTTAAGCAAAAGTCAAACTCCATGTCAAAAATTAGATCCATCTTCAACAGCAATACCTCCACGTGTTTTCTCTATGACTTATCAGCCTCTCACTCTGTTTTGGTCCAACATTGAGTTAAATTGAGCTTATTTAGCTTAATTTAAGTCTCTTGGGCTACGTCTACACATAATGTCTAATTGCTAAATTCCTGCTTTTCAGCTAAAATCTCATTGTTGTTTTTGTTTTTTCACAGTACTAATTAAATACGAATATAAGCATTGAATGGCTTTAAACCCCACATAAGCAAAAGTACAAC
This sequence comes from Poeciliopsis prolifica, assembly GCF_027474105.1. NCBI lineage: Eukaryota > Metazoa > Chordata > Actinopteri > Cyprinodontiformes > Poeciliidae > Poeciliopsis > Poeciliopsis prolifica. The sequence continues at coordinate 2,300,582 of NW_026562435.1, read as the reverse complement.
ATCGAGTCATACAGCACAAAAACAAAATCTTACCAAGTATTCACATCTGATTTCTAATGCAAATATCTTATTGCACTTGAAGTGAGACCAAATTAACGTGCAGGTAATTTTTCAGCGAGCTCTTATTGAGTCAATAAGTCTTGCATGTTGTTATAAAACAACATTTTTCCCATATTACAGGTGAAACAGCATGCTGATGGAACTTGGACTTCTTATTCATAGTCCAGAATCATTTACTTAAAAGAAATTTCAAAGTGAAAAGTTACTTGTAAATAAGTTTTGTCTTATTTCAAGTGTATTTAGATAATAATAACAGCAAGTAGACAAAAATACTTAGTAAGGTGTTTTTTTTTCTGTCAATATCCACAAAATTATCCAGTTTAGCCTTCGGTTTAGAAGTCTCTAAAATCCTGTTACATTTTTACCACTGGCTCTTCTAGAGAGAACAGATACTTTTGCATAGAAGGATCTAGAAGTAGCGACAACTAAAGAATAAAAAGTTGACTTTAAAAGGAAAATACCAAGTGTAAAGCCACGGAAAACTGACAAGTTACAATTACCGAAGCTCTCCCTCCCCCCGACAACCGTGCTGTGTTCTTTCTCTATTGATACTCTGTAGCAAAGCCCTCTATGATCTGCGTGAAGAGGGCGTCTGCTGCTGATCTGGTGAAGAAAAGCATGTCAAGACAAAGTCAGCGCAGGACCAGTCCCCCGCAAACATCCTCCCCTCCCAACACGCACCTCGCTACGTGAGAACGTGCGTGGCGGCGGCGGCGGCGGCTACCTGTCAGTCTCTGGAGGTGTGCAGAAAAAAAGGGCAAACTCAGTGAAAAAATTACACACTTTGCACATTTCATCATAAACTAAGTAAAAAAGAAAAGCCACTTTTAGATCTATGCAGTAGATGCTGACATACAGAGTATATACACTCATCATCTAATAATATTCCAATTATTCATAGCCTGAAGACAGCCTGATAAATTGCCTGTGGTAATTAAAACGATTAAGTGAGAAGTGCAAAATGGTAATTCGTCCATGCGTGACGGAGCTAAGCAAACCTGGTTATAAAACCAGCCTAATTAGCTCTTGTAAAGAAGAGCAAAGTGTTTGACCAGTAAGCATGTACCTGCAGGGGAATCCACAACTTTATTCCTGACTTATCAGACAACTCCATCGCCCACTGTTTCCATCATCAGCTAAAATGTTTCACATCCATGTTCCCATGTCATTTTGAACTCTGGCATGGAAATATGGATTCATTCTCATGTCTTGTATTTGGTCGCAGCAGAACAAAAAGTCAGTAAACACTGATATTGAGTTCCAAAACCTGGCAACTTTTTCTTTCAGTTGGGATGAAACAAATTAACTTTGAGTGAACGTGTCACGTACCTTGGATGGTGTTAGATTTTATAACTCTGAGTTAAAATGCTACATTTTATAAGGTATCTAAAAAACAAAACTGTCTATAAACACAAGCAGCAGCTATTCCTGCTTCTGTTAAAATCTTAAATAAATTACAGTGGTTCTAATAATTCTATAAATGTGATTTAAGACACCAATAAACAGATCACTTGTTTTAGTAAAAGTTCTCATTAGTGCTTTTTCTATGCTATATTTTGAGGTTCAGGTCCATGTAGCAACAAAATTAGCAACAAACTAATGTTACTTGAAAACTAAGTTTTATTTGTAAAGAGTGGTGTTTTTCTTTTTTTGTCATTTCAATTGTTCATTCATTCACTCAATAATAAATATGAAAAGTTCAATGCAACAACTTAAATAAAAGTCATGAACGCAAACGAGCGGAGAGAAGAATAAACTTGCTTATTGGCATTGCTGCAGTTTCCTCACCAGGACTGTTCATGCTTTTTTTAATCACTGACTTTTTATAGAAGATTTTCTTCAAATAAATACAGTCTGTGGATACAAAAGGAAGTATTTGTCTAACACAGGTGCAAAGTAATATACAGAAAAGTAATTCCTACACAGTAATCCCATTTACTCCCACCAGGTCACTGCATCCCAACCCCCGACGAGAATGGAGCAGATTTTAGTGAAAATGAGTTAATCTGAGGTGTTATTGTATATTTTGAAACGTGTTGAGAAAGGGGCCCCATGTTTATTCGAATTTACCAGTTGAGTGCAGCAGAGAACATTTCACTTTTTCCAGTTTCAAGCAAGACGTAAGGTCATAGAGCCACTGTTTGTGAGCTGGAGGAGCAGCACCTTCCCGCCCGGTCAGAACTGAGCGCCTCGCTGACAGAGAGCAGAGCGTTGAGAGGCTGGTGATGGAAACTCCTCCAAACAGGGCCAAGGGAGGCCCAGGTGTTACCGTCACTCTGAGGAAGCCGGACAGAGCATGAAAAACATCTGTCCAGAACCGAACAAAAATACATCCAGACAGCCAAATTCATGTTTGTTTGTTGTTTTTGTTTTTTTAGCTGAGGGGAAGGTGTAATGTGTTTCTTCCAGCCAGCTACAGACTACAATTCCCCCAAAACGCCGCATACATATAAATACATTTATATTTATATTTGTCACTCCAACATCTGAATGAAACAGTGAATGACGTCTGAGTTCTGGCCCACGTAACTGTTTCCATTTGTTACTGTCATGATTTTTAACTGAAATACTTTACATATCTGTTCAATTTCATTTTTGTCTATTCATTTTCATGTGTTTTCACAGAGAAAAAAAAAGTGTTTTAATGACTCATCACATGAAGTAGCTCATTTCTGTGTGATTTTAATTGTATTTATTTAATGGAAGCGCCGCCATCGTGAACTTGTGTTTTTTTTCCGTCATCAGCAGAACATCGACAAGACTTGAACTTATTTGTAATGGAAAGCTGGTGGAGAAAGGGCCATGTTTAGCTTTTGTGTGTGGAAGCAGTTGCTTTTTGTGCAAACTTTAGAAACGCATTAGAAGGAACATTGGGTGATTTTTCTTCATCTCTAATTGGACATATTTTAGAAAGTTCACCTTGAAAGTCATTGCATCTAATCAGTGGAAGACTTTCCAGTCGCACTGTAATTCGGTAAGTTTCTCTACATAAACAGAAAATGTTCCGAATGTGGCGATGATCAAGTCAAGAGTTTATTTATGCAGCACTACAGCGAATGCTTTAAAGCACGAGCGAACGGCGGGGAGTTGAGCTGAGTAACTGTATTTATTGTTCTGAATGCTCACATTACACGGATTTGTCTGTTTTCTGATGTGCATATGTTTGGGCCATAACAAAAAAAAAAAAAAAAAACTGTGTGTGAGGCAACCGAGAACACCTACCAGCTTAGGAATCCATAATGCAACACCGTGGAAGTTCACAGTGCAGCCGGCGGTTTCTCCATTAAAAAAACATTGCCTGGGGTTGTCAGCACAGGAGTGTCATGTCCACCTTGTCTTTGTCACATTTAGGAGGGGAAAAAAAATCATATTGCATTGTGTGTTGGCACATTTCTCCAGATGTTTCAAGCCCAAAACTGTTTACTTTTGTAATGATTTCTATGGAGAAACTACACAAGTTGTACTTTTTAGGCCCAGTATTTACCCATTTTGAAATGGTGCCTGGATTTTTTTTCTGTATCTGTGTCACATCTTTCATCTCCAGATTTTGCACATTGACCTTATGATGCGACCTATAGTCATATCATCATCAATCCAGCATATTTAAGTGGGATAGACAAATGGCAGATAGTACACAGTGTGAAGCAGAAATGAATGACAGTTTTTAAAGAACTCGCTGTGCTGTGAATACCCCAGTTTTTTAGTTTAATATTTATATTAGCAATGATCATTTTTGAAGCCCGGATCCAGACTGGATCTGAAGGCAGGTTTTATGTTTCCATGTCTTTTGTTAACAATAATGTTGAATCCCCATCTCCCTCTCTCTCTATCCCGCGTGTCTCAATGTTACAAATACCAAAGACGGCTTTTTGTGTGTGCGTGTCTTGTTCTGTGGCATCGTTACAGCGCCACCGATTGGCCCGGCATACTTACTACAATATTTGATGTGTTTTTTTTTTTTTTTTCTTGAAGGGGCAGTTTAATATTTTTTCCAAACACAAACATAATCAAGTAACTATGTTACATTAAGTTGTTATAAAAATGCCTCATATCAAATATTTAACATCTAGAAATTGGGCCCCTGTCTCTTTAAAAACTCCTCCCATTTAAGAAACTCCAAGAAGTCGTCACAACATGGCTCCTCTGTTAACCATGAAACAGTGAAACAGTGTTTCACTGAAACGTAGCTCCAATAACGAGCAAGTCGCATCAATCTCTACCTCTGAGTAACACACTGCATACCTGGCAGAGTGCAGCGCATACCAGGGATGGATGTGTGTGTGTTTTTTATTTTTGTTGTTTTTTAAACATATCTCTGAACAGTTATTACCACCACTCAAACAGCAGTCACACTAATTCCCCAATCAGTCAGCGCATCGGTTAAGTGAGATTCAGTGGTTTTTACCTGTGCGCCTCCAGCTTTTAAAATCCACTGCTTGATTGATAAACAGGAGAATCGAGGAGACATTTTTGACAAGGATGAGGCCTCTCTCATTGAAAAAAAAGAGAAAAGAATAAAAAAGTGGCGTTCATAATGAGGAGGAGATAAAATTAGCAGCGAGAGGAATGGAAGGGGAAGCGAAGCTGCTGTAAATATTGTGAAGACGGATCGGTAACTTCCTCTCCCAGCCGCAGCCCAAAGTCATTACGCCGGGTTTGGGATATAGGTTCCCCATGACCGCGTATTTATTATCTATCTAAATAGAATCACTTACCTCCGATGCTGCCTCTGATAGCCAGTCACTACAAATATCAGCTCCTCCCGGTGCCTCTGCTGGCAGTTTTACATAAGGCCCCATGATTATGCGTGCAGCCAGATAGCACTGCATTTTGTAAACCCGATTCCTGCTTTACAGAGAGAAATAACTGTTCGTGGAGGGGAAATGTTTTTTTTTCTTCCTCTCTTTAAGAGTCTAAATTCAATACAGTTTCACATCCTTCATGATGGCAAATGAGGTCAGCAGTGAGAGAGTACTCCTCTTTATGTTACTGAGGAAGCATTGCAACAAAGCACTTGTTTTTGCAACAGTGTTCAAAAGTATTTGTCCCCCTTTTCTCTTTTTTGTGAGAGAGGTCATCAGTCTAAATTTACAGATACGTCTACCTGAACTACAGATGTCTGGAAATGCTAATTGTCTTTATCAAAGGGACAGTATTATGTATCTTCCAGGCACATATTGCCATATTAAAGTACAATGAAGAGTCTATGTTAAACTCAGTTGTTCATAAATTAATTGGGCCCCTGTCTCTTTAAAATCTCCTGCTCTTTCTTCAACTCTGCCTTCAGGAAGACATCACGACATCATGACATCATGACATCATGACATCGCTCCTCTTTTAACTGTTTAACAACGTTTTCACCAGCGTCTCGCTGAGCTCACACGATGAGCTCAGCAGTTGCACCCGGTGTTTGGGAATTGTTGCTGGCTAGTCTGAAGGAGCTGAGTGGAGGAGGGCTGCTGTTCGAGGCAAAAGCTCAGAAACTGCAGTTCTGAGGAGGAGCTTTGCCCTTGAAGGCAGAGCCAGGTCCAACCAGCTTTGAACAGATTAAAGGATTTCTCAAACATGCATGAAAGAATCAAGGCAACACTCAAACGAATGTTTTTGATGAGGAAATAACATTATTGCATGACGCGAAGCTCAAAAAAAGTCAATTTTACACAATGCTGCGCCTTTAAGACTGAAAAAGAAGCAAAAAATTGAAGAAAACTGGAAAGGGGCAAATACTTTTTCACAGTCCTGCATGTTGTTTTTTCTTATTTGCACTGCTGTTGTTGAGGCAATAGGCGTTAAGGCAACAAATAAATGTCTGATGACGAGGGGATGCTGCTCCATGCCTATTCATGAAGGAACATATTCAGTGCTCAAAAGCATGTATGCACATAGGTATCGGCCCATTTGTCAAGCCAGGAGAGCTAATTATCTCATACTGTGTGATATTGTTTTTCGAGCCATGCATTTCATTTTGCAACATTAAAACACACGTGGCCGCGGCCCCACAAATGGTTTCCATGAGCATGAATGCATTAGGAAATTTTGGGAGGAGACGTCGCATTAGAACTCTGCAGGGAGATCAGCACGCTGCGCCTCTCCCGGCTCGTCATTCATCTTCCCGCGCGAGGGCGGAGAGAGCGCACCGGTGGGCAGTGACGCCTTCAGCCAACTTGGCAGGTTAATGAAGGTAATTTGATTTCATACATAATGGCCGCCCATGCCGCGAGGGGCTTAATTGCGCTCGGCGTCTGGTCGCGGTTCCGTGGCACCGGCCAAGGTCCGGCGTTATTTCCTGAAGGTTGTGCGCAGGCAAACTAGTTCCTGATTCAGGGGGAGGCGGGAGCGGCGGCTCGGGTTCATCCGCTAATAGTTCCTCCTGTCTCCGAGGCTGCTGGTCACACGCGGAAGGCTTCGAGTGGACCGGGCCGGTTCATCACCAAACGGCTAAGTGGGCCGCTCAGAATCAGCTCACGCCCGCTTGTTTGTTACACCTTGATGTGATTTTTCATCTACGCTAAAGCTGGCGTTCTCATGCAGCGTTAAAGATAGCATTTTACATTTCTGAAAATATTATCATCACTATATTTGTGTCTTATGTCAGAATCCAGGGATCGATTGTTGTAGCATTTATTTTTGTTCTCTACCATCTTTGAGTTTTGTTTGAGTTTTTTTTTATGTATGGACTCATTTAACTGCTTTGGGGAGAACACTTCGCTCCAATAGATGGAGATGCCAGCACATCTGAGTGCTTTTTTTGTTGTTATTTACTGTATTATTTACACGTTTAGATGACTTAGAAGTCAAATGCATTGGACCTTTAAAGTGCCACTGTACAGCACAATCAAGCAACCACATGTGTTACCTTCAACGTCAAATTTATTTATATAGCACTTTAAAAACCAAAGAGCTGCACAAGAACAACAATAAAATAAATCGATGAGAAGAAAAAGAAGAAGAAGAAGAAGAAAAAAAAAATCAAAACAGAAGAGCCACTCAGATGAGTGCCAAAGAATAAAAATGAGTTTTAAGAAGTGATTTAAAATGATCCAGTGAGCAGATCTGGATCTGGAAAGGTGGATTATTATTCCATAGAATAGGAGCAACAACAGAGAAAGCCTGATCTCCCTTTCTCTTAAGTCGAGTCCGAGGAACTTTCAGTATCAGCTGATTATTTGATCGTAAATTTCTGGACACAGAATGAGATTTCAACAGTTCCTGAAAATAAGGAGGAGATAACCCATTTAAAACTTATAAGTTGTTCAAATAATCTTCAGTTGTAACAATATATATATATATATATATATATATATATATATATATATATATATATATATATATATATATATATATATATATATATATATTCATGCTCTTTCTGAAACTCTGCCTTCAGGAAGTCACAGCCATGGTCCCAACATGGCTCCTCAGCCATTTAAACAACCAGCGTTTCACTGAGCAGCAGCTCGTATGGAGAGCTCAGCAATTTCACAGTCTCACCAGGTGTTTGCTAATTGCTCCTGGCTAGTCTGAAGGAGCTGAAGAGGTGAGTCGAAGGGGAGGGGTGTCTCTCGCCCTCCACTCCAGCCTGACAGTTTCAACTTGTGCTCATGCGCATCATTCTACCGCATAGGAAAAGCAAGACTCATACGCTGTAGATTTTTTTCTTTTTTTATCTTAATAATCCTTTGAAAACCATCTGAGAAGCCATATGCAGGATCCTTCATTTATTCCCAAATGAAGTCACACAAACGTTAAGCACAAGCCATCCTGGAATTAATGTCACTTTCTTTCCTCCTTACCCCATAATTGGATCCTAATCAGAATTGCTAATTTCCTAAGACCCCTTCATTTGATCATTATCTCCAAAGCTCGTGTAGATATTACAGGGCATATTCCTTCATTCTGCCATAACATCTTAATGGATCTTGTCTCAAAGCTTCAAGCGACGTCTGTGATGAGTTTGACTCGACTGAACATGTCTGATTATCTATAGGCATATCTGTAAATATCTAAATGCAAAGATCAAAACCTGCCCGTGTCGGTTTTGATTCAAAACAAGTGTTTTTGTGCACTTTAAAGACAATTAAATATCATTATGGATCAAAGTAGTGTGGCTTGATTCTCTCATAAGAGTCATCTATAAAATGAACATAAAACTAAATGGTTCTGCCCACATCAGTGTTACATCAAAGAGGGAGAGAAAGAACATAGCCAGCATATAATATCCATAAAAATGGAAAGCCTGAATTTTCCGGACTAGGTTAAATAAATATGGATTAAGCTTCAACGTTGTTTCACAAGAGTGCCATGAGAAATCATGGGTATGGGGGGAGGAAGGAGTGAATTCCTGCCAAAAAACTACAATTTTGAGGTTAAATTCTGAAATTTTCTAGAACAACCAAGTTTGTCTTTGAGCCCAAAAAAAAAAAAAAATTCTAGAAAAAAACCATTGAGTCTCAATAAACTTCAATTAGAAAGTTTTTTTTTTTTTTTTTTTTTTCTGACAGAACACATTTCTATTTTTTTCTGGAACATTTCTTGGATTAATATCTAAATTTCTGAGTCTGTTTGGCAGAATTTTTTTTTTCTATCTACAAAGTCCCTACACCTTCGAATCAGGTGTGGCGTAGAAAAAATATCCAGTTTCCCCCCGTCTGGTACTCTAAGCAAGATTTGACAATTAAATGAATTGGAAAGTTGATCTTTTCATCACGGTTGCGTTGCCATAGTTACAACCTATTGCTGAAAGTTGAAGCTTTTCTTTGTGCTTCAGCTCATTTTATTCACACATATATCATAGGAAGAATAACTACTTATCCATAATTGATTTCAACTGAGCCGATTGAACTTGTCCCTCTCTCCCAGATTCAACCACATATGTATGAAGATCCCGGATGGTGGGAATATACTCATTCTATGGTGGTACATTTCTTTTGTACTTCATCTGCAAAGGCTCTGATATTCTGTTGCAAAAGTTCTCATCGGCAACCAAAAGAGTTTCGGGACAAAAAACACAAGATGTTATTGTCTTGCCTGCGACAATCCCAAACACTGAAATGCTGTTCAGTGGTATAGCGAGTTTGTTTACTGAGGAGCAGAAACAGGAAGTCATTGGAGCCGAAGTGTGGTGAGCAGAAACTCTCCTGCAGCTAACAGGCCCGTTCTCCATCACAGCAGCGGAGGCTTGAACCAGCAGCTGCACAATCAGTCAGACTAAACCTTCACACAGAATCGTTCCTGTAGTGGGACCCAGAGAAGTGATCTGGATGTAAATCGCCAGAAATTACAAAAATGTGAGCTGACCTGAGGAAAAAGGCTTCACAAATGAAGACGAGACGGAACAGAGACAACAAATGAGTGCACAAAGGCAAACTGAAAACAACGTTTAAGGCTGCATCCAGACCAGCCCTCTCTAATCAAACTCTGGTTCGTCTGTGTAGAAAGTCCTGTTTGTTTTGGAAGGTGTGAATGTGTAATCAAACTCTGATATGATACAAAGAAAGCCAACGACGGTCCGCCCACATGTCTAAGTCTCGCTTGGTTAAAGTGAACTCTGGTGTGGTTCTAATGCACCAGAGCGGGTTCCAGCGGACCAGAGACTGCTCCAAAAGCAGGAAGTGGACTACAGCACTGGGCATTCTGGGTAAATACAACCAAAACAAAGGTGAGTGAAGTGCCATGGAAGACAAATGGCTCTTGATCTTTTACCAAAGATAATAGAGAAATCCTACCACTAAAATCGGTCAGTTTACGTTTTCATTTCATAAAAAAGGAAGTAGTGTTCAGTGTCTTCTTCTGTGGTTCTTGGGGCAGTGAGGGAGGGGGTAACGTTTGGATCGTTTGACACAGTGCGGTGTGAAAGAGAACAACATCAACTGACAGCCTAACAAATGTTCTTTGTTACATTTGGTCCTGAGTTGAACAGATTATCGGGTGTGCTGCAGTATGCAGCTTTTATAAAGAATAAGGATTTGAGATATTTGCTAAAACTGTCACCATGTTATGACAGCATGTTAACAGATACAAGGAGAAAAAAAATCAATCTTCTCCACCTTTTCCCTGAGCTACCATTGCCGTCAGAAGAAATGCACCGCTCCTACCAAAAACAACCAATCAGAAGGAGAGACAACGCTGTCAATTACACTCATATACTCGCTGCTAAATGTACAATAGAGGAGAAAAACTGTTTATCCATCATTGGTGGCCATGCTAACTAGCCTGACCGTTCACAACAGGACCTGCTGCTGATGAGAAAAACGGAGGGGACAAGCAGCGCCACACGAGCTGGTGATTAACAGAGGTATGACCCGCCTCCTCGCTCTGATTGGTTGTTTCTAGATAGTACTGGGAGAAGCCAGAGGAGCTTGATTTTTTCACAGATTATCTTTCTCATACTATACTGTCATGAAATATATATTTTTATGGTTACATTCATACTTGAATTAATTTAACTTGATTAAAATTCCAATTCAAACATAACATCTACTGATCTACAAATGTTTGCAGGAAACATTGAAAGAATAATACATACAAATAGTGGCGCATGTCTCTAGCAGCTGAACTTCCTAACGTTTCTGCTCTACTTCCTGGAGCCCAGAACTGGGGAACAAAAACAGAACTCCGTCACAGTTGTTGCCTTGTTACCAACAATCATTGTAAGATTGCAGCAGAACATAAAGAACCTAAATTGATAGAAAGAGATGGATCCTTGAGTTTTATTCAGCATCCTGATGAGCTTGAGTTTCTTAGCTCGGCATTAACTCTCAGGAGGGCTGTTCATTCGGCAACAAACCACGGGAATCAGACATCCTACTTTAGACCAGTGTAAAGGACTTGGAAATATTCAAATCTCATTCTCATTCTCAGAGAGGTTTTAGTCCATGGACACCAACCATTCCAGTCCTTTGCCCCTGCTATCCTGCTTCGTCCTATTATCCTATTTGCTCTTTTTAAAAACGGAGAAACTTTGCCTTGTGTAAGGTCAGCGTTCAATGCCTGTTTGACTCCATAATCCACCATAAAAACCAAAGCCAAAATCCACTTCTGAAAATGGCTCATTAAGATTTTGATCAATCTTGTGCTTTCACTGAGACAGACTTAGGAAATGCCATCAGAAAATTGCATTTCCCAATGACATTAGGCGCCCAGTTGACCATCCAATTCCATGTGTTTCTATTGAGATGTTAAGATCTGATATCATTTTGGTCAGAAAACCTGCTTTTTTTTCTGTAAGTGGGGCAATTAAATTTCCTTGATGGTCTCTGAGAGCACTTAGCTTAAGAGAATACACTTCTAAATCAAAAAGCTTTCAATCATCCTAAATCATATTTGGGAGAAATGCGCCCCGGAGCGCAGTGTCACATGCAATGCTGTTGAGCATATGACAGACACGTGCCGAGACAAGCGATGCTGGGAAAGGTTACTGTCCATGTCTCCTCAGGCTGTGGCTGTTTTGTCAGATGAAAGTTGAAAAGCAAACAGGACAAGAGGAGATGGAAATATTAACTTAGGGCAGGCTTTACTGATGAAGAGAACAGATCTAAGGTCAAATAAACTTCTTAGTAATGTGGAGGGTTTTTTCACACATGAGGTGTCAGAGAATTAAACTACAGTGGTGTATTAGGGCCACTGTAAATAGAATGAAATCTATGCATGGTAGTACATTTTTGCCAAAAAATAAAGTTGCATATTTCTGAGTTTCAAAAGTAGAAAATTTGCTGGAAAATACTAAAATGTTAAAAAAAAAAATTCTGAAATTCTCGAGAGAAAAGGAAACGTGGTTCACAAGTCAAAGTTGGGAAATTTTGGACATTTTCTGAGTTTTGAAAGTGGAAAATTTTGCAAGTTTTTGAGTTTTTAATCTCCAAAATTTCCATGTTTTTTTTCCTCAGAAATTTCTGAAGTTGATCTCAAATTTTCAGTTTTCTTCTGGCAACTTTTGGACTTTCCAAGTTTGTCCCACAAAATGTATGAGATCAACCTCAAAACTTCTGAACTTCTCTCTGGAAATGTACAACTATTTTTTTTTTAATTATGTCGTCGTATAATACAGCCTTTCAAGCCATGCAACATTTTATGTCAGGAACTTAAAATCATAATTATTTGTTGCTTTCATGTGTTTCTGCATGACTCTGTTTCAGGATTTAATCCTGTTTGCCTTTAGAACTGCCTCAGTTCTGTCTGAACATTCCTAGAGCACATCTCCTGTTTTAAATCCAGGTGTTCTGCTGGATTGGTATTGCTTTATCTCAAGACATTCAAAAGAAAATACACTGTCAACTTCTGAGCATTTTTTCTGCTCATTAAAAAGTCTACTGGTGGGAATCTAAGTGAATGGGAGAAAGTCAAAACTGTGCTGCAGTAGAGATTTTATGTAGTGGAATTACACAGGATGGCAGTGGCCAGGCTAATACTCATCATACCTGGGCTGAATATTAATGTGTGAGAGGTTTATTGGTAAAAACTAAACTGTTTTACACTGTTGCCAGTAAAGTTGCTCATCGTTGTTACCTATACGTATTGTCTCGTCTTGTTAGACACCACTACTTAGACAAAGGCTGTGCAAAAATCTGATTTACTTTTTCCTCATATCTGTATTTATTTTAGTTGACAAAATCTTCTCTGCCAGTGAAAATAGCTTCATATGCAATTTTGGTTCCCCTGTATAAAAGTCTTAAGTTGCCCTTTTGACAGTTAAGACAGAAAGTTGGTGTAAATGTGCACCGATTCCTACAAAATTTTCTCAATCGGGTTAAACTTCCACGTCCCTGTATTCATAAACGATTTGTGCTTTAGAGTCTGTGAGAGGGGTTTGTGTGGGTGGGTGTTTCTGTGTGGAAAAAAAAAAACATCTCATTACATCTAATTTCTCTCCTCAAATGAGCATCTTTAGAATTTCAGTAGACATGAAGCATTAGGGAGACTAAAGGAAACCAGGGAACTATGTCATTGATTGACTCTAATAGGTTACGGTAAATCACATTCCTCCCCCCACAACCCCCCTCGCATCAATTACTCTCATTTATTTAGTGGACCATAACTCTGTTTCTGAATGAAAATCTTATTCAAAAGACAAGCAAGAAAAAAAAAAAAATTAGCTCACGGTTGTGGGATTGTTGGGGGGTGAGAAGAAAATGAGGTGTCTAACCCAAAGTGACATTTACAAATTACCTGTTAATTTCAACTGGGTTGAGGGATGATAGGAGTGAATTACACTGACAGGAGGGGTAACCGGGTAATGAAAGTCGAGTCTGTAGTGGCCAAATAAGTAACCTGCACTCACAGAGAAAGTGGGTTTGTACCTTGCAAGGCACCTCGAGTATTTCCAGCTCTTATCTGGAATGCGTTCGGTCCACACCCACCCCGAGAGGGTGCCTGTTTCCCTCCCTCCTTCCCCCAAAACTCCCCTGTTCGCAATCTACTTTCGGTCCAATTAAGCGGAAGGCCGGATGATGAATAGTTATAATCAGCCTTGTTTTAGGCCTGCACTCGGGAGGATACCGACCACGCCGACCAGCGCGCCGGAGAACATCCAGGTGTCCAGGTGCAAGGTGAGGTGGCGGGGCTTTCACGGCGGTGTCACCTTGCATCTGTTCCTGGCTAATGTCAGCTGAAAACTCCTTCGCAGGAAAATGGGCTGCAGAAACCTGCGTCCCTCCTCTCATCTCCTCTCCTCTCATGCCCCGAGCAAGCATTACCAGAAGAGAAAACAGTGCCAAGTGGAAACGGGTGACATTTGAATTGAGTACCTCAATAATGGATGCCATCTCCCTGCAACCTCCATTTAGCTGGCAGAGCCGTGGCGGCACAAAATCAAGACAGGATCCCTCAGGTCAGTGGAAACAGAGGACGCTGGTTAATGATGCCTGTGCTGGTCTAAAAGCAGCCTGCTGGATGCAACAGGGAGGATAAAAGCCTCTGCACCTATTAGCTGTGGACTAAATGCATTTTCCTTTGAGTCTTGATTTACACATGACTATAAACCTTTCATTCTGTGTTGTCAAGTTGAGAATGTTCCGTCTCCTTTTGACGCTCTCGGTCTTCCTCTCAAATCAAGACACAGAGGAAACAGCGTACCGGCTGATTTGGCCTTATGAAAGGTCACCAAAGCCTTTGCTGAGTTCTTCTCTTTGCAGAGTACCGGCTGTGGAGGCCTTAACAATCTCTGCCGCGGCTGCCCAGACCCCACCCTGACCTCCTTCAGAGAGGCCGGCCTCAGCTTCTCCCTCATTCTCGTCTGACCAGAGAGAACTAATGAGTGCGAGGCTGTGGGTAAAAACCTAATGGGGCTCAGTAGTTTTTTCTTTTTTTTTTTTTTTCCGCTCCAGGCTGACTGCTGAAAATGAACATTTAACCACAGCTCGAGTAATTGAAAAAATGACAAGCTCTACATACAGGCCATTGCCTCTGCCCACACACGCGGACGGACTCGCACGGCGGCCCGAATTATTCTGATTGTTTGCCACTTGCGGATCTGAGGCTCCTCGCGGTGCGGTCACTTCCAGCGGCAACCAGCAGCGAACGTCGAGCAGGATGCGCAGGAAGAGGGGCAGGGATGCGGAAGTAAGGGCAATTAAAACGGGGCTGTCAGCCTCTGGGATTTGGGTGGTGTTATGTGTGGAGGACTGCCACACATTGGGTGAGGAGTCTTACTCGGAATGTCTCACCGGCACATGGCTCTCTCTGTTGTGAGAAAAGAAAACTAACTAAATGTAACAAGTGTTGCTTGTGAGCTTTACTTTGCTCACAGCTCCACCTGCTTGTCATTTATCGACACTGACGTCTTATGAAAGGCAGAGTGAAGGGCTGAAAGTTGTTTCCTCCAATTGCTGCGTTTGAAATCATTGCTGTTTTTGTTTTCTTTAAGTTACTGTGTCAAAGCTTCACATTAGACTAGACTTACAGTCAAAGTAACAAAGGCACTCAGTCTAGCCAGGATTACAGGAAATGCAGTGATACAAATGGAAACCTTACACAAACAGGAATCGTGCTATTTTTCTGTTTCTGTGTTAATTGTTTTAATTTGTTCTCAAATTAAAGTACCATATGAGGGAGTAGTTTTCTAAGTCATTAATACTGACATTTTAACACCATATTACAACATTACATGGATTTTTTTATTTTATTTGATAAGGCATTAAAAGCAAAAGAAAAAAATCTACTTCTTATAATTATTTGAAAAATGAAATGTAATTAGTTATCATTCTATTTAAAAACAGAATGTGAAATTTGAAAGCTCGAGAGAAGAAGAGCGGTGAACAGCAAAGTACACATCGAGTCTTTTGCAGAACGTTTTGCAGCGATGATGCAATCTGCCACTGTTTCCATCTATGTGTGATATGTTTGGGGTTGAAGGTCAGGTTAGAGGTTTGGTTCATCCATCAGGATTTTTGCCCATGTGTCTGAATACACATGGGCAAAAATTTCACTCTGGGAAAAAAACAAAAGACAACAACTTTGGGCTCTACTAAAATGCCTTTTCCATGTGGAAAGGTGGTTAAATCTTCCCCAGGATCTAAATCTTCCAACCATTCATCAATATATAACCTGATATAGACACTAGACCAAAAGTACTTGGTAAGGATTTGTTTAGACATATGAACCAAGGTTAAGCGGGCTTGGGTACTGCTTCACCATTTAGCAAATCGTTTAGAATTAAGATCATTTTTGCTTGAAGAAACAACTCGTCTTTTTTGGCTGTTAATACGCATTACCTCTACACCACTGGTAAATTTGCCATATTTATCTAGTAAATAAGCAGGACCAAAATTTCTTGTGCGTACCAGCAAAATCATCCCAATAGTGCTTGTACCACAGTTTGAGAATCATGGCCCTATTTAATAAATGTAGCATATTTTCAGAAAGGCAGACAGCGACAGCTCCAAGACAAGAAATTAACAGCATGTTTCATCAGTGAGCAGTAAATGTTGAAGACTGACAGATGGAGGAAATAACTAATTAGAGTCCTGCTCAGTGACCCTCAGCGTCAGCGAAATCAGAGTAAAAGCCTCCGCCGTCTGAGATGCGGAGCTAGATTCGATCACTTGACCTGTTAATTGGAAACTTCCTGGATTCATTTGGGTGTCAGTAATGTTTTCTGACATTAAAAGTTCCCCGAGTTTGAGTTTTTCACGCATGAAATAAGCTCATGGAGGCAGTAATAAAAACTGCTGAGATGAACAACCAGCAAACAGGAAGAGTCTGGCGCTACGGCGAAGCTAACAGGTACGCTGATTGCAACGTTTTCGGTGCTTCGGGTCAGACGTGAGTGATATCAACATTATCCGCTGGATGCTATTAGTGAACAAGCAAGTGAATTCTCTCCTGAAGCTTCTCCACTTAGATAGTTCCAGTAATGCTGATGCTGACGTTGGAGGACTGGTGGCGAGGGGCTTCTATTCCAACAGCCATAATGATAATGTTACATGGATTTACTGAGCCCAGGCCATCTGTTTCATCACTGTAGAGCAGAGGGACATTGACACCGAGTCATTTATCCATGCGGTAGATGAGATTAATACCTGTATCCATAGTAACTGCAGTTTCATCCCTTGGAGAACATTTTAAAATTCAATATGCAAAAAAATATTAAGCTGAAACGTCTCTGAAAAGAAGTGACCTAACCAAAGTTTTTCAAAGCAAATATGCAACCCATAACTTTGCTCATCGTATTAATTATAACAATATTAGCAGCAACGCTAGCTTTAAATTCCACATACAGTGAGAGTACAGCAGAGATTAAGTAAGGGCTTCAGGGTCAGCACTCATCTTAAGAGACATCATTCCATTAAGCATTTTAATCAATGAAAATGAATAGCTCTCAGGACATAAAATAATAATAATAATAAAACCATCGGATATGCATTTCTTCCTCTCTTCTTTATCTGCACATTTCTTGTCTGATTACAGTACATCATGGCAACTAGTTCCAGAAAACTGTTTTGAAAAAAATCTAACCCAGATAGATATCTTCATAATGTCTCATTTTTAGCACACATTATGTTTTTAGCTGCTGTATTGTTAAGAAGGTAACATGAAGTCTGTCATTTTGACCAAAGTCAGGCAGCTATTTATTAAGTATTAAGTAAAGTGTTAAAAATTTGGGTAAGGTTTTGTTTTATGAGAGGGAGACCAACTAGTAACTACATTTAGTGCATTATTTTGAATTGAATGGTAAAAACTGGAGGTGTTCTTGTAATCTATACCTTAACAATGATAGAAAGAAGCCACTCAGGCAGAGACGGAAAGATGAAGAATGTGTTATATTGGACCATTACTGTCAGTCAGAAAATGGCTTTGTGGATGCACTGATGAAAATGGTGTTTTTTAAAAGCACTCCTCACCAAGGCAATGCAAGAACGGCTGCTGACCAGTTAAACTGACAGTCATGTTTATGGATTGTAGGAGGAAGCTGGACTAAAACACCGCAGGCCGGGATTCCAATGCAGGACCTTCTTGCTGCAAGGCTAAAAGCTTCTGTATAGCGAGAATTGTTTGTTTTTCTGTCTTTCTGTTTTTGATTTGTTTTTTAGGATGTTTTGCCACATCAAAGCAGTGCCCAATTGTTTTAATAGTGCCCCTTTAAAGGGGCAGTATTATGTAAGAGTGAACTTTTAGCTGTTCATCATGTCATGATGTCAATCCCTTATCAAAAACATGCCTGGAGTGTTGCCTTGATTCTTTCATGCATGTTTGAAAAATCCTTTAATCTCCCATGGCAACTATTCAGCTGTGCAAAAATGCCTGGTTGGACCTAGCCCCGCCTCCATGGACGGAGTTCCTCCTCTGAGCTGCAGTTTCCAAGCTTCAGCCTCACAGAGCAGCCCTTCTATCCAGCTCCTTTAGACTAGCCAGCAGCAATTAGCAAACACCTGGTAGAAAAGCATATCTGCTGAGCTCTTTATAGGAGCTTCTTCTCAGTGAAACACTGGTAAAAACATTGCTAAAGAGCAAACAGAGGCGTGTTGTTGTGAAAACTTCCTGAAGTTCAGAGTTTCAGAAAGTGCCGGAGTTCTTAAAGAGACATTGTATTAAATCAGGAAGTAAAATTTCTTTGATGTTGCATTTGCTAAGTGGAGCTGTTTTTTTTTATATATATAAGTAACAATTGAATAGTTGCTTTATTGTGCTATAAAATGTCACTTTGTGCCTGGAAAATGTTCTGGTTTCAAGGTTTCAAAATCACTAAGTTTTAATGCTTTGCTAAAAAAAGACTAAACTTTAGAAATGGTACGATTCTAAAACTGTTTAACCACTTTATACAGCTGAATGGAGTAGAGATACAGTGCCTGCTCTCCCCCACAGTTCAGGTTTTCAAAAAAAAAACTTTTTCAGTTGGCAAAAATACAAACAGTCATTGTATGGAAAGTGTAGAAGAGCTCGTTATGCTAACACTGTTTCAGAACTACAACTAGGAAGTGCCTGCTGAGGAACTGACTGCAGGCTGGCAACCTGAGCTGATAGCCCGACTAATTAACCAGCTGGTACCCAACTGTGATTTATGTGTTTTGTTTCATTATTTGAGTGCAATTAAAGAAGTCTTACAATGCATGACATATTGGGCATTCAGTCTGTATCTGTATTCATATTTGGTGTTTCTAACAAATTTGTCTTCAGCTTTGGATCCCAAGAACCTCCAGGTCGTCAGGTGTTGCAGCTGATTTGGAATACACAAAACAGGTCTCATTAAAGGCAAATTGTTATCTCAGACATTAACCAGATTGAACACGAGAACTGAAACTGTGATCCATCATAATAGTTAGGCATTATCTTAAAATGTCCAAAGGCTATTCCATTTATGAATGTTATGCTTGATGGATGGTGGCAATTAACAAAATGTAATCTCCAAAGAGTTCCCAGAATCCCCCCCTCACTGCTTCCCCAACATACACACACATTTGTGGAAAAGGTAATTCTTTGTTTGGCGCGTCGTCCTTCATATTTTCCAGATACTGTGATAATTCCAAAGGAATCTCTGTAAGAAACCATCTCAAGATTGACTGGGCTCAATCAGATAATAGTAACTCAAAAAGTTATGCATGTTTAAAACGTTTGTAAAGTTACTGGATTTCATTAATATTATCCTAATAAAAATGGTTTTGTTTCTTTAATCTTCTGTTTCGTCCTGTGCTTTAGATGTTGTGCAAAGTACTTATTTGATATCAGTATTAATGAAATACTATGTATTATGTTAATTAAGTCTCCTGTGCTTTTATCTCTTTAACTGGCGGCATCCTGACCATGGGACAAATCTGGGTTGTCTGAATTCTCTGCCTTTTTCTCCTTTTTCAACCCTGCTGGTGTCCATTACGACGCCTGGAGCCCCCAATAATGTTATGCAATGGCCTTTCCCACGCCAATAATATCCAGAGAGCGACTTGAGCTCACTTTGACATGCCTGTATTCTTTTGGAATATTTCTGACTGGTCAACATTGTGTTTATGACGGTGTCACGACAGTCTTAGTCACAAACCGTCAAATAAAGTGTTACCGGCTAAATCTACAGCTGAGCCAAAACGCAGGCAGCAGAGTGATATTGTCATTGGATTCATAATCTGGCAAAATTCACAGGTGAAATGGAATGACTTGGAAAATAATGGAATGCAACGGAAGGAGCAAGAAGAGAACCATGAACCGGAGAGCGTAATTTACAAAAGAACCAGAAAAATTAATGAGTCCACGCAAAAGATCAGAACATGACAAATATTATTTTTAAAAAAGAGAATAAAAGACAGTTTTTTTTTATTGATTTGAGTTCTGATTGCTTTGTTTGTTTTAAAACCCAATTTAAAACTTTGAGTTTATTTTACACATTTATGACATTGAGACTTATTAATAAGAAAGGGACTGAACCCACTAAATACCATCAATAAAAGGTGTTTGGATGAACTTAGGATGCTTTCCTGTTTCCATATCCACAAAGAACTATCTGAACTGCTGGTGATTTCAAAGTTGGTAAATTATTCATTATGATCAAACAGTTCATGTGTTTGTTTTTCCAGTGAAATTTTCATATGAACCTTCAGGTTGGAAATGGCCACACTAGCTTGTTCTCTATTTTCTTCAAAAGAAAATGCTTTTTTAGTCAAACTTCTCATTTGTAACCACTTTTTTTTTTTACTTATAAAAAGTGATTGGCCTTTCTCTTGCAAGCCTGAGAAAATTAGATGTTATTTTCCTGAAATTTTATAAACTTAATGGTTCTTTATCACCTGCCGGCTTTAGTTTGTTTACACAGTTTAATTATGAGAAGACAGATTTCGCTTTCAGAAGAATCGTTTTTAAGAAATACAATGCGTCTTCCGTCGATACACTGGGCATGAGCTCAAGTAAGACCAGAGCATGGGGAAATCAAGGTCTCTCCAGTGGAGCTATTAGGCGCATTTCTCTGTAAGTTGTGGAAATTACTGCATTGAAAACTGTTCTGTTGAAATGTTAATAAGTATCCCATTTCCACTTCAAGTATGAACCTTCTTTCCCGAGCGCCCCACCTGTTTTTGTCTCCGCTCCGTCCATTATAGCCTCCTCCCCTGCTCTGTGTTGGCTCTCCATAATGTGGGCATATAGATGCTGCTGGCCCGACTGTCTGCAGTAATGAGGGGGAGGCTTCACATTTGGAGACCAGCTCCATGCAGACTGTGAGCCATTTGAAATGTTACAATGTGTATTAAAGGAATATTTCCATCTAAATTGACAGGAGCAAAGCCAGTCAAGTGCCTGGGTGTTGGGCCAACAGCGCAGCTGATAATGACTTATTGCGGCGCTCTTTGAAACCTTCACTCGCTCCTCCTCCTGTCGTCGCATTAATGCAACATGGGCCTCATTCGCCGCTGTCAAGAAGCTTCTCATCTGTACCTTGGCTTATTTGGGTAAGACTCGCACACAATGTTTTTTTGTTGTTTTTTTGTTACAGCAAGGGAAGAATTGGGAACTAATTTTACTTCTTTTGAGGCTCCCATTGAATGATTTTTTGTTTTGGGAGGGGGTGTGGAAGACACTACAGGATAGTCCTTGAATGGATATGAGGCCAATCTGTCTCTGCTGGTCGGGTAACAGCAGTAGAACAAGGTTCACTTTCAAGACGTCCCAAAGTGGAGGTAGAAAACACTCACGAGATACACAATATTAACAGAACTCCCAAAGTAAACTAGTTGTAGCTGTACAGTGGACTCCTGCTTTTTCATAGTTCAGTTGTCAGAGCAGAACCTTGACTTCCTCCCCTGGTGAGTCAACAAAGCCTGATTTCTAATTCCCTCCCTTGTTTCTGTCACAAAACACACAAAGCTAAATGTTCCTCAGCAAGTTATTGAGAAAACAGAGTCTCTTTGCAGCCATCACCCAGGTCCAGGTTCATTCTGAGCTGAGCTCTTAAGTCATTAAAAGTCAATTATTTTCTTCCTTTTCAGCAGAGTAGTTTCTTTAGGGTTGATGTAGAAACTTTCCAGAAGCTTGATCTGAGCCTGCTGTATCCATTGCTGAGTTTGTATGTTTAACATGTAGATTAGGAAAAAAAGAAAACCTTCAATTTAATCTTGTTCGCCCTGTTTTTCTAACATCATATGCATCATTAAAAGATCTGAATTAACATGACATGCTGTTGACGATGAGCTTCTGTATTTTTTAAGCAGATAATAAGAAAACACGACACTAGAGTGGCCTTACTTAAAACTAGGTCTGTGTTAAAGGGGATAAAACAATGAAAAAAAAAGTACAACAGCACCTTTTGCAACTTTAACAGCTGAGCTGACCAACACATTTCAAAGACTTGCCAAAGTAGGTCAACATTTGCTCTAACTGCTCCCTGTGTTGGTCCAGTTTCACTTGACATGTGTTTTATGGACATAACTTTGCGGATAAAAGAAATTAACTGTACAAAAAAAAAAAAAAACACAATGATTGTGTTGGCATTTCTGTAGAAGATGCTAAAATAGAAGTCTCTGCAACACTGCTGCACATGAGACAGAGAGCAAGTCCCAGTGGGGGAAATGAGACCATCTGCCCCTCTGCAGGTGACTGTCCCCGGATAGAGGGTGGAGTTAAGCTGAGGCAGCAAAAGAGAGCTCCAGGGTAAACTGTCCAGCTATGAAGCTGCTGTAGCAGGCAAAGGACTGTAATCAGCCTCTTATTAGTCACATTACAGCTGGCCCCGATTCTCTTCATCCTGCTGTAGTTTCGGAGCTGCTGAAGGGCCACTGTGTTCAGTATTTGGCTCCGTGTTTTTGCTTTTCTGTAACCAATGAACATTTCTGGTTATCAATGCTAATATCAGAGACAACCAGAGGAAATATGTTTTTTTATATAATGACTTCTTAAGAGACAGAAACATGTATTGCTAAACCATTTAACAGTGATCAACCACACTTTTAGTTCAACTACATTGGCAACATCTATTACTGCTAGACATCAATCAAAAAACTGCTAAAATAGATTTTATGTGTAAACACAATTCTATTCGATTCTCATCTCTCTTCTCGGCTCCATCTGGGTTTTCTCCCATTGAGCTGGATTCCCCTCCAGCAGATTTTCTAGCGGGGCCAATCAGCAAACAGAAGGAGAAGTTGTGACAAAGACGTTGATTCTCTCTGCTGCTTGTGGTTTTAGCAGTAGCAGAGGAGGAAATGACCGAAGCGTTCAGTCAGTGTTGGTCACGTTTCTGAATGTTAAACCGGCATTAGCAGACACCTTGTTTGGCTCGTCACTTTTCTCCTTACCGTGCAGGACGGCGTTGATGCATTATCTACATCCATCAGTTAAAACTTCAACAGAGTCCGCGCTTCCAGGAAGCAATACTTTCTCAATAGTTGAGGGTCCAGACCCTCCGGACGAAGTGAAGCGTAGAACACATAATATACACACTGAATATAGTTATTTGGCTTTGTTTTTGTCTTGGGGAACACATCCAAATGCATTCATTGGTTGTCTTAATGCTCCTTTTAGCTTCCTCTTTAATTATGTTGAGGCTTTGTTTATTAATATTTCAAAAGGTATCTCACATGCACGGACCCTACAGTTAAACTATGTTCCATATAGTAGGTAGTTGGCCAGGATGAAGAGGCTGTAAATACAGTAATAACACCACGGTGATAAATTCATTTTAAAATGTGGTCCTGCAGGTGGATCGTCTTCATTCTCCTGCTCTGGGTCAGACTTCCGTTGTTGACAATCTTTAGCAAACTTTGGAAAAAAATGTTTCCCTGCTGGTAGATAATTGTAAAATACAAATATACAAATATGACCTAATAGGGTTGGAATGGAAAGGCTCTACGATCTGTAAGGTGACGCGGCGTGAAATGTTTCACATTTTCAAAAGGCCATCGCAAAACCAGATGCTCTAAACAACAGCTCAGAACCTTGGTGAACAAGGGGTCTGTGGTGCTACAATAACCAGGTATTCAGACCAAAGGATTGCACTTCTACCTTATATAGAATATAAGTGAATGATTTACATGTGAAAAGGAAGGATTTAGAAGCATAATATATCTACTTTAAGGCTTTTTTTCCACTTGCCATTCTTTACTGAAATGTTAGAGTATTTCTGCAGCTCCTCCAGAGGCAGTGAGGGTTGAAATACCTTTCACGATTTGGATAGCATCCTCATGCGTACGCTACCTCCACAACCCACAAGGTGAAATAAAACCTTGTTGCATGCGACTCGCAAGCTGAAGTCCTCATTGCGACAGTACTTGATCCAGAAGGTAGTTGACGATTCCTCTTTATTTCAACCAAACCCAGCAGTTTCCTACGGCCGGTCTATAACAATGTGTTTGAGACTTGACTGTGAGAAGCCATCTGAACATCACCTCTGTGCACTTGACTAAGCAATCCAACGTTCTGACTCCAAATCCTAATTATGCAAATGCATAGCCTGAGGTAACGCAAAGCCAAACAACCAAAGCAAATTAGACCATACAATTCTGCAGAGACTCTACAATTAACATGTTTCTTCCTGATGTTGGAGCATTTCGGATAAAAGGAGTGAGAGCCAGAAGAAAGCTTCACTTCGCTTTCATGTTTCGACATGCTTTTTGGACACAGTATTTGCTCAAGGAGAAATATGGCACCTAGGATCGCTATCAGTACATCTGGCTGTTAAGAGAACTTTTTGGCAATTTGGCACGCTTATGTTGCAGCCAATGAAGACTTTATCAGCCTCATAAACTGGGACAAACTCTGGCTAGTTTGTCAGGTCTCTATGCCACACTTTTGCTGTGAATTCTGATATATAAATACTCTAAATTATTGTTGTTTTGCATTGCTGAAAGTGCCTTCATGATGTGCATCACCATGTTGCTACAGATGTTACAATCCTCGTATTTCAAGGCACGAGACATGACACTCGAAACATTATGTAGCCTTACACTGGTGTGAAAAGTGTTTGCCCCATTTAAATTTCTTTTCCTTCTTCATTGACACGCTTAGATACTTCAGATAATCAAACAAATTTTAATAGCAGACAAAGATGAGACAAAAAAGAAGCTATTTAAGCCAAAAAATGTAATGTCAGGTTGTTCCATCTTTCATGGCACCAGCTATCTTCAGTTGGTTTTAATGTCTGGCAGTTCTTCTTTTACATGAATGTGAGGGAACTCTGGCCCAAACGTCAGACCCTTTGTATTTGCACACTGCCTATTTTAAGAGTTCAAACATCAATATGCAATCATTTGTTCAGCAGATTCTGTGTTGGCTCTACTGTAGAAGCTAATATCTACAGTCTTCCATACTGGGTTCTTGGGCTGTAGCCAATCACCTTGACATGCTATCACCGTCAATGATAACATGTCAAGTAGCATTAAGATTTCAACTGCAAAACTACATTTTCTTTAGAACATTTTAGGCATGCTCCATGAAAGAATCTCCAATAGGAGAGTTTCTGAACATAATTTGGAGTTTGGTTCCACAGAAAAATACACAAATACTGAATCACAAAGAGGTGTGGGTTCACTTTAGCGTTTTAATTTAGTCACACAGCCAGTTTAACAACAAAGCATGTAAGTTCACTTCAGCCTAGACTTTGACTGGACAACTCCAGAATCATCGTTTTGCCTTTAGTTTCTTTGTCCAAACACAGGTGACTTTGCTAGCAGACTGGATGATGAAAAGATTCATCAAATGAATCCAAATGGTAAGTCTGGCATAAAAACAACAGAAAACTATCAGAACACCACCAAATATCATGGGTGATATTTTTGTTTTGGTTTGTTTTGTTTTTTTCAAAGAATTTTCTGGTTGAAATTGAGCTTCTTCTGAAAGTGGAGGAAGTCTTGTATAGTTCCAAAAGACATTCTGTTTTGTCAATAAAACCTATAGATAGCTTGTATAAAAAGGGACGATGAAAATGTATTTCATTTTTCAATTTCGCGGTGAGTGAAGGCCCTTATTTAGATCAACAAGAAATGACTCAGTAGCCACGTTTCCATTACAAATGTGCGGAAACTTTGTCAATAGTTTGCTGATATTAAAAAAAAGAAGAAAGAAAAATCGCAATTCCAGTGTTTCCACTAAACGAGAAACACAATTAAAATCACAGGTGAATAACTTTGTTCATACAGTGTCATTAAAAGCATCCCGCACTGTCAATCCTTAACTATTTCCTGTGGTTTTCCAATTGGTTTGCATTAGTGGCAACATCCGGTTGTTTACTGTGTGACTTGTGATGAGAAAAAATAAGTTTCTATTGCGGTTTTACTAAATAAACCAACTTTGATACGGCCAAAAAAAAAAACAAAACAAAAACGACCTCATCCTATCGCCAAAACCTTTTCTCAAGAGAATTTTTTATTTTTTTTAATTCCATTAAGCAAATTTATTTTATGTCAATGAAAACGCAGCCAGTGAAGGAAAATGAAAGAGTAAAAATGGTCAATCTAGAGTCCAGAACACAATGTGACAGAAATTTGAAGGCAAGAGATGGCCTCACATTCTAGGAAATTTTTCACAACTTCTTCAAGGCAAAAGTGGATTAGGACTCACTGTACGAGAGCTACTGTACATGGCAAACATTTATTTTCATCAAATGTCCAGAATGTTATAAAACCGTGTGCAAAAATATGGACTTTTGTACTGGAAAATGAATCGGAACCCTTCGCACATCAGGCTAGAAATATGGTTTGCACATTCAGTACAGCATGCTCCATGTCAGTAAACTGTGGATGTGACAATGGTCTGTCTTTTCATTTCCCACCCTTCCTCTTAGTAATGCTCTCATGGCCATTTCTCTATTAAAAGAGCGGCTCCATTAGCTAAAAGCATGTTTTTCTTCTCTTGTTATAAGTTATCGTGCCCTATTTGCCAATTAATAGCTTCAATCCATCAACGGCAGCGTTATTCTAATATGATAGCCTTTGAAAGAAAACTCACCCCAGACATCTCTGATGACAAGCGATCCATTTTTTTTCCCCCCAGCAGAAAGCATCAAATAATGCCTTGATTGCATTATAATGTCATAAGAAGATGATGGTGCATTTGGTAAAAAGGAACATGAATCCACAAAACAACAAACCAAATGCATATCATCCATTGATGGAAACATCTGTGAACCATTATGCAAACTTGGGCTAATTCTTCAGAGTTCGATTCATTAAGGAGTATTGTTAGTTTCAGTGGCTGAGCTCTTATTATCATGCATTTAGGAAATGAGGCAAATAGAACAGGCATAAGAGCCCAATCAATAGCTCTTTTCATTTTGCCTTAATGGCCCCGTCTTTTTTTTCCCCTCGTGGTCTAAAGGGAACACAGGGGAGGTTGGTGTTACAACCATAAAATGTAATTTCTCTCCCAGAGAAAACATAATAATGCCTTCTATCCCCTCTTCTGAATATTCCTATAACATGCCGCAGAATTGAGTATGGATTTAACATCAAAAGGTTACATGAATTTTTCAAATGAGATATTAAAGTCAATATTTCAAGTCGAGAATATTTCAATTCAGTGGCTTATGTGAAAGGGAGCCTGCGAGCTAAGAGTAGCTGGCTCGCAGCAGCGGCTGCAGTAGTGCCACAAATTAACTTGCTGGGAAAAGTCAAACCGGGGGATTTGGTTATCAAACATGACAGGAAACACGGAGACGCTCAAAATGGCTCGGCTTTAACGGGACAGCTGGGTAAAAAGAGATGTGTATATTGACACGTCACAGCTGAGCCTCTAATGTTTGGTTTCCCTTCTCTAAATCAGTTTCCTTAATTAAAATATGTAACATACTTAGTGCTCCAAGAAAATGCTGCTGAACTTCACCATTATACTGCAATGATCTTGATTTGCTCTTGACTGATCTGGCTGTATGCAAGTGGCTGCACTGCAGATCCAAGCAAGTACAGTAAGCTTGTGGCCTCCTTCCTGAAGTACAGTGATGATAACACTTGGTGGTACCACCTTTAGCTGCAGTTAAACCTACACATCTTTTGGGTTATGTCTCTTCCTGCTGACAATTCTGGCTAGCTATTCTCATCTCTTTGCAACCTCAGGTGGCAAAAGCTAAAGTTCTGGCTTTTCTTTTCTTATGCACCACACAGCAGTTCTGATTTCCCAACTTTCCTGGAAACTCTGAATGTGTTTTCATAAGGGTTACATCTTGGGATTCAGTGGTGCTCCTGGGGCGTTCAGTGCTCATGTTGAAGTATTTTGACGAGGAAGACGAACCATAGAACTACTATGAGTGACCTACTGGATGTAGAACTTATTAATCTTATTGACAGGCTATAGAAAATGTACATTTTTTATAGTCAAAGTTGGTACTAAATGTCTTCCTGACTGGTTGGAACAAATGCTTTGTCTCTGAAATGTTAGAAATCTCAACACATTATGCATTACCCAACCCAATGAAACAGATGAAGCTACAAAATAGCAACAGGGTTAAATGACTATGAGCAAAAAGGTTCGCAGCTCTAAGGTTTTCTCCATTTTTTAATCATTGCATCTTTACAAGGTTTGCAAAAGATGAGGGCAATGTCCTTGAACAACTTGTCTTCTTGGTTGTAGATGCTTATTAGGCCTATGGGACAGGTAACTGTATTGATGTAAAACATAATTGTGCCAAAATGTTTTTCTGACCACCACTAAAGGTGGTACACACACCACAGTTTGGGAGTCATAGCCTTAGACCTAAATGTGTGTTTCTTGAGTTGCCATCAAGGGGATGTTGCACTATGACAGCAACCTGCCCTCAGTTTGTGCAAAGTGTCGACGTTACGTCCAGATTCACAGCAGCAGCCATGAGTTTTTTTCATTGGCATTTTATTTGCATGCCAGTGGATTTAATTGTGCTGACTGAGTGATGGTGGGAAAAGAGGAGATGAAATCCATGCCTGATCTCCTTCTCAATTAATAAAACATTAAGTGGACACATGATCTTGTCTGCCAAATCCCACCGTTCCACTCCCTTTTCCAAGCCTGGAGTGTCGAGTTCTCACAACCAGGGAAACATTCTATGCCACATTTTCTGGATGGAGTTCTGGAGTTCTTGTTTAACTTTTCTTGCTCTTAACCTCTTATGTGATCTTTTATGCAACATTTAAAACTTCTCAGTCCAGCAGAGTATGTGTCTAAACGCAACATTTTTCTCTCTCTCTCTCTCTCTTTTCAATATGGCTAAAACCAAACCCAGATAAATTAATGAACTTGTTACGGATCAGACCGCCCCTGTGTGTGAGGAGCCATGAATTAATCTTGTTGAGCAAAGCAGAATCACCTCTTTATAGTCTCCCAGATTTGCAGCTGGATTTCCAATATGGCTTTAACAGCCTAATTAAGAAAAAGAAGCTGATTCCAGCAAGATGAGATTCAAAAGAAAGTTTTGCCATACTCTTCATTTGACGGGATTGTGGGGGGGGGGCAGGATGGGTATTCTTAAGGGAGCAGGTCGTGGGGCGCCCCTCTTCCCAAAAATCCTCCACGCCTCATCCTTCATCTGCAGCTGCTCGTCATGTCCCGTCACCAGCACAGTTACACCTGAACACACTGCTGCTGCCAAACACCTGGCTCCATCTCCCACTGTCCAAATGAAAAATAAGCATAATCTGCCTTTCTGAGTATCCAGCAAATGAGGGATTTCATGACAAATTGGGTGGAGGTTTATTATGCAAAGGGGAAGCCAGAACAGAGGCAGCAGGAGCTCAAAAAGGGAGTGTGGAGAGAGAGGGGGGGGGGGGGGGATTGTTGTAGTTAGGAATGGCAGAAAATGTGGTAATGACTTGTGAAATTTTGGCTCGGATGCTAACTACAGTGGCAGTATTTAAAGTACATGCCATGTTGTTTGTGAAACAGAGAGAGAGAGAGAGAGAGAGTTGCTCTATGAATTTCAAATGAATGCAGACAAAAAGATTTTTATTCCCAGTGGCTCAAATTAGCAGAATATTGTTGCTGCACTATTTTAATGTCTGCTTAATCAATGCATTGTTTTTACAGCGCCGATAATGATGGTCAGTAAGAATATGGCGTTTTGCACTCTTTCACCACACAATGGGGTGCAGGCATGAGATTCACACTTCGGCAGTAAATTAACTGCCTCAACAGCTTGATGGATGTGTTTCTTAAAACTTAATTAGTGTGAAGTTCACTTGGGATAAGTGGGCATTCAATAAATGTCTGGCCCTTGAATACTAGTGGCATTAAAAAAACATTTCAAATCGCATAAAACTGATGGAGTGGAACTGGAAAGGAGTCACGGAGAAGCAAACGGAGTGAACAGAAGGCCAACCAGGTGATCCAGGTTTGCAACGGAGCTGCAGGAATCAGGTCAGAATCCTGTTTACTGAAGAACAGAGCGAGTCTCACGACTGCAGACAAAAACTTCAGGGTTAGAAAGGGGCTTCTTTTAAGATGTGGGAACGTAATGAAACGCAGACAGAAAAGAACAAGACATGAATGGAAACAGCACATCGACAGGCCTTATAGAACGTACATGTTGATGGCAAAGTGCAATCGGTGCTCGATAGTTGTCGAGTGAAGCTGGAGATTTCGCTTTAACATCTGATAATTATTGATAGTGTGTTGCTTGAGGGTCAGTGAAACTAACTTTTGACCTAGCAAAGCTTTCCTGGGGGAAGCTTGCTTCCTGGAGGGTTTCAGTGACCGACTGATGGACGAATGCTAAGGTAGCCATCTTGGAATGATTGTAAGGGGCATATTATATGATTTCTGTATTAAACACAATTTTTTTTTGTTTTTATGTAATAACCAAATCAATTCAAGTTAATAGTTTTGCACTTAATAGTTTGGTAGCTATTAACTGCAAGCCAAAATTTGTGGAAATAAACATTTTAAATATATTACTGTGTGTAATAAATTTATACAATGTACCAGTTTGGCTTTTTCTATTGAATTCCAGAAATGCATACATTTCTTAGTGGTATTCTAAGCTGCTCAGGTGCAACTTTAATACAGACAGTTTAAACATTTTAGCATCACTCCAAACTGCAGCTTGAGACAGAATAAAGCAGCCTTTGTGAGTTTGTGATCTATTAGTTGCAAAAACAAACAAAGACAGAACAAAAGTTCACTCTGACCAGAATCCCAAAACTCATTCCGTGTAATGCAGCTTATTAAACTCACACCAGCGACGTTAAAGACAGCAGCGGCACTTGTGCCTGACGGAGTACGCTATACGAGCTGAAAACCCAAACAGAAGTGGCGATCAGAGATGAATAAATAACTTAAAACGGATCAAGGGACAGACAGACAAACACGGGGAAAGTGGCTTCATGCGCAAAATGGGACATTTAAAAAAAAAAAACCTGCTGACATCTAAGAGGCACTTTGGATTTGCATATCGTAAACTTTCATCTGGGGGGATGTGAAGAAAGACTGCACCGCAGGAATCATTTAATATTTAACAAATTAGAAACAGTAGCTGTGGCTAATTAGAATGTGCACATTTACAAATCAACCCTGATAGCAAAACAAATTATGAAATATAACGGTGCTCTGTGGATTACCGAGGGAAAATCAGATGATAGACAAAGCAAATGGAGTATCACTAACAACATACTGTCAGAACACATCACACTGCTAATCCAGTTAGCGAGGGAAGCCATGGAGGCTCTGCTTTAAAATATTGATAGGGCTATTCTGTAAAAAGCTTCTTTTTTTTCCTCTCTCTCTCTCTTTCTTCTCCGTGCAAGAGTACATTTGGTGTAACACTTGCTTATTGCTCATGGGTCATTAGCCTCTCATCCTCTGCTGCTTGGCCAGTTTGCTTTGAAAGAAAAGCCTGTGATTAAATGAAAGTGTTTGCTCTGGTACTCCATTAACGGAGCTCTTGATGCTCGCACTTTCATTGTTTATATTACGGCCACAGAGCCAGGCAGTGTGTAAACTGTTGTTGGATTCATTATTAGATTACTTCCTGGTGCGATGGCTTTTGGTAAAAGCCGCGGAATTCTTGTAAGAGGACTTGACGTGCACTCAGGGGATGAACATTTATCAAATGATAAAGGCAGAGGGGGCCGAGGCGCGTTCAAACCTAAGCGGTTCTAAAGTGGATGCCATGCAAAATCTACATCAATAAAAGTCCCAGAAATACGATTTAGCACAGAGTGGATAACAGCTACTCTGCATGTCAAACCCGAGCTTTTAACATAGCCAAGTGAGAGCGTATTTATCATAATGAAGTAAACGCATAAGGTAACCTGATTTTATTCAAATTTGATGGGATTTTGTCAGGTTTTCAGCGAATTTTGTGTGTAGTCTGCACACTTATGTTCTGGTGTATATCATATTCTAATGGCCCTGGAAAAAATATGTGAGACTGCCAAAAGGGGAAAAAATGGCTGTACTGTCACCATGATGGCACTGCTGGGCAGACGGATGCCAGAGGCAGGGGGGGCAGAAGGGGGCGGATGGCGTGGAAATATATGGGAGCAAAAGGGCGTCCACACACATCATCCTACACCGCGTTGTGAAGACAGTTTCCCGTCTCTATCAAACTCCATCAACTCTTGGAAATGTTGTCCTATGCATCTTTGACCTTCTGACCCCGTTCTGACTGACTGTCACACTCTGATGAGTTTCTGTAACACTGGTTCTTCTTTGGTGATTTGTTCGAGACACTTGGGAAGTCAATTAATTTACAAACCGAAGTTGAACAATGACATCGATTTTCTCAAATATTTTCGAATTGTAGTCTCCCTTTAGTTTTAGCAATGGCAGGTAACATTTGAGAGGAACAAAATTTTACAGGAAGAAAACCACAACCAGTCAGGTTCAGGATGGGAAACCATCTGCCTTCACTTGCTGCAGTCCACTGGCTGAACAAAACTCCATCTTTTACCAAGAAGCCAAAGATGTACCAAGACAAGCAAAACATTTCCTTTTATGAATGAAATTCCTTTTATTTGTTGTGGCTGAGCTTCCGGTTTGTGAAAAATGGAAACTATGACATCAGAAGACTTTTTGAGAAGGTCAAACATTTTGAAGGATTTACAGCACAGAGAGATAATCATCCACAGGTCACTTTGAAACAATGTGAAGGACAAGAAGACAGATGAGAGTTCAGGATATGTCTTCTTTCACTAGAGAATGGACTCTGGTACTTTAGAAACAACTAATAATACCCTCAGATCATTTTTTAAAATATATATTACAGTAAAAACAAAAATTATAAGGCAAAAGCAGATGAAAATGTTACTGTTTCTGTACTAAAAAGTCCAGAGGAATCCTTTGTACTCTTTGACAACGGGGGGTCAAGTTATGACCTTTAAATGAAAAATGTGTTGTGACATTGTCAGCCTTAATCTGCAAGTCCAAAACAATTCCATGCTGATAGGTCAGGGAGGATTGTGGGAAAACAACCACTATTATGTCCAGTCTGATGCTTCAGAGAAAATAAACATGTTATAGACTCAACATTCAAAAACACTAAAAATGTACATTTATTACGTTTTAAGTAAACTATATCTTAAACATCTGGGCTAAGAATTTTATTTTTTGCAATCTCAGATAATTTTCAAATAAGAAAAAAAACGGATCTCCTTTTTATTTTGCCTTCAAGACATTGTTTTGGAATTGAAAATAGTGTAAATAAAACCAATACAGATCAGATTTTCTCAAAATGGATAATTTGATTTTTTTTTTTTTAAATGAACAAATCCTGATGATATGGTTCCCTAGTGAGTCCCATCACTAGTTATCTTGATGGAACCAAGGATGTGGGTCGCTTCAACCGTTTGTATGTTCCTGTGATTCCCCATGATGCATCAGAGAACAGCCAATCGGAGCCCAGGCGAGCTGCACAGTGCCGATCCGATGTGAGGTTGATAACCAAGAGCAGCTTCAGCACCAGCAGAACTTCTTCACATTCTACATATCTGCAGTGACTGTAAGTATCCAACACTTTTCTGGACAGAGAAAGTTGATGCAACTGTGTTTGTGGACATCTGCTCCCACTGAGCAGCTGTTTCCAGCAGCTGGACTGAAAGTTATCTACGGCAAACACGTCACGCAATCGCGCACAGATGATGTGCTTTCCACGGTGTGCCGTGTTTTCTATCAGATCAATTACGCTCTTGTTATTGCCAGGTTGTCTTGCGTTTGAAACACATCCACCACATCAAGTCTGATCTGATACCATATGTCCTTCAGGGAAGTTTTTTGTTTTATATACTTTTGATTAATTGAATTTGGATTGTTATCGTGTCTAACCAGTCTGTGGGAATGTTCCCCCATCCAAGCTTTCCTGCTTTTTAGATAAAGTTCATAAAAGAACCCACTCAATGTCATGCTTTTTTTTTCCATGAGCAATTTGAGTCTGAATAATTAAACAAATGGCTAATTTTGACTTTTCTTAAATCTGCAAAGTCAAAATTACACAGAGACACAGAAATATACTCATACACAGAGAGCTACAGCCTTCAACAAGGCCAGAATATTGCACTTTTGTAATCAGAAAAGTCTGAGCTCATTTTTATTGATTTTATTGAATTCTCTAACAATATATCATGAATAATCATGAACTTATGATGTAATTACATCCATACAACATGGTTTTTTAGATGCTTTTTTATGGATAGGAAGAAACAAAAGGTCAATATGTCAGTGAAAATCTGCCATATGATATTTTGAAAGGTAACATTTATCCAAGTATGTTGGGAGGTGTATGTAAATATTTGATCCAGTTTATAAAAATGTAGATATATGATAATATCTACATTGTGTTCCAATACAAGAACTGTAAAAAAAAGAAAAAAAAAAAGAGAGAAAGATCCTCATACACATCAAAGACGACTCTATGCAAACATCTGAACCAAACCAGAGGTTTCCTTTTGTTTTGGGTTAATTTACATAACCGTTATCAGTGAACATAGCAATGTGCAGCAAGAAAACAATTTAATATCGTTAGAAAACATGTGGACTGCTCAACAATATTTGTTCCAAGCAACACGTCCCGCTGTGGTCTTTCTGCTGCTGCTCAAGTTTCCTGTTGGTGTTTTTCAGCAGATTGCTATTGTGTCGAAAGAAAAAGCCTCCCGAAAGCAAGAGAATGAATCTTTAGTATGCTATTCATGCAAACAATAGCAAATATTCAGAGCTGTGTTCAAAGCTGGGTCCAATTGCTTTGAAAAGAATAAAGTTTTGACAAGAAATTGGTTTAAACAAATAAAAAATAAAACAGACTTCAGTAGGTTGAAGTCCAACTGTCGTAAATATGCATAATTTCACATATTTGTATCTGAACATGCTCCACTTGAAGACAAACTTGTTCAGCCTGGCTGTCTCTGTGTCACAAAGGGAACTTTTGAATTTATTCATTTATGCACGTCTCTGTTGAATCCAAGTGGATTTTTTAAGTTCTGGCCGTTAAGGGAGTCCAGTTGGCCCAGATTGACTGGACACAAAATTAAATAAAAACTGACTAATATGAAGAGATAATCACAGGCAAAGACAATATTAACATGGCTCTAGATTTAGTGGTAGCACAAAAAAAAAACAGCTTTATTTTCTACAGTCCTGCCTTCTGGGTAAAGTCGCATCATTTCAAACACAGCTAGGAGAATATATATCTATCAATGAAAACCGCTCAATCACTATTGATTGTTCACCTCAAACTGAAATTAGGACTTTTATGATCTGTTTATTTGTTCAACCTTTTTTTCTGCCACTACCATGCAGTCCTTCCCGGCCGATTCCACGTAGAGCTAAAGAGTTGTTGATTTTATTCACCATCACGTTAAGATGTTTGCTGTTAAAGGTGCTGGCGTCAGTCTTTGCTCCTCAAACGTTCCCAGTTATTTCTATGGCAGAACAGACACTCATGTCTGTGCAAACCGTGGATGATACAGTTCATGGTTCAGTTGTCTCAGTTCTGGGTGTGTGTGTGTGTAGTGTGTGTGTGTGTGTATTGTTTCCTTCCTCGCATAAAGCAGAAAGTCTCCACATGAGGTTAGCAGTGAACACAACTAAAGCGAGAATGACAACAAACTGAGTGGAGTTTTGGACATGTAATCCAACATTGTTATAGGGGTCATAGGTCAGGTTAGAGGTTGGGTTAATACATTAGTGTTTTCACAAAAGAGACGTTTTTGCTGTCCATATGCATACACTAGGGCACAGTAACCCTGGAAACCATGCAAGAGAGAGAAAAAAGTTTCATCTCCTCTAAGACGTGTGTGTGAACGTGAGGCATAAATGATTAAAAACCTTTCATGTTTTAAAAAAAATGACGTTATGCGTTTGTGTGGACAAAGCCTAAAACTAGACGCCTTAAAGGCTTCCTCCTGAAGCAGCTACTTTCACACTAAAGAGTGTTGTGGTGTTATTGTTTTTGTGCGTTTCACTGTTTGAAAAGAAAACCCGTCATCTGTCAGGATAATCATCCTGACAGATCTTAATTTCTTAATTTAAAGTCTTAATTTCATTGATCTAAAATGAAGGCCTTCAAATGTCTTAAATTCATTTTGAAAAGTTTGTTTTTGTTAACTCTGTTTTTCCTCACAAGTTGAGGCTACCAGCAAGACACCACACAGCTCTGCTGGTTAGCTAGCTAACCGTTTGCACCTGTGCAAACTTACCACCATTAGTGCAAATTTCTTTCATGTTCCTGAAGCTCCAACATGAGAAGACCCAGTCCTCAGTGTGGACTGGGTGTTCGGTCCTGAGTCTGCAACATGCACTTTGAGGACTGAAAGTCATTCAGGTGTGACAGAAAATCCTAAATCAGTGTTGAGCTCCTGAAAATCCAAGAGTGGCATTAGAAATGGTGAAGGTTGTGATTTTTATTTATTTTTTTGCACACAACATCCCAAGAGTCCCAAAAAAAAAAAAACTGAAAAAGTTCCTGACAGCCCGCATGTCTGAACATGTCCCTCTAACTTCTGCTCCAGACCATGTTTAAAACAAACTGTGATCAGAAGCCGCTCAGACTCATCTTGTTGCTTTCATTAAGGAATCAAATATTCTCTCAGTGCAGCAGGGATCGAACTCGTGCTGCGAACCCCAGTTAAATATTTAGTTTGAAATTCGCAGATTGAAGAATCCGAGGCCTGAGCAGCGAGATCTGAGAGAGAAGGGGACAGTCTGAGTCGCCAGCAGCGCCAAGTGATTCTCTTTTAAACAAACGAGTGGAGGGCTGTCTAGTGGAATCGCACATTAAATCCGCTTAAAAAGGGGGAACTCTTATTTGATTTGCAACCATGAAGGGATGATAGCTAAAGAAAGGGCAGCGGCTGGTTGAGACGACGAGTACGGCCTTCCTTTCAAATTCGACAGACGAGGAAAGAAGAGAATCGGCAACTAGTAAAATGAACACAACGGAATCAAGAAGTCACTTCGATACAGAGCGTGATTTAATCAACAGCAGCCTCTCATCTGACGCCAGCGATACGGACACCCATGTTAACGTGTGACGCTGGGAAGATTATTTTGCCCTTCATGCTGGGCCCCTCCTCCTCCTCCTCTTCCTCCTCTTCCTCTTCCTCTTCCGTCTTCCATGTGCCAACACGTCAATCAGCTGTAATTGTCGTCCTGGAGGAACAATATCGGGCCGCGGCGCTTTTAACCGCACAGAGTCATTGCGACACCTAATCTGCTAATGAGCTCAGCTTGGTTATTTTCAGCAGAGCTGCAGACGCCGGGGCCGTCGCCGCGGAGGCCTGGCGCGGCTTCCGGTGACAGCAAAGGACAGTTGGCCTGTTGGAGGGGATACAAGGCGGAGCGAGGCCGCCACGCTTCAGGACGGCTCAGTCGCTCCGCTGTCATCCAGGACCACCTTCTTCTTATTCTGTTTCTCGTGCTGGTTTCTGTTCTCCCTCGTTCCCCCGACTGCCTGAATTCTGGGTTTGACCCTTTAGGGGAACAGGTATTTAAAGCTGCAGTGTGTAGCTTTAACGAAAATCTGTTTTTCACACAAATATTTTTCCACCTCCTCCCAGAAATCAGAGCCAGAATGTGGGTCTTAGCGCTGCTCAATATGCTAATGGTGGAAAAACAGCGTACTGTTTCAGGAAAACCATTGATCTGTCTTCATCTTTCTTCATGTTGTGATGAACCAGCTGTAGCTTTGCTAAGAGCTAGCTGGAGTGGTTGTACACAAAAGTGATTGAGAGCGCTAAGCCCCTCCTCCTGGCTCTGATAGGTTGTTTCTGACTGAGCGGTTTATTTCTGAAGCTAGCACTGGGAGAAGGCAGAGGAGCTCAATTTTGTTAATTTATCTGTCTTATCACATTATAATGACAGCTTTTGAAAAATATGTAAATAACACTTTTTCAATAAAAGTTACATATTGCAGCAGGTAATTGGACCAAAACAGTGGAGCATTGCTGTTCAGGAACAGCATGAAGTCACACAAAAAAACAACCAACCCCAAAACAAAACAACAAGAGCAACACAAACAATCCTTAATGGAACTGATACAAGAGGCTTTTTAATTATCTAACTCAATCAGCTAAAGACCAGTGGATCAATGAATCCCCATTACACTCCCCAACTCTGTGGCCAGACAGCGGCGGTTTACATCAGTTTAAACAGCGAGCCATGCTGCAGCTAAGTGACAGATTACAGCTTGTGGCTAATCTAATGCAGCCGCAGCATTTGTACAGAGTGCAGCTTTAATTCAGACTGCAAGCTTCTCTCCTTGTGACCGTGTCACTTAACTGACATGGCCTCTCTGAAATATTTATAGTCCTCTGCAGAAGATGTGACTTTCAGGTTTAAGTGTTTGGGAGTTTCACGGTAGTTGTTGGAGCAGTTTACAGGCAGGATCAGGAAACATCCGCCTGGCGTACACAGCTAGTTCATTTTAAACCCCCAAAACTATAAGAATATAGACGGCGACGGCATAAGTATATAGAGTAACTTGTGAAGAATTAGAAATGCTCCAATCTCATATTAATATCTGCATTGGAAAAAATTCTAGATAGGGCAAGATGCCTGATCTGTTCACTCTGATTCTATGAGTCGTGCTGTGAGCGAAGTCGGATCGGTATTTAGGTTCTGTTGACTGAGCTCTCCTTTCTTTGTAAGGGAGGAAACTTGAAAATATGGCACGAATTAAATTCTTATTTTTCTCTCAGGATAGCAGCATTAGTCTTGCTTCTCACCTGTTTAAGTATTTATTGGTACCTTTGTCAAATAAACCATATAGACAAATAAAGACCAAAACCTTTTATCTGAAATATGCAGATTGTTCTACTGTTTTTTTTTTTTTTTTTTTTTTTTAAAAAAACATTTGTCGGAACATTTGTCAAGCAAATGTTCCGACAAATGGACTTTAATACTGGGACTTTATTAACTATAAAGAACTGCAAGTGTTGCTGAATGACATTCACAGATTGACATGTGGACCCAGTTCTCCACGGCCGGGGACGGGGGTGTCAGATTTGGAATTGGTCGTTCAAACTGCCGTGACGAAGTCGGCTACAGGTTGCATTTGGGCAAAAAGTTCCATTTGGGTCACACATGTTTGTGCTTGGACTAGGACAGAACTGATTGTTTCTTTGAAAGCCTCATTGACACACTCTCATAACTCCATGCGTCAAAGCACCGAGAACAGAACCGCAGCATAAAGCAATCTGCTGGAATAAACTGACTTCCGACAAACAAGAAATCATCTCATTTAAGCCAAGATTTTAGCTGAGCCTCACATATCGCTTCTCTTTCAGTTCAGAAGATCTCATTTTTAGCTGTCCAATTATTTTAGGTAGTGCCAATTGGACGTCTGATTGTCATTACGACTTGAGGGGATTCATTTCACTGCAACAATGCATCAATTGTTTCCAGTAAGGGACGCGGGGGCAGGCGGTGTTGTTCAGTAAACTGATCATACACGGAGTGTACTAATGCTTTTGTGGCGGAATGCATTGATCTGCTGTCCCCCCTGCTCTGTGCCTTCCTAATGATATCTGAGATGCTGCTGTTACAGAAACAGGGAGCAGCATTTCCCCAGCCCTCCAGAGCAATTTATTGTGGGAAGGTAATAATAAGTCTGCGTTTGAAAAAAAAAAAAAAAAAAGACAAATAGAAAGAAAAATGGACGGAGTGATCTCCGTGTCAGAATGTGGGCTCGGAGCCTGAAACCGCAGAGGTCCTTGGTGGCACTGTCAGTCGTTTCCAATCCCCGTTCACAGAGACGCGTCATTGGCTGGAAGAGGGCAATAAAAGCAGCGGCTGTTTGTTTGCTGAAACGCACCGTGACGACATTTCTCAAAACCCTTTTGACCGACTGTGTGAAGATTTATTCAGCACTTATTGGAGTGTAATTGTTTGTGTATTTTTGTCAAAAGAAAGAAACACAACTCTTATTACAACATGCACAACAAGCCTTTCTAGTAATTCCCCATGGCTCTTAATGAACTGGACAGCAGTAGCATTGGCAGGAACAATGTAGTATGTAAAATTATTAAATCAGACACCTACTTTGATTAGTAAGTGATACAACCGAACAAAATCTGTCGTGAACAATCTGTTAAAAGCAATATAGGAAGAATTTGTGTTCTGGAAATTTTGCAAAGAAGTCAGAAAAGTGCATTCTGTATATTAGTTACTCAGTTCCTAATATACTAATATACTCAGTATATTAGTAAATTATATATATAATAATATATTATTATATTAGGATTCCCATTAACCATTCCCATTAATGGGAATGGTTATGTTTACTGAAGTTTGCCATGAAAAAAGGATTTCAGACAAGGCTTTGCATGGCACCATGACAAAATTTGATGAGCAACAGGAAACTTATGTCAACACTTATAAAAAAAAAAAAAAAAACTGTAATATAAGTTATGAATTTTTTCAAATTATTTTTTAGTAATTCTAAGTCTTTAATTTAAATTTCATTGGTGTTAAGAAGTCTTAAATTTCACTCGCTCCAACTTCCATAAATCCTGATTATCCAACAAGAAAGCCGCTTGAAAATGGGTTAAGTTACTTTCTAGGACTTTCTGAGTAAAAGCCTTTCCAAATATAAACGCTTCAACTGTTCTAGTAGTTTTAATACAGAGACAATCGATTAAAAACTTAATAATAACAAAGCGAAGCTAGCACAGGACCATGTCCAGGACTATGGGTTGGGGAAAGGACAGCTAACATCTCTGCAGATCCCACACATTCTGGACATGAATTTTAGATTTTTACCTTCTGGTCGGTGCTATTTGCAAAAGTCAACTGCACAGAATTACTTTCTTCCCCCAAGGCTGTCTCTGTTCAATACAATGAACACATTACAGCCTGAGTACTCAACTACTCCAGAATAATTAACATATTAATTGCATAGTTACCATATAATTCAATATGCATTTACACACTGTTCCTTTTATTTCCTTTATATCTAATGCCCTTGCACTGAGAAAAGAAAACAGTTGATCCAACTTAAAGAAAATTTAGATAATTTGCTACAAAGTAGTCAAATTGTTTATTCAAGGAAATATGTTAGGTGTATTAAGTTATCTTATCCAAATGTACATAAAGTAAGTTTGACAAACTTAATTCAATTACATGAAACAAATTCACTCAACTTTTTTTCAGTTGACTTTCCATTCTATTTTTTCAGTGTATGCTCTGATTTGCTTTTCAAAGTTGTGCAGCGTAACACAGAGTTTTATACTTTTGCTCTGCACATAAATGTTACAGTACAGATTAAAACCAACACTGTAGTTATTCGGCATTTCAATCAAAAATATTCAGCGCAAATACAATAACGAGTATTCATGTGAAGTTTGGACATGTTTTTACCCAGATTGACAGGTTCATTGAAATGCAACCAGCTCAATTCCAACCTTCAGATTTGTATCAAAATAGAATCAGACATGCTTCAGATGGCTCAAAAAGTCATTTTACAGAAAACAATAAATAAATAAAAAACCCTGGAAATGTTCATTTTCGGTACCGGTTGCACTGACAGACTCTCCAGTTTTACTGGTGCAATCGGGGATTTGTCATGTAGTTGAAAATCTAATAAGCAACTAAAACCCCAACCCAGCAAATGCATTTTCAGAGCCTGTTTATTCTCCCCAGGGTGAAGAGTGTCAGCGGTGCAGCCATCAGCCACCGTACGGTAAACATAACACTGCAACAAACCACAGGCAACTTTCTAACCATCGATCTTCAGTCATTAGCCATGAGCTCATGGCGCCGTCAGTGACCAGATGAACATCCAGGGTAATACAAGCACATAACCCCCATTATTGATCCACATACAGGCCGTTTTTGTGTCAAACACTCTTAACAGACGGTGTCAAAAAGCACTGCAGGCCAACCAGGAGGAGCAGTTTAACCTAACAGACCTTTTCTCCTGTCTTCAAGACTGAACATCAGCCTCAGACAGCTAGTGCGCCCCTTCAGGCCACTTAGGGATGAACAGTATTAAAAACTGCCCTCTGACAAAACTGATATTTTCAGGAACAAACTTCCAGAAAACTGCTAAACTGCTGAAACACTGACATCCAGACTAAAAACCCACCTGTCAAGAGTTGCTTTTTAGCCATAATAAATGGAATATTCACCAACATATTTGATGTGTGCTGATGACAGTATGTAATGTCTGCTGCACTTTGTATGTCCTGTTTGATTTTGAAACCATGAGTTCTGTGTTCTTTTATTTTTACTTTGTGAGTTTCTCTGTTCTCTTCTGGTTGGAACATTGATGAGCTGGATCTTGTTTGTCTCCATAATTCAGCTAAGATACTTCACAATTAGGACATAAAGTGCAACATGATGGTTAACTTCAAAGAAAGAATGCAGTTGAGAACATAACAGCAACATGTGGTTAAGAAATTGGGTTATGAACTGGTAAAGATGATCCACAGTCATCTTCCCCTTTTCTCTCCATTTGGATGTGTGTCTATTTGAGTTAAATATAATAAATTCTGATTAATTTTAACAGCCATTTTTGATTTAAATGCCCAGCTAGAGTAAAAATGAATCAAGCCACATTATGTTTGGCTGCATAAGACTTTATCTGGGACATTTAACTTTTGAATTTATAAGGGGAGAGGGGCGTAGTTAAGGGGGTTCTGTTGATGCACCCAATATCATGAAAGTTGGTCTTTTAATGAATTACACATAAAAGCTCTTTTTCTGTACTTCTTGCTTACATGTAACAGCAGCTTGTTGACTGTTACTTTATACCCTTGATGCAGATACCAGTGATTCCAGCAATTAGAATGAGTGGGGTCTAATGACTCATGTAACTGCTTTGACCTAATCAAGATGAGACTCGCAACGTGATCCGGTTACTTTCAGCATATTTACATCCACATACTTGGACTTCAAGCAGCCATGTGTGGGCAACTGTATTTAAAGAGATTAAAGATAGGGCTAGCGTTAATGCTCACTTGAAATACTGTTTCTACAAATAGAGAGAAACTCTCATTGCAACAGACAGAAACAACAACACACAATGCTGTCACTGCTGTACGTCAGAGCAGCATGAAGTGGGACATTATTGGACGATTTAGACTGGGTCTAAATTGGCTCAGTCTGACTGATGCCTTGAAGAAGAGTGGGACAAGAAATTAAGTTTCTGTGATGCTTTTTCCTATGTTGTCAAGAATATATAAAATGCTAAGCTACAATCGACCAGTTTTATTATCAAGCCTCCAACATCCTGAAGTGAGTGAAATGTCTTCAGGATGAAATTATCTTAGAACCTAAATATGTTGCTCTTCACTAGATAAATATTTAGTCTACAAATTAAATATTCAGCTAGCACAGAGCTAAATAATAAAAGTGGGACAAGAGATTAGGTTCAGTGATGCTTTTTGGTCAAGTATATACAAACTACTTTAGTCCTGTGCTAGCTAAATATTTAGTCAACACACTAGAGAGCTGAAAGAATAGAGCTAAAAATGTAGATCATGCAAATCATTCAGATGATAAGTGGAAGTGAAGTGTCAAAATAAAAGCTGGGTCCTGAGAACTTCTGCAAAAACTCTT
This sequence comes from Poeciliopsis prolifica, assembly GCF_027474105.1. Lineage (NCBI taxonomy): Eukaryota > Metazoa > Chordata > Actinopteri > Cyprinodontiformes > Poeciliidae > Poeciliopsis > Poeciliopsis prolifica. The sequence continues at coordinate 2,257,172 of NW_026562435.1, read as the reverse complement.
GGTGGTGAAACTGAATCCTTCAATGCTGAAGCAGTCACTACATATTTAGTTTGGAGCTGAATATTTAAATGGTTAAGCAAATATTTAGCTTCTGAGCTTATGCTAGTTTGTTAATTAAATATTAAGTTTGCTGGCAAAATGTATACAATCCTTAATACAGGAAAAATCTGCTGAGACTCATCTTAGTTACAAGAGAGACCTGTTGCATACAATAATACGCAACATTGCATATTATTGTATTTACCAACTGAATAACCATTTTCAGGTTGAATTGGAAGTTTGAAAGTGTGACATTCATACATTATGATGTTTAAAATATGACTTTTTTCCATCTTATAATCCTAAATAATCCAAATTATTAACTTTGTGTAACTTTACAAATGGAACAACATACAGGAAGACTTTGTTTAATGTGTATTAAGGCAATCGAGGACACTAAATTTCAGATTAAAAAGGGAGAAATACAATGATGTACCTGACCTTTAAGGCATGTCCCGCAACAAAGTTGTCGGTAAAACAGTAACAAGAGCAGGGCAGGATACATTCTGCAAAAACTATTACATAGTGTAATGAGGAAATCAAGCTGATGTCCTCGATTTGTTACATGAACCACTTTTTGTTCCCGCATTGGCTTAAAATAAATACATCCAAAAAGGCTGATTTCAAAAATAGCCTGATTAGTAGAAACGTGATCATCTAAGGTAACACTAAGTGCCAAACTAAACTCCTGAATACCTGGACATCAGCATTTACTGTAGGAAAAAAAAGGAAGTCTTTTAAAAAAGATAATTGGGCTGGCTTTCTGAGATCCATTACAGAAAAAACACTTTTCATTACACCACACTTTGACATCACTTCAAGTTCTCACTTTACCACATGGAAAAAAAAAAAAAAAGAAAAAAAGTGAGCGTGAAGTGGAGCACAGTTCAACCCCTGGGCTAATCATGGGGCCTTTTATCTGCAGCAGAAAGAGGGTCTTTTGTCAGAAACAGCACCCTGACTCGGCAGTGAGGGGGAGGAGGGACAGTTCTGGGCATTGTCTCTCAGGAGGACACTAATGGGTTTTGGTGTCATGTGTTTTTTTCACTCAACGCTTGACACATGGAGCCGTTCTCCTTCAATCACTCCGTTTTTGCGTCCATTAGGATGAGGTATGCCAAAGTGACGCGTTGACTTCTGGTCACTTTGATTGCCCAAAATGAGAAGCTACTTTAGAGTCTGTCCTCGTTTTAAAGAGGAAGCCCTCCGTTGCGTACGTTGAGTCGTCTTGGAAACCCGCAGCCTCACTGTTCCGTACTGTGGAGTCCACGGCGCTTACATAGTGTAAGTAACAAGAAGCTGCTGGATGTAATTCTCTTCGAGGAACTAGACTGTCTAATGAAGCCCTGGATGCCAGTGGGTGTGTGAGGGGGAAGGAGAAGGAGGGGGAAGATTTGGTGTATTTGGGGCAATAAAAGATGTATTCTATCCAAAGGAGAAAGAAAAATATAGAAATACAACTTCTCCTTGTCCTCACCTGGCACTATTTAAATTATGGCTCTATCACGGTAAAGTAGGACACTCCATAGCTCCTAATCCATTAGACAATTAATTTGGGAGCTTAGAAAACGGCGCTGCGGATTTCTGCAGAGCAGTCGTCGGGGCTTGTGCTAGACAGAGAGCACTCGGGGGCAGTCCCTGAAACTTGAGTAGATGATTAAGTGCATTTCTGCTCCCGAGGAGAGATTACGTCGTGTGCCAGTTGCCTGAGTCAGAGGGACGAAGGCGCGGGCGCTGTGGAACTTGGCAATGGTCGAGGTACATTGAGATAATGATGTACCTGTCCTCAACAATAACGCTAATCATATCTCACCTCAAGGGTTTTCCTTTAAGGTCAGAACAAATTCGCTGCCATGCATTAGCCGGGCCCTTGTATTGTTTTAATGAAGGTGCACCGACTGCTGCCCGACCGCGGGAAAGCCACTCCGCTCAGTTAGCCAAAGGAGCGGTGGAAGTTAAACGTCACGGCGAAGGAGACCGTGACACGCGAAACCCGTCTCCCCCCCGCACCCTTGTCTCACCCTGAGGCCCACTTTTAATAATATGCCAAAATCTCAGAAACTGCTCCGCTCCAACGCGCGAAGGCCGGCGAAAGGAGCGTCTGGCGTCGCCGGCGCGGCCCTCGTGGTAGCTTCTCTACCGGCAGAAAGCCGTGGAGATATATTTATGTTTCTTCCCCCCATTACCAGAGCTTTAAATAATAAAGCTAAATAAATAGCATCCATTAAACTGATCACATTGTGCTAACTCAAATTGTGTTTATTATGCTAATGGTACATGAAATTAAGAAAAAGACCTTGATGCCAGTGGATTTAATTAATGGGCTTTGGGAAAGGCACTGAGACATAATTCATTTCTGAGTAAGTAAGTCTCATTTGCAGTTCCATGGGTCCTCGTGCTGCTGATTGCCTGAGTTATTCTTGCAGATGTGCTGCTCACAGCATGTCCCTCCATTAGAAATGAACACCTCATTATATAAACTACCTAATTAAACATAATACTGCTCCGCATTGACTCATTAATGCGTAGCCTGCTTTTTTTTTTTTTCTCTCTCTCTCTCTCTCTCTTTTTTTTTTCTTCCAAAGGAAAGAATGTGAAGGAGGGAGAAAAGGGGAGCGAGGCGGAGATGAAGCAAATGAGAGATGGAGGAAGGAGAAAAGGTGCTGCGAGCAGAACGGGCGAGTCGCCTCTGCAGACGAAAAAATAAATAAAGAAGTAGACGGAGCTGCGCCTTTTTTTCCACTAATTCAACTCTTTGTTATGAACAGAAAAGTGATGAAGATGTTGGGCATACTGCAGGTGTGCTGGAACTGCTGAATAGAGTTTTTGCTCTACACTAATAGCTTATAATTAGAGGGTTTTATAATTTTTTTTAAACAGCACTCCCAAACTATCTGCAGATATTTGTTTCAAGATGACCAGAAGGTGTAAAGCCGAGCCCTCTGCCCTCTGTGGTTTCATCACCCTTAGAGCTGAAAGCAAACACTGGCCATTTAAGCTTCAATAATTCAAGACTAATTAAAAAAAAGACACTAAGACGGAGAGGAGAGCCACCGATCACCTGATAGGTCCAGAGTAATCCATTTACTGCTTTCCTCAACTGCTCCGTCTCGCCCGGCTCCAGGATTTGGTGTTAATGTCAAGTTTGGGTTTTAATCCAGGCCTAAGGTCAAAAACAAAAGTACAGGTGTGTACTTTTGTTTTCGAAAATACTCAGTTTGGAAATTCACGATTATAAGTGGAGAACTTCAGCCAACCTATGACAAATAGGTTTATTTTGGTGCATCTCATAACATCTTTTACTAGAAATGTGCCAGAACAACTCCTCTCAGTGTGGAAGTTGTTACTGTAGGAAGACAGTATTTTCAGAAACTATAGATGTTAAAGAAAAAAGTCTGAAAGAAAATAATGTTGGAATCTTTTCCAAGGTGCAGTATTGTGGATTTTCCAGCCACAACGCGCCACTTAAACTGCAATTGAGTAATTATATTGCCTTCAGTTGTTATACAAATGCTGCATATATGAAATATGACTTTAAAGGAATATGATTTAGGAATTTAAAGCTCTGAAATTGGGCCTCTGTGTCTTCAAAAACTCCTGCTCTTTCTGAAACTCCAGCTTCAGGAACTCATTGTAACATGGCTCCTCTTTCAACACTTTAACAATGTTTTTCTCAGAGTTGCACTGAGCAGTAGCTCCTATAATGAGCTCAACAGATGCACAGTTCCTCCAGCTGTTTGCTAATTGCTACTGGCTAGTTTGAAGGAGCTGAGAGGGGAAACTGCAGGGGAGGGCGACTGTGAGGTGAAAGCTTGGAAACAATTAGTCAGAATGTCTTTCTTACACTCCCATAAATGACATTCTGATTACACTGATTGGACTTTAAGGCTCTTTTAAAATACTTAATAGTGTTTTTAAGTATGCTGCATGTGTGATTTAGTTTTTTGCATTGTCTTTTTTTTTCTATTTGACTCATCCCAACAGCTAATCCTGGAATTGTGAACTGTGGTAAAAGTTGCTGCACAGACACAAAGAGAAATCCCAACAATTACAAATGCAGATAATGAGTCTGTGATTGCATGAAATTAGGCCATAATGAAAACTGCAACCACCCCTGCTGACAACCTCACTCCATGATTAACTGGTAATATTTTCCTCCTCCATTCAAGTGAGATGTATTCAAAGCTGGAGCAAATGGCTGCAAAATTTAATAGTGTGAACAGTAAACAGCAGAGGGGAACACACACACACACACACACACACACACACACACACACACACACACACACACACACACACACACACACACACACACACACACACACACACGCACACACATGCACGCACGCACACCACGCACACACCCACACACACACACACACACACACACCGGACCTCATATCAATGTGCCTTTGCTGTCAGTTAGAGGGCCCCACGTCCACTGAGACATTAATTAAAGCAAACAGGAGTCAAGCAGTAACCAAATGAGTCTGCACCAAATTTAAGAGTTAACTAAAGTGTCTTCTCTTCTCTAGCTGGTTAATATTTAGTTGGGTTCCAGCCGAGATGGGTGTGTCTCTATTGGTTGTGGGCTCTTCTCAGTCGCTGAGTTTCTGTGCAAATCTTTAATATTCAGCTAATGTAAAAAAAAAAAGAAAGAAGAAAAAACAAACAACAAATTTCACAATGGCTGTTTCCATTAAAAAAATAAATTAAATTAAAACGTCACGTCTCTAATCTAGTCCACACGAGAATTGAAATCACGGCAGCGACGGATGTAGACATTTACATGACATATATTCATAATTCAGTCATTTTCTACCGTTCATCCATCAGCCAATCACAGGAGACGTCTGCGTCCTATTCAGGCACTAGAGGCCCCACCGACTTTGGAGTGGCTGCATATGAGGCTTTTTGGGGCCATTTTACAGAAGACTTATGGATTCAAATAACTTTTCATGAACTATGTGAAAATAAATATTAAATATTTTGACAACCTATCTATGTGTTATTTTCAAAACTACTGTTCTTTTCTTTTTGTATGTTGGAAATTTTCCATTGCTGTACATTTGCTTTTTCTTTGCGTGACTCTGCATGCTTTCGTTTGCCTTCCACTTTGCTGCTGTGACAACTGAATTTGCCCACCAAGGGACAATGAGGATATTCTTATCCTGCTCTACATGCACAGTGCAACATTATTAAATTGCAGATGAGTGTTTCAAACTCCTGGGAGGAGAAAAGCTTCTGAGGTGTCGAATTCTGCCTCTTTATAAAAGTCACCAACCTGAACATAAAGGCTTCCTGTTACAGACGTGGAGAGTTTCAAAATCACGTCTCTTGTCTTCAAGTTCTGCGAAGTATCTACAAAGAGAAAGCCTGGAAAACCTGGTGCAATGTCACTTTAAGGAACATGGTGTGAGATCTGGCGAGGTACCTTCAAAAAACTTATTCCACTAATATTAAGCAGAACTTCGCATAATATAAATAAACCCAGAACGCCACATACAGTCTGTTGGTAAAGGACTAATGGAAGCTCTTGCCTCATTTATCAGTGCACCAAAGCTCAGTGGTGTTCCCCAAGGAGAAAACAATACAATAAGTTTTCCTAACAAATGAAGCAACAAAATACATGACGCAATTTGCTAGAATGTCTGAAAAATAAAAATAGTTCAACAACTAAATCCTTGACTACTGGAACACAATTTTTTTCTAACTAAACCAGCTTTAGTGACTGAGGACAGTCCTGACTTGGCAACAGTCTTTGGGTTGTAGTGATAAGAACTCAAGTAACAGACAATAAAAAAAAGAAATTCAAATTTAAAAAAATACATACGTGCATACATATATCACTTGACTGTATTGACATAACTTAATCGACGCATGATAAATATTGAATTCATAAATCTTTTTTTTTTTTTTCATTTTTTGGCACCAGTGGCCAAAAGAAAGTGGCTACTTGGCCTTGCCCTCTGGGAACCACGATGCAAAATGAATAGAATCACATGCAAGAGCCAACAAAATTACTTCCAGTAGATCCATGTTTTGCGTTGAATATGCATCAACAGGCATTAGTGGTACCCATAAATGAATAAATGCCAACTGTGTGGGCTGTGTGGTGTTTCAGTCAATTAGAAGTTGATTATTTACATCAAATTTATCTTGTATAAAGATTAATATATCAAAAATAAGTCATTTTTTATTAGTTATGACAGTCATAAAATGCTCATATGGTAATCTAATTTTATTTTTTACAATATTTTAAACTACTAATTGAAAATTGATAATTCACCACTGCAGTAGTCTGTGCCTATGCATAACCTACCTATACTTTAACCTTGGTGTATGTGTTTTTTGTTTGTTTCTTCTTAGTTGTAATAAAGTGGTTTCATGAAATAGAGGAGAAAATAGAAATGACCAAAACTGCAATACCAAATGCTGATGGTTCAAAGTGACCAGCATTGTAAAGGGAATTTAATAACAGCCTCTTTAAAAAGGCTGTGATTAAATAGTTTAATAGGAAACAGTTAAATAGGAAAAAAAAAAGAAACTATTTGTGACCGCCAACAGATCTGATGAGCCACTGGCACAACTCCAACTTACCACTAAATGTGGTAGAAATACTGAAACTCATAGCATCATGATTTGATATCAGTTTTGTTTCTTGAAGAAAGGTTTGAGATTGATGTTGCTTCTACGGTAAAAGTTTCAAAAGACTTCTAAAGAGCAAGATTTGTTGTGAAAACACAAAAAAGCTGAAAACATATTCAATCAAAACTCATACACATTTTTCATGATAGCAACACCGCAGTTATGGATGGATGCATTTCTGCAGGGTTGAGTTTGCATGTTGCCGTCTTTTTATAGCTACGGTATTTTTAACTATGTCTTTCCACTGTTTGGGAGAAGTTGCAGGTGGGTCTCCAGTCAGCGCATGCCAGCCCCTTTCGGTGCGACGCAAGACCTTCCTGAAACTCTTGACAGTGCTTGACGTGAGCTTTGTTAATTACAGTAATGGCATGCATTCTCATTAAGTCGTTGTTTACGTATCCCGGGGCCTTATGGAGCCCGAGCGGTTGCTCTGGCCTGCCTGGGCACCGCCGGCTCGCTGGTCTGCCCGTCCACGGCCTCGTTAATGCAGACAGCTGTTCCTCCCAGTCACAGCCGCGGTCGACATGACGAGTGGCGCCGGACATGCCGCTAAACACACCCGGTGCAGAAGCAACTGTCAGAAATAGAAGTATCCCACAAGGCAGGAAAACGTCAATGAGTAATCAGCAACAAAGTGCTCCTCGGGTTATGTTTTTCCAGGCCTGGGCCCCCCACACCGCCCACCTCGCTCCCCAGCCCTTAATGAACCAGCCGCTACCCTTCACAAGACTGTTCATGGGGCTGTCTCATGACCCAGTCCTTCGCTTTAATTGGTGCAGTTGGTGCATAATTTTACCAGTAACCTGTGGCGAGGCAAAGCATGAGCAGGACCCAAACTGTGGGAATTCCTCAACGTTTCACAAACACACCTCAGGAGATGTTTTGAGGAGAGACGGTACGAAATAGAAAAACAGTATGCCTGTGTTTTTATCGTTGGCTGTTATATAAACCAGGAAGTGACTTGGTTCTAATGTTGAATGAAATATGTGCCAAGAAATTACTAGGAGAATAACAACCACAAGAATTAGATGACCTGACAAGTGTCTAGGGAGCTACACAGAAACTTCACTATATGCAAGAAACGTTTGTAGAAACAAACTTGAAAGATCCCAGATAAAGTGGAAAAGTCATAATGTCATTCCGGGGTTATGGCGAAAGATAATTATCTATCCTAAGTAACTAAAACTACACATTCTATCCGTTAGTTTTCCTCTCATGCGGTGTCACTGTTTTTGACATCATGATGAAAACTAAAACCTCTTTCTTCACCTTTCTGAGGTGAGATTGAGCTATATTCATGTCTGGTTGTGATCGTAACCAAACACACACTTGTAGAAAAGTCAATCCAGATCACGATGCTCCCACCACCATGTTCTATGCTGCTGCCATGTTGTTCCAGTAATGATGAATGTTGTTTTTGTGTCTGACCTGCCTTTTGCTTTTGCTCTAAACTTCAAGTTTGGTTTTATCAAACTACAACTCTCTGCATCTGATGTAACTCAATATGAGTGAAGGACAACATGTTATAAAAAAATATGCTCCATTTTTAAAAAATATTCTGCATCTCCAGAACCAGAACCAAACATGGAGAAGATATTTGATGTGTTCTGATGATTTTAATGACCACACTAGATGAACTGTAATGTTTGTTAAAGGTTTTACAATGGTTTATTATACTACATATGATATAAAGCACTTTGTGCTGAAATGTATTATGCAAATAAACTGATTATGCTAAAACTTTTCTTTTTATGTCTTTTGTTTATTCATTTGAAATAATGATCATGCAATTATCAAAATAACTAAAAGTCAGTTTCCTTGGAAAATGATGATGTTGGATAAGACCATAAAGTATTATTTTTCAACAGAAATGACTTAGCAGTTTTCTAGAAGATAATCAATATATTCAGCAATACGCTACAAGAGTCATTGGAAAAGAAACTGGCTGCTCACAGACTAATAGTTATATTATTGGAAAACTGAGTGGAAGGAAAAAGTGTGTTAATTGAGATGTAGGGCTCATTCAAGAGATTCACAGGACATGAACTGCAGCTAGAGTCAGTTCTTCAAGTTGTGCTAAGCTATTGCTATGCTATGTAATTTTGTGCTCAATGATAAACCATCACTGCCAATAATTTGAACACGGCCCGTCTATATACAGAATAAAAATAAAATCAAAGCTAAGAAGGGAGGGAAAGAAGTGGAACTCAGAAAGCATGATCAAATCATGATCAGCCCATCAACAATGAAGTCTTATCGCAGAATAGCAGAAATGCATTGCAATACTATAAATCCCATCTTATCAAGGCCAGAAAAAAAAGAAAAAAGATGAGGACCACAGCGTAGCAGAACGATGGCTGAAATGTCTAATGAGGAACGCCGGGTTTCCTCAGAGTGTGAACTAGAAAAGCTTTCATTTTCCTATCATGACGGGGATCTAACACCAATCTGTATTCTTCACTCAGGCCGCCTGTGTCGCTGCCAGACAAAGCCTTTGAAAAGCCAATTCCTGGAAATTAAAGAAAGGGAGATTAAAATATCATTAGGTGCGACATAATTGAATGTCAATTTTGGGCAAACTTTAATTCAATTCCTGGTCATTAAACGGCCCGCGCTCTGCCTTTCTTTTTCGTTTTTTTAACAATCTTACATTTGAGCCCAACGGATGAGAGCGAGGTAGCAACTTCAAAATCATTAAATGAAGGGGGAGTGTGTTTGGCTTTGGCGTTCCGCACCGCTTTGATTTAGACTCAAAGAGGGAGTTGGGGTGTATGTGTGTGTGTGTGTGTGTGTGTGTGTGTGTGTGTGGGTGTGTGCGTGTGTGTGTGTGCGTGTGTGTGTGTGTGGGGGGGGGGTGTGTGTGTATGTGTGTGTGTGTGTGTGTGTGTGTGTGTGTGTGTGTGTGTGTGTGTGTGTGTGTGTGTGTGTAGGGTTTGTGGGGGGGCAGCTGGAGGAGAGCTCAAATTGAAACAAAGCTTTGGAAAATTGAAGGAAGAGCGGGCATAATAATATTTATTAATTAAATTCTTCCAAACAATGGCAGCTGAATGAAGTAATCTGCAAAAATGTGCAACATCATTTGCATAATTGACATCCCAGCGCTCCCACCCACCCACCCCCGCCCTCCTCCTCCTCTCATTCCTCCACCTCCCCCTCGACTCCCCTCCTGTAAATGAGTGATGAAGACAATAAAAGATGTTGCTAAAATTGGGAACAATAACAGCAAAAAATTTCATCAAGGGCCCAGCGCTCTGATTAATCAGCGCCTGGAAAAAAATAATAATAATAAAAAAAAAGACAACACGTGGCAAAGAAAAAAACAGTGAAGGCCGGGAGAGGAATGGGGTGGGGTTGAGGGTGAGGCAGGTGATTAACAACAGCAACGACTGCAGCAGCGAACGACGTTCCCCGTTTTGCATGGCTCCAGGGCCAACATGCAAAAAAACAACAACAAAAATAGGCTTTTGTGCAGCTGCTGCTTCAGACTCTGGCTGTAGCTGGATCAGCCCTGAAGTCTGAATCCAGTCAAATTAAAGAAAACAAACATAAAAATTAGAAAAAGTAAACAGGAGAACTCATGTTTTCAAAATGCTGATTTCCTGGCAAAACACAAAAAAGCTAACCCCACGCAACATTTATAGGGGAAGTACTTTTTTTGAGCTGTACATCGTGTCATAATGTTATTCAAAAACATACCTTGATTCTTTCAGGCATGTTTGAGAAATCTCTCTATCTCTCACGGCAGCCATTCAACCGTGAAAACGAAGGCTGGGTGGACCTACCACCACCTTCGAGACGCAAGTCCTCCTCACAGCTGCAGTTTCAGAGCTACAGCCTCAAAGAGCAGCCCTCCCCGTGACTCCTCCACTCAGCTCCTTCAGACTAGCCAGAAGCGATTAGCAAACACCTTAGGAATTAGATGCACTCGACGAGCTAGCGCCTGCGGAGACCAGCGCCCCTCAGTTTACGAGCAAGTAAAGACAAAAATAAAGAGATCAAACGAGGGAAAAAGGAAAGAAATGTGCACTGAATTAATTAGTTTCGCTATATCCTTCTAAGGCTCACATGTGGCACCAATAGCCTCTCGAGCTAAATTTGCTATTGCTAACTCAAGATTCTGTTTCAGCATTTTGTTTATGTGCAAACATCATTTACATTAAATACTCACCCATCAGAAGATTGAACAGTCCAAAAACAGGCGTAGGCTCTGCATCCACAGGTACGTTCTGTCCGTTTCCCTGAGCTTAACTCTTTCAGGATCCTTCTCCAACAAACCTAGCAGTTCATTTATGATTGGCACGTTCATAAATGAATGATACATTCCGTTTACATGTACTAATGAAATAAAACAAAGCACAACATTGGCACCAACAACAGTAAGGTTGTGAACAGAGCACCATTTTTAGATGTTTCAAATAAACTTGTGGCAAAAAAAAAAAACCCTGTATTTTTACCCCAAACAAATGACAAAACCTCTGGCAGCTTCAAGCATTTTTTCACAAAAACTACTTATGAGCAACTATTAACTAATAAATGAACCAGAGTTTACTGTGCTTTTAACCCATGCTTCTAGCATGCTAATCCACACACTAGCAATTACTAATGCAATGTGTAATAGAGTTAGCATTTAGTAACTCTATTAACGGAGTTAGCAAATGCTATTACTAACTCCAGTAATAGTTTCAATATTTTAGCCTCATTAGCCTGAAATGAATAGTTTAGACAGGGCTTCATGCTGTGACCAGCTGAAATAACAAACACAATTTGATACATTTTAAGAAATCCGGGGAGCTATTCTGTAGAGGATTGAGGGGAAGGGAAGGAAAGGAAAGCAGAGCGAGCTTGAGTTTATTGTAGGGCTAAAAATACTCTTCATCAGTCATTAACCTTACAAAACAAATATCTGTACCTCACAACAGATGGCATGTTTTCACTAAAGCAGCTTTAGAGCCACACACACATTGAAATACACAATCAAAATAAGAACATTTAAGTTGTTTTTTCCTAAACTAATTATATCTCTGCTCAGGCACCAGCTCTGACTTGGACTGTTCTTGTCAACAGAAAATGTTTTCAATGTAATAAAACTCACACGTTCCAAAGAGATTCAGTTTTCTCTTGTTTGTCCTCAGAATATTTTTCCCAGAGTTCTTGGGAGTCATCAAGACATTTCAGGGCAAAAATGCGATGCAGCTTCGTGTCCTTTGATGCCCTTATGACCCAGTCCCTTTCTTTTTGTTGAATTATGAACTTTGACCTTGACTGAGTCAAGCGAGGCCAGTCGTATTTTAGACGATGCTTTAGGTTCGTTTGTGGATGAGTTGTTGATGCTCTCTTGGACTAATTTTGATTATCAGGTCACTGTTTGCCCTGTTCCATCTGCGGATAATTTTGTAACACTTTTACATTGGTGATTACTTGAAGTAATTACTAAAGTCAGCTTTGTCTGATATTTGAAATGTGTAAGTGTGACAAAACAGCAACGGTGGAGGAAATCAGAACGGAGGCAACTTTTTCACAACGCTGCATCTTGACTGTGACGTAAAGAAGTCACTGATAAACTGACGCTGCCTAAACATTTCAGATCTTCCCCAGCTAATTATTTCACATGTGAGCATTCTGCCCGTTTTCATTATTCACAAAGGAAGAGCTGCATTAAACCTAATACAAACTGAAGACCTCGTTTATATTCAACATTTCTAATTAACAGTTTCTCTTGATGCACATTCTCTATCTCTCTGATCGCTCAGATAACAACTTTCATCATCATCTTTTGATGTTTACAAAACACAAAAACCAGGCATTGAGGAGATTTATGCCGCACGCTCGCCTTCCTGATAACATTTGCATTTACTAGTCAATTAAGTTGATTAAATTCATATTCCAAGTGTGATTCGCCACAGTTATTGCTTGGTGAATTAAAAGAAGGAGTGGGGGGGAGAAGACGCCACAGAGGAAAGCAAGGAACGGGGCTGTGTCAGCTTGCATTAAGCTGTAAACAACACAGGACAATAGAAATGACACGTTTTGACAGTGTAGCCCGGCATGTGAGTTCAAAGACGTGAGGCTCTCCTGCTTCGGCGCCATGTCTCCTCCGAGTGACGATTCCCATTTTAGTTCCCCGCCACGCCGAGTTCTGTCCTCGGCGTCCATGTCCCGGAAGCCAGCTCTATCTTGTAAATCCCACGCAATTAGCAGCCTCAACATACCCAGTAACATTCGCACGATGATCCGAACCTCCTTTGTCCAATTAACAAAATGTAGGTTGGAAAATAAATGGCAGACGCTGAGGCAAATTAATTATGTGTCCACCAAGCTGTTAGCCTGCGCGCAAGAGAGAAGGGGCTGGCAGTAGGAGTGGGGCGCACAGCCGCCATATGGCCTGTGTGAGAGAGGAGAGAGGACATCATTTGGGGATGTGGGGGGGGCAGGGGGGGTCGGCGCGGTGGTGCACCCTTGATATTCTCACAGATATTTACGTCTCTGTCACAATGGGTCGTAATGTGCTGGGAAACTCCGCATAATTAGTCTACCAGAAATGTTTTAATGATGACAGCTTACGCGATTAGCACTTTATTTTTGATCCGTCTGTAATCCCCTTGAGTGCATTTTATTTGTCCGTGGGAATTCTGCTGCTTTTGTTACGGAAACGGTTCTCGACTCAGTTTAGGTTTTTGTCCGCAAGCTGCAGCAAAAAGGCCTCGCAAGGCACTTTACGGAGAGGAGAGCGACATCAATGTCCGGTTAAACGCTGTGCAGATCACTCCAAAATACAATCCAAGCTCATAAGTCTGTGCTTTCAACCATCCCTTTAGCTTCTTTGGAACATTGGCGTTTTTGAAGGGGGAGAGGGGGACTCCACCAAGTCTACAAATTGATTTCAGCTCCTGAAATCAGCCTTTTGCAGTTCCTGATCATGTTACAGTGATGATTATCTTGGCCCAGGCTCTTTATAACACACAGCTGAGGAGGCACCAAGGTCCTAATGAGGGATAGCAGAGTGCAACTCTGCCATTAAAGAGACAGATAATACTGCAGAGCTAATTGGGATGTGCAGGGTTAAGTCATTTTTTTACCACAAATGGAAAATAAGGGATGACTGTACCTTTGCTGCAACAACTTCATTGGTTTTAAAAATGTAAGTTTGTTAAGCACCTATTGACCTTTTTACACTGAAATAAATTTTGGAAGGCATTAAATATTAGCCATTGAAATGATTTTAACTATAACCAGCCATATTAGTTTGTAAATGTAACAATCATTCAGTCTAAATGAACAGAATTTACCTGAAGATGTTGGGTCAGTCAGTCATTAGTTATCATGTCCAGGGTTCAACACACAACCTGAGGCTGATCATTTATAGGTTTTGCTCATGTGAATATATAAGACAACTACCATAGTGGTTAAGACAGTTTTCTAGTAGGAGTAACAATATAAGTTTCTATCTGGGTTTAGCGAGGTTAGCAATATTACGAGCATACTGAGCGTTTAACGTTTATTGTTCATTTCCTCTCAAATGGCGACTTGTGATAGAAAAGCCAGCACAGAAACTGCCACGACTTTGATTTTATTCGGTCGAAACACTTCTGCAACATTCCATGCACAATGTGCCAAATAGGAGAAGCAGCAGGGTGGGGTATCAATGCTGACCTATAAAATATAATAAACTTGCCATCATAACTTCTGCTTTAGCTTTTGAACATAGCTTTCATAAAGTTAAAGTTTTGTTGACCATAGAAAAGCATGATAGAATATACACATATACGTAGGTCCCTCTTCTTTGTGAGATATTCCTTATGTCTTTCATTTTGTGTTGTTTTCAGGCTTTGACTTTTCTTTACTTCTGCCACTTGTACTTTTTGGTTTGCATTTGTTTCACTACAACGTACTTATTCATGCAATGCTAAAAAAAAAAAAAAAAATCAACTAATACATGAGCCCAAGCTTCATGTCTGGAGTCGTATGAGCACTCCAGTCTTTGTCTGCTACTAAATGTTGAATACAGGCAGATTTTCTCATCTATGACATCTAAAATAAGAACAGGAGTGGATGTCGAGCTCCTCAAGTGGCAGCATAAACTTCAGCACAGGGCTGTCAGACTCATTTTCCTCTCGGGCCACATCACGATCATGAATGTCCTTAGAGGACCGGTTGTGGCAGAATCTATTCACAAAACTAACTATTAACAAACTATTAAAATATTATGGCTATGGTTGCGTTCAATGACCACTTCTAAAAATAAATGAACATTCAACATTGAAGCAATTCGGCACGATGCGAATAAAAACTGATTTGATTTGAGTGATAAAGTAATATGAAGCACGCAACTTGTTATTGTGACATTCTATTTCTGTGGGCCCAGAAATAGCTGCAGTGGGCTGGATTTGGCCTGGAGCTTGTTTCAGAGGGTTGATTTTGATGTTGGAACTCCCTCAAGACATCTGTTGCGCCCTGCGGCCGGCGTTGCCTGAGCAGCGATCTTTACTTTGCTCGGTGTTATGTGCCTCAAACAAAACGTGTGCAGACCCTAAATTCAACATTCAGTTCTAGCAGACCCTTTCAATACCAAAAATAATTCCGTCGTTACTTTTATACATAGCATAAAGTTGTGTGTTTTGCACACAGTTTGTGTCATGGCTCTATTAATCGACTCAAAGTAATACCCCCCTCTCTGCTGGTTACATCAAACCTGGTCTAATGAAAGGTGACCAACAGAGACACCTAGAGGCAACACGAGGTAGCACAGACATCTGGTGTGATTTTTAGGGCATCGGTAACCTTAATCCTCCTTCATAACGGGATTGTGACGTTAGATTATTGGCACGGCAATCGTAATTAACATAAATTATGTGATGGTGTTCCACCTAATCCAGGGGAATCTGGGAAATGCACATTAAAAGATGTCTGATGACAGCAGCCCGCATTATAATCCCACTCCAGGTTTTCCTCCTGCAGTAGTTGTTTCCCAGCACTGGTTCTCACGCTGTATTAAGAGCAGACGGTTATTTGTTTAGGCCCCGCTGGAGGGGAAGTGCACCAACACGTTGGTGCTGGCTGCGGACACTCGGTAACCGTGAGGCCTTGGACTCGGGACTGAGAGGCAAAAGAAACACATCTTTACGGCATGCGGTTATTTTTCCCCCCCTTTGGTTTCCGGTTCACTCAGTCCCAACATGCTGATATTAATCTCAGGGGGTCTGAAGCTGGGGCACCTCCTCACTTTCCAAACATTTGTTTAGCGGAACACAACACCTCCTTCCCTCCCAGCATCACAATTTTACGCCAAGTAGCTTGGAACGCTAACTATTAACTCTGAAGCTACAATTAAAAGCATTTCATCAGATAACGCTTCCTCCACCAGATTAAGAGCAGGCGTGCTGCTGCTGACTGTGACAGCTGGAAATGGCTTGAAGTTGGCTATTTACTACTGCAAATTTACAAAGCGCACATTCCACGCTGCAGGCACGGAACACCGTCATTATTTGTCCGCGTTCCCGTCAGGTTGCACAGGCCGCACGCCAAAGAGAAAGATCCCTGTTGTTCATTGAATGGAGCTTTTATTTGTGGCTGCTAATAAGATGTTAACATCTCGGCGTCTACCGTACTTACATTTTTGGTGCAATCACTGATTCTTGAAAAACTTGAGCAGCAAACTGTTTTACATATTTCACTGTGGTTTGGATCAGGGAGTCCTAAACTTTTTCGGGCCTTCGGCTCTCAAACCAGCAGACAGTGCTACAAAATATGTAAAGACACCTCTTCACTTTCATTCACAATACAATAATTATCACATTCACTTAGCATGAATGCTGCCTCATAGTTTCATATTTTGGTCATGAATGCTTAGCATGTTTTGTATGTTTTGTCCTCAACAGCAGGACTGCTGCAAGGTTGTTTTCTGCTTGCTATGCTAGTTTTGTGAAGCAAGTGGACTAATGAAATTGACAGGCAGTCAAATAATGAGGATGGCAAATAGCATTGCAATAAATTATTTTCACTTATAACTGAAAAACAGATTAGAGTTTGTATTTATAGATATTCAAAAATTTGAGTATTTTGAGCATTATTTTGTCCTCAAAATATTTATTTGACTACATTTTCTTTGTTTTTCTCATCTTCCCTCCAGCTTTCTGTGGCCTCCCAGAGCTTCCTGGGGCCCGTTGTCTCCACTTTGAAAAACTTCAGTTTGCATCACAATTGTAACCTTTGTCACTTACAGCAGCTTGATAAAGTGTGTGTACTGCTTAAACCTATTAGCAACCATCAGCGACAAACATGAATGTATTTTTAATGGAATTTTATAGACAAGAGCGATTGACAGCGCTAAGACCCGCCTCCTGGCTCTGATTGGTTGTTTCTAGTTAGCAGTGGGGGAAGGAGGAGGAGCTCAATTTTTCAGATTATCTGCCTCATTTCATACTGTCACATCACACTTTCAACAAATATGTAAAAAAAAAACCAACATATATATATATATATATTTTTGATAAAACTTACATATTGCAGCTTTAAGAAGAAGAAACAAGATGAAAGCAATTCTCTCATTGTACTGTGCGACAAAACATGGAGAATATGTTTTGCCCTACATGCTAAATGCTACACACCATCTGCAGCAAACCATGGTGGTGGCAACATCATGCCGTGGGGTTGCTTATTTCAGCAGAGAAAGGGCAGCTGGTCAGAATTGTTGGGATCATAGACGAAAAATAGGACAACTGCAGAGGAAGCCGTATTACCGGCGGCAAAAGACGAGAGACTGCTGCTGTATACTTCCATCCATTTTCTTCTGATTATCTGGGGTCGGGTCGTGGGGGTGTCAGCTTAAGAAGGGAGGCCCAGTCTTCCCTCTCCCCAACCATTTGTTCTAGCTCCTCTGGAGGAATCCCAAGGTGTTCCCAGGCCAGCCGAGAAACATAGTCCACCAGCGTGTCCTGGGTCTTCCCTGGGGTCTCCTCCAGGTGCCCAGAACAGGAGCCATCTCGACTGGCTCCTCTCAACGTGGAGGAGCAGCGGTTCCACTCCGAGTCCCTCCCGGATTACTGAGCTCTCCCTATCTACCACCCTATGTAGAAAACCTAGGGTGAAAGCCCTCTCCATGGGCTGCCATCTTATTGTGGTAGAGGGCTTTGAGTGTCCCAGTGATTCAAGAAGCTATGCTGTCTGGGGCTTTATGCGCCTGGTAGGGTCACCCAAGGTTATAACAATGGGCTTAGTGTTCCCTCGCCCAAACGCGGGTCATCGGGGCCTGCTCTGGAGCCAGGCCTGGAGGTGGGGCACATTGTCGAGCGCCTGGTGGCCGGGCTTTTACCCATGGAGCCCGAAGAGGAAGCATGGATCCCCTTTTCAATGGGCTCACCACCTGAAAGACGGGCCAAAGGAGTCGGTTGCAGTGTGTGATGGGTGGTGGCCGAGGAACGGGGCCCTCACGGTCCGATCCTCAGTTGCAGAAAGTGGCTCTGGGACATGGAATGTCACTTGCTGCTGTAATTGGTGGCAAAGGTTGTCCAAATAATGAACTTTTAAGCCTGAACACAAGCACATGCCACACTTTTCAGAAATGTATTTGTAAAATCTTTATTTTCTTTCTCTTCACTATTATGCACTACTTTGGTTTCACTGATACATAAAGTTGTAGTCAAATCATTTTTGACCGTAACATGACAAGTTGAGGGATACATTCTTTTGGCAATGTAATTTTAAACGACATATAATTTGTTAAATCTACATCATCTTAGTTCTAGTGTAAATTTGGAGCATCTTCTGCTGTAATCAATGAGTTTGTGTTTGTTATTAAGAGTCTCCCTGATGCTTCTGTCCCGTTTTTCCATCCAACAGCAGCAAACAGGAAAATAAATGCAAAAGTAGATTTTGCAGTTTGTTTTTAAGTCACTAAATGGGTTTTGTTCTGTTGTTTTCAAACTATTATTGCAGCAGAATTTCATCAAAACAAACCCTCGTACAAAGTACACAGGACTGTGCGTCAGTCCTGTGTACTTTGTCTCCCTCTAGTGGTTAAACACAGCAGTTGACTTTGCACCAACTCCAACTTCAGACATGTTTCGACTTAATTTTATGAAAACAGGATTTTGCTTTACAATACATTTCCCAGTTTGGTTTATTTATATAGTTATTTGCATAATTAGCTTTTTTATTGGCTACTTCTCCTGTTTAACTAAACCAGTGGTTTTTATTTCAACTTTCTTTCAGTTATCTTCCCACCAACCGGGTTTTGAAGCCCTTACGAATGTTTTAAATAATTATGCCTCCACTTCTAGCTTTTGGTTAGGATATTTAGAATTCTAATTTTATCTTCACCTTAAGCCCTTTCAACATTTTATGCACCACTATCTTTTAAAATCTTGTTGCCGTTTTCCACACCAATCCTTAAACTATTTTTAACCCTTTGGGATAATGTACATTTTTCTTTTTAGCAGCCAACTTTTAAATGGCCACATGCCTTGTAAAGCAGAGCTTCCTACTGGTTCATGTTGAAGGTTTACTGTGCCTCTAAAATGAGCAATTTTCATACCTTCAAGTCAAATGTCAGTGGAAAACAAGCTCTGTAGCTTGCAGTAAAACTGCTCAGAGAAAGATATTTAAGAATCCAACTTGCAGCATGGGAAGGACTCGGACAAAGATGTCTCTCAGGACAATGATTTTTCAACGAAAAGCCAAGAGATGTTCAAAACTGTTGGCTTGTCCCATAGTATATAAACATATACATATGTATAACCCAACAGGTCTGACAGTAATCACAGTGAAACTAAAATGAATTAAAAATAAAAACAGACAGTATTATAACATCATTGTAGTAAGTTAAAGTATTTTTTCATAATATAGCAATTCGGTTGAAGCAACATGAAGGTGACAAAAATGCTAAAATGGTAACAGGGTTCTGGATGCTTCTTCAGAATTACTTGTGGTTCTTTAATACAATTCTTTTTCTTTACATTTTTGGTAAATAAATGACATGCAACATTTCAAAACAGGAGATTTTTACTACATTTGTATTTGCATTCCAGGGCATTTAAGTGTCAGTATTATGCATTTTCCAGACATGTAGTGTCACTTTACAGCAGAATTAAGAAACTATGTTACCTTCAGTTGTTAGAAAAATGCATACATACATATACATATGAATGTGTGTGTGTAAAATGTACCTTAAAAAAATTTACTTTGCAATTTGTCACCTTGAATTTGGGGCTCTGTCTCTTTAAGAAGCTCCTGCTCTTTCTAGGCACTCAAAACAAAAAATAAGCAATTTCCCAAGTAAATTCTGCTTTGTGAGGCAGAAGTTCAGCTCTGAGGAGGAGCTTCTTGGTAAAAGCAGGTGAGGGAAAAAAACATAACACATTATGCTGTCTCTATAAAAATCTTCTTATTTTTGATTAATTTCCATTTGTTCAAACTCAACATCCTGCTAAACTTTCCTCCAGTTTTTTAAGATGGCGCCTGCTGCTTCCAGAGTGCTGTCTTCCTTTAAAACAAAGAGAACACAAATCTCTGGTTGGAAAACTTTCTACTGCTCTGTGTAATAACACTGACCAGTCACATTCAGAAAGTCACACATTTTATATTTTTCCTTCAGATTTTTAAAGATCCAGCAGTCTAGATCTAATCCTTGTATTGATCCACAGAACTGAATTTCTCATTTTAAAACATGATAAAATTTGTCTCCACGGTAGCAAACCAGACAGAAATGCACAGTGGCACATTCTGCTCCATGGACATTTTACAGTCTACCTTTATGAAGCACAGGCGAATATATTTCTCAAACTGCTCCTTGGACTCCTCTCCGACAAACGCTGTGACAGGAATAGCAGCCAATTTCTGTAAGAAACCATGGTCAGGACTTTGATTTATGGCAATTTCCAGCATAAGTAATCTCACTCATAACTATTCTTACCTTTTCTTTAATCATCCACTTAACAAACTTGTAGTCATAGGCTTCATCGTCAGCCATGTGGGACAGGTCCTGATCTAAAATAAATCCAATTCAGGGTTGGAAACGTTGCTCAGTGAAGTACGAACGAGGAAACCCTGTCGAGTTGTAGTCTGTGACGAGGACGTCTGGCTTCATGTTATTGTGGGGACTGATGATGGAGTCAGTTTGGTCAGTAACTCACTGAGAGGCGTGACGTCTACCAGCATGAAGTAGCCTCCCTCTGGGATGACAGGAGTCATCCCGGCCTCCTGCAGGATGGCGGCCAGGCGGTCCCTCTTCCCCTCCAGTTCCTCAGCCAGTGAGGAGAAGTAACAGTCGGGCTGACCCATCAGCTTGTAGTTCAGCAGCAAACCCTGAGCCACTGCCTCCTGAACGGCAGCACGGAAAAACTATCAGGTCCTTCTAAAGTCTGGATGTTATTTCACATTTAGTCAAATTACATCCACAAGCTTTCATTTTTCTTATTAGGACTTTTTGTTCAATTGAGAACAAAACTGCTCTGGAGAGCAGAGAGGCAAGTAGGTCAGAGCCAGTGGTAGCCATTGCTAGCTAAAAGGTTTGATTGAGTGACGGTTAAGTACGAATCAGAAATATTAAATCTGATAAAGTTAAAATGCTATACCAACATGATACAAAGTGGAAGCTAATGCTAAAAATGTCAACCATTTTGATTAGCACCATGTGTCAATGACATAAAGTGCTTGATAATGCCCACAACAGGGTCAAACTTGGCATTGCACAGCTATATGTTGGATTTAAACTTCAGGAAGTGATTCTTTGAACAGACCTTTCCCTCCTGTCTTCAGCTTTTAGTTGTTGGGTTTTGCTAAATCTGTAGCCGATTTTGTCCAGTTGACCACAGCATGGCTTCAGTCAGACAGCACACAGGTCGTCATCTTGAAACCCCACACTGTGTCCCATAGAGATCATTTTCCACCCTCATGTTGTTTTTCTCGTGTAATGACAGAGCCATGATGGCTGCAGCCTCAGGCACCTGGCTACCCGTGTGTTATGTTGCTCTTTTTGTCAGTACCACTATTTGGTTGCGTTTCTATACAATGACAATAAAGGCTGATGAAGGAAGATGTACACGCTATGGTTCTACAGCGATGCCTTCTGAGAACAGAATAAACAATTTTGTTGCACCCACAAAAATTCTCTCAAAATAATTCATATATTATGTTTTGCATATTCATTTAGGTATCACCTCTGACTGATCTTTTATGTAATGCATGTACCTCATATGCTTGCTTGTTTACTTGCCACTTGCTCAATGAAAATAAGACAACTTCAGGAGAGGAAACTGAACTGCACAAACAGTCTTCATCCACTTCCAAATAGGAGCATGAATATAAATGTCTGACTGCTTGAAACATTTTTAACAGTCAATAACAAAAACTTCAACATAGATGTCAAAATGTATTCAACTGAACGTTTTCTTAACAGCCGAATAAATTTGTGCTTTAGAATGTATCCGGAAAAAATTCTGCGTTGGAAGCTAAGTCCACTAAATATTTTCAGAGTTAGTAAAACGCTAAAAAATTAGCTTCACTATTAGAGGAAATGTGCCCACCATTCTCCCATCAGCTCTGAGTCATGTTTATTAACCCTAATTCAACTTCATCTTCTTCCGTGAAACATATTTTTACAATAAATATCTAACTTTTCCACCACATTTTATATGCTTAAATATAAAATGTTAGTACATTGAGAGCAAACTGGAACCAAAGTGAAAGTTTTTGCATTCACCAACTAGGTCAACAAAAACAACAAAGATTTGCTTCTGGAAAACAAAGCTTCCTTTTTCTTCCACTTTGAGACTTTGCACCACCGTGTGACGGTCAACCACTAAAGTTCTCATAAAAAAACATTAAGGTTTGTTGTTGTAACTGACTAAATATTACACAATTCAGGAGCCATGAGTTCTTGTAATTGGCAGTGTGTGACGTACCTGTAGAGGTGTAGGGCAGGTGTACAGAGTGTTCTGCATGACGGTCTGCAGGTGTTTTATCAAGTGCTCAGGTCCTACAGACCAACCCAGCTGGAACAAACAGGTAAACGGTGCACAACGTGAAAGAAAAGCTCACTTGATAGCTGAACTCTTGAGGGAGTGTTTCCTCACCTTCCAGCCAGTAACACTAAAGGTCTTCCCTGCACTGCCGATGGTTATCGTTCTGTCCCACATTCCAGGCAGAGTGGCTGCAAAGAGACAACCCTGTTCCAGATTATTACTTACTTGTATTATAAAGCAGACATCCAATGACTTTTCCTAACTTCTGTCAGCAAGTGAACCAAAGTGGAAACGCACCAATCTTGACGTGCTGGTGTCCCTTATAGACGAGCCACTCGTAAACCTCGTCGCTGAAGCACAGCGCGTCGTGTTTAATGCAGAGGTCTGCGATCACCTGCAGCTCGCCTCTGGTAAAAACCTGCGGAAGAAAAAGTACCGTTGGCGCAAAAAGTACCACCAGTCCAGTAAGTGGTGGTCCATGCGTGTACTCACCTTCCCTATAGGATTGTTGGGCGTATTGATGATGATTGCTTTTGTCTTGGAGTTGAACTTGGCAGAGAGCTCATCTGGGTCGAGATACCAGTCGCCACTTGAGACCGACTTCCTTCCAGATTTCTGCAATATGGCAGAGAAAAACTTACATTATGAATCCAAACAACAATCCCAATGAATGATATGGATCAGTTATGCATTTATCAATGAATATTTGCAAACTTTGCAAAACAAATAAAAAAGCATGTCTGCCAAAAAACTGTGGTGCAAGAGAAGCAGTGGGACAAAAATAACAACACACTGCCCCAAACTTTATATAGAAAAGGGCTCAGGATAAATCTGAGTTTCATCTTTGTTTTCAACTTTTTGGCTTATGAACCCTTTTAGTATAGAACTTACACAATGTTTTATAAATGAGACACCAGGACTGTCACAGAACATAGAACTGGTTCCCTCCTCCAGAGATGCTGTGAACCTCATTTCTCTTCCAAAAGGTCTTTGAAACATGTGAAGTGCACAACGTGTCCCGACAACGTCCAAACACCCAGAGATTAGTGGAATAATTCTCAAAAACATGATCAAAATCAACATAGATATGTTTATCTGACCCAAAATCTACCAGGGTTATCAGTCCCCAGAGCTAAATTTTAAATTCCTGTATGGTGGGACAGAGAAGAGAACAATTTCTAACTTTCAACAGTTTCTGGCATCGACTTCCAGATGAAACTTACAGGCCGCAATGGGATCAACACAGGCTTGGCACCGGCCATTCTGACCATTGGAACGTAGCAATCAAAGAAAGGTTCCACTATTATCACCTGTGGAAAAACAAGATGATGAATAAATCTACTGTATTGTAGATACAGTACAATACATGAACATATAAATATGTTCATTTATATGGTTATAAATGAACATATGGAAGCTCACCTCATCTCCTTCATCCACCAGGCCCTGCATGGTGCTAAATAAGGAACCATAACCTCCGACTGTGACCAGGATTTCTTTAAGAGGGTCAACCTGGCGACCATAAACCTTCCCATACACCTGAGAAAGGGCCTTCACTAAGGATGGGTGACCCTGTTGAATCAGTGGAGAGGAGAATATAAGACAGTTGATATTGGCTCTATTGATATCAATAACTTGTAACACAAAGAGTAAGGAGTTTTATCATAAAATATGTCCTGCCTGCAAGATCAGTGTACCCGCAGCTTTTAACAAATCAAATTTAAGGCTTGTTAATGCCACCTGGAATGAAATTGAAGACTGAAAAAACTAAATATGGAGAATGGTTGGGGGATCTCCATTCTCTATTCTCCATATTTAGAGAATGGAAACGCATAAGGTATTTCCTATGCCTTATTCGATAAGGCATAGAGAATTCTAGAGCATTTCTGTGGTCTGTTTGTGGATCTTGGCAGCGGCTTTGTGCTTCTCATACTGCATATGGCACTAGACAGTTTTTTTTTCTCTTAACCTCACACGTGTTGGCAGCTCAAGTGAGACCGAGGTGAAAACAAATCTCATCCAGCATACTGGAGATAAACTTGCACCAAAATAGATGCAAACAATGCTAGAAGTATATCAGCAGCAAGTTAGCAGTAGCATCAACCACCTCAAGCCACAGAATGGAATCAAGATGATTGTGGGTATCTCAGACTTTTCCCCGACAGAAACGTCGGCAGAGTTTGAAGACCTTATTTTCTACACAGTCTAACACTTTTTGAGGCGTCTTTGCCTCTCCGTTGTTTTTATTTTTTACATGTGAGCTTCTCTGTTACCACCACCAGGAATTGAGGAGTTCTTCAAACCTACAAAGCCTCTGGTGTACTGGTTCATGCGGTCCACTGACGCGGCCTTCGCCAAAGCCTCCTTGACGTAAGAAGGCGGGGGGATGTCTGGAAAGCCCTGGCCGAGGTTGACGACGGATGGGTCGGCTGCTAATGACGTGAACGCCACCCTGTGGAGAAAGGGTGAACTGTCACCAAACAGAACAGAGCTGATATGCATTTAGGACTCTGATTTAAGAGTAAAAAACTGCGAAATACTGATGCTTCAAAATGTATTCATTGACTCTGTTATTTTTTTTTTGTTTTAATAACATTTGCATAACCATTTTTAATTGTTTGACATCCAATGGATGGCATGTATGTATTGTTTCGTGATGCAAGTATTTAAAAATCACCAAATCCAGGTAAAAACCAAGCACATGAATAAATCTGAGGATGAGGAACTTTAGACTTTCAGTGACAGTCTTCTTCAGAGCTGAAGCAGCATCAGAAAAGGCACCACCTCTACTAAAAGGTCACAAACTGGAAGAAGGAGACAGGAGTTTGCATAAATAATCAGGCATCAGCCGGCAGGGCTTTAGAAAACAAAGATTTTAAACTTAAGTCAAAACCAAACGGGTCAACGTTAGGCCTGTCCCAATAACAAATTTTGCAGAGAGATTGTCTCAAAAATGATTGCAATAAAGGATAATATTGTTTGAAGACCTTTTTACACTGATTCAATGGAAAAGAGGTCATGATGCATGCCATTTCCTGCCAAAGGTGGATACACTTTATTTTGAAAACAACACCTAACACTGGAACTGATAAGCAAAATAAACAAAACAATCAAAAACAACTGGACTTGCAGTCATTATTTTTATTTTGTGCCCATTGTTGGATACCACACAGCACAATCGAACCATTATACCTAAGATTTCAGTCGGCTAATGTGTGGTCTCTCAAATTTTGAAAATGGGCCGACAATCGACTGACAGCTCTAAGATTGTGCAGTGTGCACTGGGCATTACACTCAGGAAATGAGGAAGGGAGGGTCAGTGGAGAAGCCTTTTTTTAATTCAGTGTCATCACCAGAAAGAGAAAAAGGCCAGAAGAAACGATAAAGCCGATAATTAAAATGAGGTCGATGGTTTTAACTTATTGTGCAATTAATTGATTTATTGTTTGTCGCGACAGGCCTAGTCAACGTATCCCAAAATAAGCTCTAGACATGCCTTTTACAATATAAACACAGTAAATAGTGCATGTAAAGTTGCTTAAATGCTTTAATTCTTCTTCACTTACCAAACATTTTTATCCAGTCCTTCAATTCTCTTAGCAGGAGTGTGCCTTGACGCCATTACACACTGTAAAGGAGGAACACACTGCATCTCACTGCTTGAAGTGCTAATTAACTACATTAATGTTTGCAGCATTCCACGTAGAGCCTCTTAGCCAGGGCAGAGAGCACTCAGAGAGCTGCTCAAAGTGGGTTAGTCATCAACTGTAGGAGTCGGCTATGCCTACAGCTTGGAGGAGAGTTTATTCCATGTCAAACACCAATCGTGCGCTGGCTCTGTGAAGCTATGTGAAGTGTTTTCTACCTGTGAAGTACAAAACCTCCGGCAGTTTGTGGGAGACGAATGACATGTGAACCTGACGGCATTCAAGATCCGCCGTGTGAAGCTCATCCTGGAGGAACAGAGAACAAAAGCTCAACACAAAGCTGGAAAAATGAGGACTTCTTTTTGAGACTCTGCTAAAATGTCAGGTTCTGATTAGATATTTCAAAACTTTTTTTTTAACTTATTTTTTCACATTTCACAATGAATGGGAAAACAAACAAAAACTTTAATCAACCTGGTTGCAAAACTACACCATATTTAAAATCTGAATAATTGCAGAGAGGTTGCACAGATTTAGAAACATGACAAATAAGAAAGGTATCAGTCTGAAGAAGGAAACAGAAAATAACTCAAAATATTATTCATGAAAAATGACTCAACAAATGCCGTCTCCAATAATTCAAGAAAATACGGGACAAGAACATTAAAACAAGACATACTTGGATAACTACAAGGTTTCCCCCAGAAAACTTGCTAAGCCTGGTGGTTGGGTGCTAGGGCAGTCATTCATTCAGCTGTCTGTCATGTTTTTGAGTTAAAAACTGTTTAAAGTTGACAGGAAATTTGAAAATATCACATCATAATTATTTGTGATTGGAAAACTGGAAGATTAATATCTAGACCCCAACAATAAAGTCTTGAAAAAATGCAAAAAATTTTAGAAAGACAAATAAATAACACTTATCCTGGTGGGGGCACAGGTAAAGCCTGGTGGCCCGCCAGGCTTACAATACACTGGGGGAAACCCTGAACTAAGTTGTTGCAACGTTTCTTCTTAGTTTTGTACAGATTGTAACAGATATTTTTGTTTTCAACAACTCTGTAAAGAATAGGCGTCATGTTAAATGTTGTGGAAATTTTAATTATAATAACCTGCTACTTTGAATTTGTAGCTTTTATGGAATGAAATTTCAGTTTCATTCCATAATTAAATAACAAAAAAAGTAGCCTGAAGGCAACTTATCAAATTTCTGAACATACACAGCAAAATATGATGTAAAGTGTAAGTTAGAGCTTTTTGGTGAGTTGTTTTAATTATACATTTCATGCATTTTTATGAAAATGTGGTATTTGTGGAGCACAAAAATTGCATATAGATGAAGTCAATCATTCATTTGTGGATAAATTTATGTTTTTTGTACTAAAAAATGTGTAGCAGTTGAAACATGAAGGCTTGCGGGTCTAATCAACTGTTGTTAAATTTTAAAACACTAGGTGGCGCCAATGTGCGTTGTAACATGGAGGTCGGGGGTCATGAAATAAGGGTAAAGTGTCAAATCAGGTGCACTGAAATAAAACATCAGGCTCACATAGATAAAAACCTCCGTGGAGGTCTTTACCAACATGTTTGCAGCACAGCGACGTTTTCCGTCTCTGGCCGAGTCTTTGCCACAGACAGCTGCTGCTGGAAAGCCAGTCGGAAAGCTAGTTAGCACTGGCTAATGGTAGTCAATGTTATGGCTGCAGGATCTTACCTCTGCTCGCTATGCCACTCTGTGATAAATGCCTCTAACAGCAGCGAGCCCGTAAGATACGTGTTCCACGCTCTGACGGAGCTTAAGCTAGCAAAGCAGCAGCAGCAGCAACAATTCACCGTACTTACTGTGGCTGTGCTGCTCAAACTGAGCTCCAGTGTTTCCGGCAGGTCGACACTTCTGAAAGAGAGAATGATGCGTTTGTAAACATCGGAAATAGCGCTTACAGGGGCGAAGTAATCGTGAGACATGGACTCACGAAAAAAAAAAAAAAATTACCGGTAAGTTTGTAAAGCAAATAGAAAGACAGTCGTGTTGACCATTAAATGACACCGTGAAATATTATAGGTCGCGTTTTTTCCTCGTCTTTTCAATTCTAAATGCAATATTGTACCTATTTCTGACATAGTGATCCGTAAAATAGATCCGAGAATGAAAGCTATCATACATGTTAGTAACTGTAAGAGCGGTGAACACTTTTATGAAAAGAGGTATTTATATGACGTTCTCCAGGAGTCTAAGTGATTCTTTATGTGTCGTCCCTGAAGGCAACACTGCCACGAACACTGACGGGCACTTCGTGTATGCTCGGAAAGACTCTACGACGAAAACTTAAACCTATCACAATGAATTTGTGTTGAGACTTAACTTAGTAACATCAGCTCTACTCTTGTGCTGTAATTAATAACATCCCAGTTGTTCAATGCTTGTTTAAAATTCAGACAATGTCAAACAACGCAGCTGAACATAGTATATGTTTAACCCTTCTGGTACAGCCTCTTATTTTCACATTGATTTACCTTTGCATGAATTTGCATGCTCTTGCTATTTTCTATTCTTATAGAAAATATTAGAATTTCTATTCTAATAGAAAATAGCAAAAATAGTATTATTCTCCACCGTGGGATAATACGGGTCGGTTTATTCAGTTAAATTTAATTGAAATATACATTATTTATCCCAAAAGAAATGAAATTGTGCTGTAAGTTATATAATTTTCTTCATTATTGTTGCAGAGGCTGATTCCACAACATACTTACCTTGAAGCAGCTGAGCTCTGTTTACTAATATGTTGACATCCTGCAAAGGCAGCTCTGGTTGGAATGCATTATATTCAAAAGTGTCAAAGTAAAGGGAGCTGAATTAATTTGCATGCCACACTTCACAGATTATTATTATTTTTTTTGGTCTGTAAATAAAAAAGTAACAGAAACACCTACTTATGGCCCCTGATTTAAATACGTACTTCTATTTTACGCATTAATCAATTATTATTATTATTATTATTATTATTATTATTATTATTATTATTATTATTATTGTTGTTGTTGTTGTTGTTGTTATTATTACTATTATTATTAAGCTAGATTGTATCCCCGCCCATCCATCTGAGCGGTACGTGCATCATAAACTGTAACCGGAGCTCGGTTCTTTTGAAGTCCACGCCCCTGCAGCTGACGGTCCATGCCCGCGCGCTCAGTCTGGACCGGGGGATCCAGGGAGGCTCATTGGTCAGCGGGGATAGAGGGAGCCCGAACCGCGCGAGGAACACACCGTGCTGAAGCGAAGCTCGTCCCCAGAGAAAAGGTAAGCGTTTCAACCGCCGGACGACTATCATTTTCCCACCCCAGAAAGTCGCCCTCAGCTGCTGAAGTGTTTGTGGTCGGTGGAGTACGTAGTTGAACGGCGTCACCGTTAGTTTTCTCCTCGGGCATGTGGTGCAGGGGGGGGAAACAGCGCAGAGAAAAGTAGCCGCCTGTCAGCCGCAGCAGGGGTCTCTCCTATATTTATCCTCAATGCTTTAAGAACTACTGCTAGTTCCCAACTCCGGAACTTTTCAGTGATTTCACTTTGACTCACCGTTTATTTTCAACTTACTTAGTACTTTCTGTGATGTCATTTTTTTTGTAATGATGTATTCCCCTTAGAAAAGAAGAAGAGGAAAAAAAAAAACTACTCCTGCATTGCGGCTTGTGTTTTTCCACCTCCCGAGCGAGACAGTACTTTTCTAATGCTGGAAGTCTGGGTGTGTTCCCAACGATGTCTGTTTTTGGATATCTGGATATCTGGGATTCAGAGAAGTTTCCTGTCAGGAAGGGACCCGGATATGGCCTGGTCAGCTCAATTCAATAGCTGACTCATCCAACAGGACAGTGTTTTTCCTCTACTGCCTACCTGAGACCAGCCGCACAGTCTGCTTATTACATGTCTGCACACACGTTCTGACTATTTCAGCTATAC
The DNA here is from genome assembly GCF_027474105.1 of Poeciliopsis prolifica. Lineage (NCBI taxonomy): Eukaryota > Metazoa > Chordata > Actinopteri > Cyprinodontiformes > Poeciliidae > Poeciliopsis > Poeciliopsis prolifica. Next base: position 2,226,927 of record NW_026562435.1, on the reverse strand, counting down.
TCCCCTTCACTCATGTATACACCTCGTTATTAATCAGACATAAACTGAACACGCCTTTGTTATGTTTCAATCAGCATGCTGATGTTACATGGAAGTCTGAGTAGGTCTGACTTAGTAACAGTAATAAATCAGAGCAATGATGTCCTTCAGATGGACATCAAAATAAATAACTGCAGAGTTCTGCTTGGTGGTGCAGCTTCCCAACTGACCAATAACAGAGACTCATTGAAGTCAGAATGCATCATTTTCTGTATTTTAACAACAAAGTTGAATCCGAAGTAAATGACTGGATGTTTAATGGCATTAAATGTACAGGTAAGATATTTAGCTTTTCACGTATAAAGCACCAAATCATAACAGCAAGTTATAGCTCAGGGCCCTTTTAAAGCTAAAAATGGTTCAGTTTAAACTCATGTGATCAATTAGTTGAGTCACACCAGTTCTCTTCACATTCAGCTAAACAAAGCAAAGGCTGAAATTTAAGCAAATTAAGTTGTAATTCCAATTTATCTGATTCAGCCCGCTTGACAAAAAGGTTTTAGGGCTTTATTCAATGGAAACCGCTATATGAATCTGTTATAAAATAGGATTAAAACTGCATCATTATAGGAAATTCTGGTGCAACAGGAGCAAAGCGCCAGGTAATCAAAGCAAGTAGGTTCACGCAAAGATAGAATGCAAAATTAATAAAATAAAAATAGAGAATGAAAATGCTTTACAGCAAGGGCACAGTTTAAACACAATATTAGGATGTATTAGGATTGATCTGAAACTTTGAGTTTATTTGCTTAGTCTATGAAAATGTTGACCTTCGGTTTCAGATTTCACCCCCATGACTCATACTAAACCTTAAAAAGTTCCAGTTTCAAAACCACAAAAATATTCTGTAATAGTGTTCCGAGGATAAAACGGTCCTCTAGTGGGATGCCAGACAAAGTTCTGCTTTAAACAGTTTTCTCCAGTTGTATGGAACCAAAGCTGCTTCTCTGAGTGTCACTAAGTGGTTGGATTCTGCTCCAGTTTGGAATATCTCCATTACGGTCTGTTCCTCACTGTTGTGGCTGTAAATGTGGGTTGGAATGTGAGAAGCTGGGCGGACCATGAGCGCTCCTGATCTGTGGTCGTTGCTCCGGTGATGTTTTTTGCAGCGACATTAAGCAATGGCAAACCTCGAACCTGTGGCTTTCATGGACTCGAATGAACTGAGATATTTAATTTTGTCTTCTAAAAATTCATTGCTGGTCTGTACATGATGGAAACAATTCAGATTAGCTGATTAGTTTGCAACACATACAAATATACTGTGGCACTTTAGCTTTAGTCTTTTAACCTTATCCAACCTTTTGGATTTAGTTAAGGCATTCAAAAGATTTACACCAATATCCACGCATGAGCTTCATTGAACAAAAAATTCCAAATAAGCTGAGCAATAAATATATCGCAATAGACAATTGTTCAATACGAAAATACATTCTATTCATTAATTTCACTGAACAGGAGAAATAACCATGCTCACACACTTCCTTGTCAGAGCATTTTATAGAGACCAACCTAACAGCCATGCTTTTGAGCCGTGCTTTGAGGAAGCCAGAAGCAGGAAAGAGCCATGCATACTGAGTGAAAACATGACAATTCCATACAGAAAGTCAAAACCTTCTTTCTGCAGGGCAGCAGTGCTACCAACTGCACCAGCAGCCAAGGAGATAATGTCACACATTTTTGCTGAGTGAAAATGTCACGCATGATGACATCATATTAGACAATTATCACACTGTGAAACAGTGGGACTCAGAGTCACAGTGGACCAGGCCTAGCAGCCTGCAGCCAAAAGTTTCTTCTTATATCTGATTTCTGACCACTAATCATAAAAAAAAAAAAAAAAACACCACCACAGCTTCTGGCTTACTGGTTGCTATTTTAGAAGATGAGTTTGCTACAGAAGTTAGAGTAGCATGAAGAATTGACACCAAACTAAACAAAAAAAAAAGTTCAAGCTTATCTAAACTTAAGCAATGAGAAAAGTAATATTACTTTTTCAGTGTAGAAATGTATCCAAAATCTGGCCTATAAAATGATGTCAAAATATCTCACAAGACATAAGACTTTCAAGCATTTTGAAAGTTTTTGTAAATTGATCAATTCTGGTTTTCATACATAGATTTGTGGAAATCCCTGATAAAGATGTGTGATATTACAAAAAATAAAGTCAAGTTTTTTTATAGCTAAACTCACACTGCAAAATGATTCTTTGAAAATCTAAACTGATATTTTTCATTTATTTTTGTGGTATATCTATATGTTAAGAAATTACTGTTTGTTGACGTGGTTCTGTGTATTTTGTGGTCGCCTTACTCGAGAGCATTTCTAATGTTGCCTCATTAAAGTAGTGTGACAACAAACTTGTTTTATTACATCTTGTGATTGTCGCAAGCAGTGACGTCTTCTTTTCCCCCAATCAATGGATTGTGTTGTGTGTGATGCTACTAGCTATGCCCCAACAGTACAGTACCATTGTCCTTTGGACTTACAACATGCACACATCATAGGGTTCTGGACTTTATAGAATAATTTAACAATATTTGTTGGTTACTTAGTTGGCCCGTTGGCTTGTTTACAGAAAGTGGGTGAGATCAGTTACAGATAAATGTTTGCTTTTTGAGGCAGGTAGACACCACATTGGTAATTTCCCCTGACGTAAAATAACCACAGCTCAAAATCTGAATGATATCTGGGGAACTGGATATTTACACCAAAAAGTGATCCCAGGACAATCCATCCCTTATTTCACGCTAATCTGATCAAAGAAAAGGAAAATCCAGTCAAAGACCATGTAAAGTTTAACAAAATCTACATGTCAACATTTGTGAAGGTCAGACAGAAAAAACAGGTTTTTCACTGGGATCTCTTCCAACCAACTAGTTGAGATGTAGATATTTTATAGGATGTTATGAAGACATGGATACCTCAAGTAAGAAAGGAAAGCATTTTTTGTTACTTGTTAGATCAGAAGACTCAGAATAAATGTGTACTGGCTTTGAACATACTACAACAATGTGCATCTTGATTGATGAGCAAATTGCTTCAAATCACTTATGTTTGTATGAACCTGATTAATGTGATGTAACTTGGAATGTAATTGTGGTGAGAAAGCGTCCCTGGCAAGCCAAACCTCCTCATGGCTATCTGCAGCTCCTCTGCTGTTAGACTTCCATGACCCATTACTGCGAGCCATCAGTGGACATTTGAGCACAAATATCTTCGTAATAGCTTTTCTAAACCCCTGCTGACATTGTGATGCTAGGATGGAAGAATCAATACTGGCTTTCTGAGGGAAATGCTCAGTGATGTCTTTAGAGTAAGACCGCTGAGGTAACCCTCATGCTTTTAGAAAACTACTCAGCAACTACAGCAAAAGTGTATTCATCATAATAGCTGTACAAATCAAACAATGATTATTTAAATGACTTTTAAACTCTCAGACATGCGCATACACATAGTGTATTTTTCAGGCCTTTGCAGATAAAAAAAAACAACAAACTTTGCTTCTGAGATCTAATCCACTGGCAGGAGGAAACAGGATATGTACAGCCGGAGCACTTTTCCTGAATGTGAGCAGAGACTCAGCGCATCAGATGTGAACGTCTTGCTCACATTCTCAACAAAGTCGAATTTTAACACCCTCTAAAGAGATAAATAGCTCTGAGGCCACTGTTTGTGTACACAAGCAAAGTGCTGAGGTCTGGTTTCTGTCCATTTTCTCCATTATTGTGTTCCAGGTGCAAAGGCTCTTTGCAAATAAGTGGCCTTCATAAGATGGTGATAATTCATTACATCTTTCACTAGATCTATAAGAAGGATTTTAATTTTTTCTATTGATGGCAACGAGTTTGAACTGATTACATTAGCAATATTCATGTGTATGAAGTCAATAGGTTTAACAAAAATGTAAATATCATTAGTAGGCATTAGTCGGTATGAAAATTTTATGGCATTTGTTCTATTACTATTAAAAAAAGTTTTAAGGTGCATATTTCACTTCCAACTACATTTGCTTGAGTAAAAGCCAAATATCAGATTAGAAATGTACCCCAGAAATGGGTTCTAGGAAAGAGGTTGTAATTTGTGTGGACGCATGGCTTACATCCAAGTAAGGGGGAATTGTACAAGTGTCCTTCAGCCAGCTGTCTGGCAGAGTGCAGCTGCACACACTGAGCTCCATACTGCCAGCCAAAAGTTGGGCCACTCCTGCACACTTTCCGGCATGTGATTAAGAAGACATTTGAACCATAGCAAGAGTAATATAATGGTTTTAAAAACCATGCATTTTTAAAACCTTTGTATCTGTTTATGTTGCCAACTGCCCCTTGGCAACTGACTTACCAGCCAGTCACATTGGCAGCCAATTTACCCACACCATCACTCGGCTCGTGCGTCGATGAAGAACGCAGCTAGCTGCGAGAACTAATGTGATTTGCAGGACACTTTGATGTAGGTAGGACACTACCTGCACCACCATCGATATATCTACAACCCCTCCACTCTAAAGACCACTGAGGACAATTTAAATAGGCGCTGAGTACACTGCAGCACCAGGGCCTGGCTTTCAGGCTTCTCCATTCTGCCTGAAAGCCTGAGCTGTCCAAATGGTCCTCATCTTCACTTAGCTCTCCACCTGTCTCTGTAACTGTGTATGTCTTTAATGCTTCAAATGTGCCACAAATCATCCCGGTTCTCAAAAAACGCCTCATGACAGGAATGAATGAATACCAACCTGTCATCCTGGCCTTTGTGATTATGATATGCTTCGAGAGATTGGTATTCAAGTATCCAAAGGACACCACAGCCTTGTGCTGGACTCTTTGTTTTTTATGTATGAGGCAAAAAGGTCACCTGATGATTTAATCAAAGTGGGACTTCACTTCCTCCTGCACCATCTCAACCACCCAGGAACTTGTTTGTGGACTTCAGTTAGATTTTCAAACCACCAACCCTGACATCCTCCACCAAAGGATATTATTTTCCAACTTTTTTTTCTACCCTGTACACAAATGACTGCACCTCAGAGTTTTCAGCTACTAAACTCCTGATATTTGCAGATGACACCACTGTCATTGGTCTGATTAATGATAGACCAATGGCAATTGGTCTGTCAGTTGTCATTGACAGACCAATCAGTAGACACCAACACTGTCTACTGATCACTTCTGTTTTCGTAGAGCCACCCTATCTTGGGGCCTTAGATGATTCTCTCACATCGACAGTGTTCAGAACAAGGCCCAACAGACACTATACTTCCTGTGGCTATTCCAGATGTGGAATAGTCATTTTTAGTTCATCCATTATACATCCATCAACATGTTGTTTAGCTCAGCCACAGAACGTAACAAGCAATCAGGTCTGCAAAGGAGGTCAAGAAGGCTGGCCTTCCCTTTACCCAAGACTTGTACAGCAGTCGTGTCAGGAAAAGGGCAGCTAACATCTCTGTAGAACCCAGACATCCTTGATACAAACGGTTTAGGCGTTTACCTTTGTCAGTGTTAGAGCTATTTGTGCGCTAGTTTCTTCCCCCTGGCTGTCTCTGTGTTGTAACAGCGAACACCTTACACAACTACTCTGCTGTGAAACTAATCATATTTCACCGTCACAACCTACTTTTCTTTTTTCTTTTCCACTTAAAGAAATTTGGTTGTATATACACAAGTATGTGCTGATCTACTGTATTTTTTCTAAAGTTCATATGCTGTGATTGCATAAAACTGAAGTCAAATTCTTTGTAGCTCACATAATCTTGGCCAATAAAGCTAATTCTAATGAAGGGAAGCATTTGTTCCTTTTTTTGTCCTTGAAGTAGAGCGAAAGCGAATTCTTCATTCCAATGCCAGGAGCTGTGAAATTACAAAATTAATAAATACATAAAATAGGTTTGAATTTTTGCAATTCAGATATTAAATCTGTGTGGCTGAAGTTGTGGCATAGTGCTACTTTGATATCTTGTTCTATGAAAACCCACTATTACTGTGTTAATACAACAAGAAGCATAACCTGTACTTATAAATATATTTCTACAGTTAATATGAATTATTTCATGTGGAATCTCATGTGAAATCTAGTAAAACCACAAGCTGAACCCTGGGAGGTGCAGACCATCTCTCTGAGGAGTATCATTAGAATTTCTTTCCACAGCATTTCTCTTGGATTACATTTGGGACCTTGATGGGACAGTGGATTTGTAAACATGAACATTCTTTTGTGGTCTCGCCAAATGTGACATGCCTTCCTCTTAAAGGGATTTTTGGTGGGTCGCCACCAAAAATGGCGGCGAGGTAGCAAAAGTCTCAGATTTCCTTTATTTGTTTATTGCACTGTTTGTAACTTTTGACGTCCCGATGAGCATCACTAGATTGTGTTTTAAAGTCAACAATAATTCACATTTTTCTTTTGTTGTATTGCATTTCTGTACTGAGGCCCACAGTTTGACACATTATTGTTGTTTTCAGAGGACAGGCTTTCAGTGAGGGAGACCTCCTGAAAGTTCTCAAAGGGGGGGTCTACTAATATTGATTTCAGAGGACAAAAGAACTCTGAAATCAATATTATTATTTTTTTTCCTCAGTAACTTTGATGCCCTTCTGTACATAACTGAGTGAAACACATTATAAAGACTAAGTAAAGTTTTTATTTTCAAAAGGTACTTGTAATCTGACAAACCAGCCTCATCAGAATAAGGTTTTGATTTAGCAAATAAGACCATGTTGGGATTTGGGCTAAAACAATGGACTTTAATAATTTCACCTTCAAATAAGCAATTCATATATTAAAAAAGTAAAGTTTTTTCTGAACGAACCTTGAGGAACATTACAAGCTATTGTAGCGATAAAACTATGCCAGTCTCAATCAATAACTTCTTTTAAAATGTAAAAAGATCTACTTTGTTTTCTTTCAGCAGGCATCATGATTCCTGTGATGGAATTTCGGCAGTTCTCTGAACAGCAGCCAGCGTTCAGAGTCCTGAAGCCGTGGTGGGACGTGTTCACAGAGTACCTGTCTGTCATCATGCTGATGATTGGTGTGTTTGGATGCACTCTGCAGGTCAGTTAACAAATATCCATGTTGCCTCAATGTAAAAAGAGTTTATTTTTATTTATTTTTTTCTTCTATTCCAGTCAGAATGAATGAATTGCCAGGTAAAACTATTGGCTATTGGAACATAACTTCTCTGCCTTCTCCATTGGCACCAGCTATAAAAATAAAACGCTGCTTGTGTTCTGCTCCAGTCTGGCCTGTGTACAGCAAGGAAAGCATTAAGCCCATCAGGGGTTTAGCTCTGGAAACATTTCCCCACCCTGCTTCTTTTAGTAAACAGAAGATTCCAAACCCCCGTGGCCTGGCCCTTGACTTCTCACTTTGTTTGGGATGAGGGACATTTCTTGGCTGCTATTAGACATCGTAGTGGAAATCCTGGAAATAGCACCAAAATATTTGATGTAAATCTCCTAACAGGATATTTGTCTGATGGTGAGCAGCCATTGTCTTCCCTCTCCTGCCCCAACTGTTTGGATTCATTCGGAGGTTTTCCAAATTGAGTGGACAATTATTTGTACGGCCAAGTTTACTTTGTGGGTCGGAGTTGTATCAACATGTAGTTTTGCCTAATTACTTGTTATTACTATGCTTGTCAGTTAACTAACTCATTCAGACTTTGAAGTAGAAACACAGATTTAAAAATAATGGTGCATTTAATGACAGCTTGTCAGATTTCGTCTGACTTGACATTTCATGGCAGTATTTTATGTTTTGTTTTTGTTTTTTATCTACTGCATTACTTTTTCTATTATGCTGCACAGACATCCCTGACGATCTGCATTTTAAAAAGCGAAGCAGAGTGCCCCAAAGGCACGCCTTTCCTTTTAAAAGCCTCCTACCAGTAATTTAAAGTGCCTATTTCCTGCTATTACCATTGCAGTCCAACATCTGTTTTTTATTACTTGAATCTGAAGTAAACACCACAGACTTTTGTTCTGTTTACTGATGCTAGCTACCATTCAGTGCAGCACTAGAGAAACCATAATAAAGTGATAAACTACCCGACACGGGTAACTAGGTGTCCATGTATGTTCAATGCTTTGCAAAAGTACTTATACACTTTGACCTTTTCCACATTTTTTCATGTTATACTCATTTAATTATAAAGGTTAAGTTAAGTTTTACTGTATTAAACCAGAGGGAGTTATGTGGTAGTCTGTTGCATACATGCATACGTAACCATGCTATAATATACTAATAAAAACCACAACAAAAACAATAGAGGGAAACAAGTGACAACATTGTTTAGTATTAGCCAGTGATATTCACTTTTAAAACATGACCCACTAATTGGGCTTCTGGTAACATGACATATCAAGTTCTGTCTACATCATGAAATGCCAAAAGAAAACAAGAGACAAACTTCTTATTTTGTCCCTTCCTGACAATAAATTAGACTAAACCTTTCTTGTTTTTAGAGAATCTAGGATTAAAAATAAATTTTATTTGATATATATATATATATATATATATATATATATATATATATATATATATATATATATATATATATATATATATATATATATATATATATATATATATATATATATAGTAAGTATAAATAAATATTTAAGGAGGATTTATTTAATTTTTAAGTTAACATACATGTCCTTACTATTTGATCTATTCAGATCTGCTCAAACATTTTCTACTAAATTGGGCTTTGCTATAGCGAGTGCAAAACATCAACTGTTTCTTCCAAAAGTCACTTTGTATTAGAGGTGGATAAAAATATCTATTCCTCAATCACTGCAAATGTTTTTTTTATTTTGCAATTTAATATTGATTCAGGAAGCCATACGAACTGATTAGATTCCCTAGTCAGTGAGTGAGCAACACTTGAGAACTGTGCTCACTGTCCAGAGACATCTGAAATTTCACAGCTGAACATACCGACTCCTACAGTAGCCACAATTTCTGCAAGTGGGATGTTGAAGGGGACTTCTTCATTCCACTGCGATGAAGACAAGCTAGTATAAAGCTAGTAACTTAACACTAGTATGTTAAGTTACAAGCTTAAAACGCTAGTGTAGCACCTAGCAGCATTTCCTCTCTACCAGGCAGCCATTGCACATCTGTTAGTGCGGTTCAGTGTCTGTTACATTGGGCATCTTCACGACTGTCTGCTCTGTGAAGCACACTGTTTCAGTTTGGTTTCACATATAAAACACCTAGATGTGAATTTATCATCATATTCTTCTTGAGTTTACTGGCGGTTGGCAAACAGCTAATATATGTGCATTACCACCACCAACTGGTGAGGAGTGAGGCTCAGAATGGCAATATTGTTCAAATATGCCTAAAATGATTCAAAAATTAATTATCTCAGTTTCCACAAGGAGAATTATTTACGTTTACAAACACTTTACTTCAACTCTTAACACAGTACTTTCATGTTTTAACTGTTGGTAGCAGAACTGTTACCTTAATAACAAACACTTTTACTTTTATTTATATATTTTATGTATGTTTTTAAGTGCTTACATGTACCCCGTTTTCTTACATCTTGTTGCAGGTAATGCAAGACAAAATCATATGTCTTCCTCACAAAATATCATCTGGCTCAGAGAACATTTGTGAAGTGAACAGGAGCATCTTCCTACAATTGCAGTCCAATTTCTCAAATGGGCCGGGAGAAATGAGAGGGGTGAAAAATAATCTGGATCTTCAGCAGTACAGTTTTATCAATCAGATGTGTTATGAGAAGGCTCTACATTGGTATGCCAAGTACTTTCCCTATTTGGTTCTCATGCACACACTGGTTTTCATGGTGTGTAGCAATTTCTGGTTTAAATTCCCCGGATCAAGTTCAAAAATAGAGCATTTCATCTCTATGCTCAGCAAGTGCTTTGACTCCCCATGGACCACACGGGCATTGTCTGAGGTGTCTGGAGAGAATCCAGAGGAAAAAGACCAGAAAAAGAGCGGAACATCTAGGTCCACTACTCCATTGTCTCCTGAAGAAAACAGTCTGGAGAAGACGCAGTCCCTCAGGTCTATTCCGGAAAAGATTGTGGTGGAAAAGCCGTCAGCAAGTGCCCTTGATAAAAAAGAGGGTGAGCAAGCCAAGGCTCTGTTTGAAAAGGTAAAGAAGTTTCGATTGCACGTGGAAGAGGGAGATATTCTTTACCTTATGTACGTTCGTCAGACTGTGTTTAAGGTCCTGAAATTCCTTGTGATCATTGCCTACAACAGCTTTCTAGTGAATAAAGTGCATAACAGAGTTTGTTGTGAAGTCAAGGAAATTCAAGACGTTACAGGATATACAGTGTTTGAATGTAATCACACCATGGCTCATCTGTTTTCCAAGCTGTCTTACTGTTACCTGTTTTTGGTGGCTATCTATGGATTAACAAGCCTCTACACTTCCTATTGGCTGTTTTACCGCTCACTTAAAGAGTATTCCTTTGAGTATGTGCGTCACGAAACCGGCATCAGTGACATCCCAGATGTTAAAAACGACTTTGCTTTCATGTTGCACATGATTGATCAGTATGACCCACTGTATTCCAAGAGGTTTGCTGTTTTCCTCTCAGAAGTCAGTGAGAACAAGCTGAAACAACTCAATCTGAACCATGAGTGGACCCCAGATAAATTGCGTCAGCGACTCCAGACAAACCAAAACAACAGACTTGAACTTCAGCTCTTCATGCTCCCTGGTTTACCCGATACCGTCTTTGAGTTGACGGAGCTGCAGTCGCTCAAGCTTGAGATCATCAACAATGTCACCATCCCTGCATCAGTCTCTCAACTGGAAGACCTCCAGGAGCTGTCTCTCTACCAGTGCTCTTTGAAGCTGCACACAAGTGCTACTTCTTTCCTCAAAGAGAACCTGAAAGTGCTTCGTGTCAAGTTTGATGACAATAAGGAACTTCCGAATTGGATGTACGTTCTGCGTAACCTAGAGGAGCTCTACCTCTCCGGATCACTCGGTCCTGATGCTTCAAAGAATATCGTTCTTGAGTCTCTTCGTGAGCTTAAGTGTCTGAAAACTCTCTATCTTAAGAGCAATTTGACAAAAATCCCACAGTCAATTGTGGACGTGTCAAGTCATCTGCAGAAGCTGTACTTGCACAATGATGGAACAAAGCTTGTAATGCTCAACAATCTGAAAAAGATGACGAGCTTGATTGAGTTGGAGCTTGTGCGTTGTGATCTTGAGCGCATTCCACATGCAATCTTCAGCCTGACAAGCCTCCAGGAACTTGACCTGAAAGAAAACAACCTTCGCTCCATTGAGGAAATTGTCAGCTTCCAGCATCTCCGAAAGCTTATTTGTCTCAAGCTGTGGCACAACGGCATCATGTACATCCCAGAGCATATCAAAAAGCTCAGCAGCCTGGAGCGCCTTTACTTCAGCCACAACAAGATTGAAATCTTACCCTCACATCTATTCTTGTGCAACAAGCTGCGCTACCTTGATCTATCCCACAATGACATCCGATTCATCCCTCCCGAAATCGGGGTACTTCAGAGTCTGCAGTACTTCTCAGTCACATGTAACAAACTTGAAAACCTTCCAGATGAACTGTTTTTTTGCAAAAAGCTCAAAACAGTAAAGCTGGGCAAGAACTCACTGTCCATCCTCTCACCAAAGGTTTCTTACCTCACTCTGCTGACCCACTTGGAGCTCAAAGGCAACCACTTTGAGTTCCTGCCACAAGAGCTGGGTTGCTGTTGTGCTTTGAAGCGTAGTGGCCTTATAGTGGAAGAGACACTGTTTGAAACTCTGCCTTCAGATGTAAGGGACCAAATGAAGGCAGAGTGAGATGCCTTACTATAGCCCCAGTGCCTGTTGTTTGCTCTATCAATTCAGAGCATTTGTTTTATATAAAATTATTCTAAACCCTAACTATTACACTACTTGTAAGAAACATATATCGCTGTATTAATGTGGCAGCTACAGGGATTTTTCAGCCACTTGACATGGAAATAAGGGAAAAATAAACATATTTCTTTTGCTGCAGTGAGAAATGTATGAATAATGTTCCTGTAGATTGAACACTGATGAGTCACTAAAAGGGCTTGTGGTTTGCAGGTCAAGCAAACCCTCTAGTGTCTTATACCTGTGTTATTGCGATATTTATCTTCTGATTTGTGTCATTGACTGAATTAAGCATATTTTATTCTGTTGTTTTGCTATTTTCATGTCCACATATAGTTTTTGATAAGGAAATGTAAATCTAAAATGAAGAAATCATTAACTGCAAATGGAGTAAATGGAAGCTAGAAGTCCACAGTCATTCAACTATTTTGTAACTCATGAAAAATTATTGTGTTCATTTGAAGTATTTTCCAACGCTGGATAAGTATGAAAGAAAAAAAAAGTTGATGAAAACAAATAACTTAAGGCATTTTCTTTGTGCCATGTTCTAGATGATAAATATCCAAACCATTTTAATGTTAAATTTTAATTAAAAGATGCACATCCATCAACCTATAAGTTTGACTATTTATTCAAAAAACCATTCATGCCCCCCTCATTCTTTTCATTAGTTTTTCAACCCATCAGTCATCCATTCATTCCTTTAACTATGCATAAACCCATCAGTTATCATAATCATTTCTAGACTCATTACTGTATCGATCTTTGAACTGCATATTCGTCAACCTACATGTCTGTCCATTCATTCTTCTTCAAGTCCATCTGCCCTCTATTGGTCTTCAGTTTGTCCATCTGTTGGATTGTCCACTTATCAGTCTATTACTCCATCTGTCCGTCCATATAATCATTTCTACACATCCATGTTGCTGTTCATACGCTCATCTACCTTCCCACCCACTGACCCTTAAATACAGTCAACTTTCTCTCTGTCCATCAAACCATCCATCCATGAGTCAGTCTGTCCATTCATGAAAAAAAAAACTTTGGAAATATTGGAAATTTTTATTCAAGATGTACAAGAGCCCTGGCAGCCTTACACCTTCATATGTATGCAATACACCAATCCCATTTTCAGAACCTTTTGCTAATAAAAACCTATATTTAACTTTTGTTAAATCGATCATGTCAGCTACTGATACTGAATAACCACAGGACTTAAAAGTTCACATGAATTTGTACAAATCATTAATTAATGATTGGATAAAGTCTGTGTTTTATTTATACTTACACTCACACCTGCTTAGTGATCTGTTGACTGCATAACTTTCCAAAACAATCTTAACTCTATAGATCTTTACCTTTTGCCTTCACCTCTCAGTTTTTCCACCAGGTCTTTTTGGACTGATTCATTGGCATCCATTTCTAAATGTATTTATGTTTTCTATTATGAATAGAAAAAAAAAGAGATGATTAATAAATGTTAGAGTGAATTCCTTTGCTGTTGTCTCTGTTACAGCAGGACTAAAACGGCTTGATATTAAGCTAATCCTATTTTGGATCTTTGTTGCTTTTCTGGAAATGGGGTCGGTCTATTAAACATCTTTCATGTGACTTATTTCACACTGGAGTAAAGCAAAGAAAATGACATAAACTAGTCAGGACTTGGCTTCACTTTTATGCAATGTAGAAATTTGTCATTTAAAGTGCATTAAACGTGGCAAATTACATTGATGTCTTATTTTGTCTTACTTGTTTTATAAACATGCATTACTTTCTACTTCAAAACTTAAAACAAATAATACACACCTCAGCAAATTAAAATATCACAAGAGCAAAATTATGTCGGTTCAGTTCAAAAAGTAAAAGCCACTCATCCAGTTTCATTAAAGTGATGTTTTCAGCTTTATTTCTGTTCATTTTGATGGTTACGGCTTACAGCTAATGAAACCTCAAATGTAATTTCTTTTTATATTTGAATAAATATAAATGTTGTGGTTATTTACGTAACTTGAAAGTTATTGTGCAAACTTTTTTTTTCCACTACACATTCAAATATGCTTGCGCTGTAAATTGAGGTTTTCCATGTTATCGCAATAACATAGCTGTTCTTTGTAAAAAATACAAAACATTTTTTTTATTGGTCGCTTATTAGTTCTAATTTGTGATTTCATTTTGGGTCATTAAGTTCATGACTACCCTCAAAGGACGAGTTGTGGCAGAATTCATCGATAAAAGCCATAAAAAAACTGCTGAAATCTAAATAGATGTTTCTGCATTTATGAAAAAGATTATATTGAACATTATTTGCAATTTCGCACAATACAGATAAAAACTGTTTTGTGAAAGTTTTTTTATTTTTTTCATGTGGACCGCTAGGTTCTAGAGAAAAGCTATGACGGGCCCATTCGGTGCCTGGGCCTTGAATTGAACACTTTTAAACCATTGCCATTGAAAGTAACAGAAAAATATATCCCTTTGTGTAAAATACAAAGTTTGTGAGTTGAACTGATAAATGAGTTCATTCATTCCCTCTTTTATTAGGATCTGTAAAATCTTCTGTCTTATGTGTTATGGTATATCGGCTTGTTTTTGAGATCTTAGTGAGTTTGAAAAAAATGAAGAATGACAAAGATTTGTGTACATGCAGAATGACACGAACATATCGTTTTTCTTTTAAGTAGTCAAGAAAGTATCATTTTTTACTACCTCATTGTCACAGCATGCCTCCAAATGAACGCAGTTATGTGACGAGTTAATGATCTGGGCATTTTACTTCAAATTCAGCGTTGACAATTTGCCGACGGTCCCTAGAGTCAGTAGGCCATCTCTTGTCTTTACTGTCGGTCTGAGCGGTATTCCCACAGCGCGCAGTGCTGTAGGGCTAACTGCATTTAACTGCATTTTCTGCGCCACCATGTGAGATTTGCGGCCCTGACAGATCGTGCTGCGGGTCATCGGTGAGTTCGGAAGGGACGCGTCCAGCCGGGTCCACCTCCAGCAGCCGCTGCTGTGTCTACGGCAGAGGACCCGACCATCTGCGGCGGAGCGGGGGTAGTCTGCTAATCCGCTTAACGCAGCACCGGACACCGGGAAAAAATGCGAAGAAAGGACGACTTCATGGGCTCGGCGAGGAATGAGGTGTAAAATGGGGCGTTGTTCGGATCAGCTGAAGTCCAAATAGCGGAATCAGCAGGCCTGAAGGTGAGTACCCTCCTGGACTGGAGGTGCTGATCTCTGTTTATCAATGTCTATTTATGGCTCTGTAGCGGTAGCGAGAGAGACGGGGCTGTTTATTACACAGGGTAAACAGTTGCATTTAGAAATCAGATGCATTGATTATGTGAGCAGCGTGTTATTATAATGAGAGCTCCTCCTCCTTTCCTGCGTCCATGGATGCGCCTTCCTGATGGAGCCGGTCTCAGCCTGCTCTGCTGCCGCTCTGATAAATACTGACCTTGATGTGTTGCAGAATAAAAAACCAACCAGATTTTATGGCTTCCTAAATTCTAACCAGCGTTTTCTCCTTCTTCTGCATTTTAGCTACAGTGAAACAGCAGCATGCTCACTTGGCCTCCACCGTTGGGTTTGTTGGATTTACTGACCCATTCAATAAACTAGAATATTATCAAAAAGTGCATTTATTTCAGGAACTTTTACCATAAACTGAAACACATTATATAGATTAATTAAACACAGAAGACCTTTATTCCTGTTATAATTTTTCAATCAGTTGATACACATTTAAAATTACAATATTACATCAGACCAATAAAAAAAAAAAAATACAGAAATATGGGCTTACTGAAAAGTATGTTTAATAACTCTTTTCAAGTTTTCATTTTTTAAAGGTACATTATTCTGATATACCAGTCTCCTCAAAACGCATATTGTCATTTTTGGAGTATCACAGAACAGCATGCAGTATTAATGGCAGAGCCAGCCCAAGTAATAAGAGAACAAAGCTCCTCCTTCAGAACCCACAAAGATCGCTTACACTCTTGCACAGAATAAAATATTGCAAAACTCCAAACCTTTCATTTTAAGTTGCTTAGATTTTTTTTTAATGTAGAATTTAATATAACTAAAATGCTCAAAGAATAAGCTTATTTAAATTGCATATTTCCTGCTTCTTAAGCAATTTAAACACATTTTCAGTATGTTTGAGGTAAGGCAGTGGTAGCAATGCATCATGCTGAGAGCTTTGGGTGTTTCAACAAGACTATGAGTCAAAGTACACATTAAAACATAAATATTGAGTTTGTGGCTCATACAAACACCCCTCTGCCATGTGCTGCTCATCTCCAAATGAGGCATCCTCTTTAAATTCTGTCCTCTTCAGGCCTTCTGAGAGTTAAAGGAAAGTCGAATTTTCTCTACAGATCTCTAAAAACGTGTCGTACAAATAGTTTACCAAAAGACAGTCAAATCTCACTGCAAAAGAATCATTAGATATCAGTCAGTGCAGTACAGTGTATAATTAGTCCTACAAAACATGCCTATTTTAATATTCTCATTCATACAGGCCATAATTATCTTGGTCATTAAATTTAAGGGCGATCTTGACTTAATCCCCTATTCCATAAACAAAGTTGTTTTTACTCAGTCACTGATCCAAGAGCAAGCTCTTGGTGGTAAACATGGGAGAGGCTGCCACAACCTGTGATTAGGGGAGAAAAAAACTGCAAGCAGCCCACATGGTACTTGTGTCAAAGCCTATATAAAAACACAAGGCAGCTGTGATATTCAGTCCTTTTTTAGGTATCTAATTGGGCTGGTGTTACAATTCAGCTAGCAAGTGGAAAGTGCCCGGTTTGAATAATCCTGATGCATGTTTTCTTACCATTTTTTTTCAGTGAAGTTCACTTGCACTGCTTCTTTTTGCAGGAATGTTCACCCTCACTGAAGTAGCTTCTCTTAATGACATCCAGCCAACCTATCGGATTCTGAAACCATGGTGGGATGTCTTTATGGATTATCTTGGTATTGTCATGCTGATGTTGGCCATATTTTCTGGAACCATGCAGCTGACGAAGGACCAGGTCGTTTGTCTTCCCATCTTGGACCAAGCGCAAGGTGGGTCAGGGGGCTTCTTGGAAATCCACACACCTGAGCCGAGTGATGGTTTCTGGAACAAGGAGAATGCAATTGGGGAGCAAGCAGCACCTTTAATGTCAAAACGACCTCCTAAAGGCATTGTACCTTCAAGTCCCTTCCCACAGTCGTCTGAGTTCATGCAGCCACCGCCTAAAGGGGTCCGAACCAAACTGGACTTTCAGCAGTATGTTTTTGTCAATCAGATGTGCTACCATGTTGCCCTTCCTTGGTATTCTAAATATTTCCCTTACCTTGCTTTAATTCATACTATTGTATTGATGGTCAGCAGCAACTTCTGGTTCAAATACCCAAAGACAAGTTCAAAAGTTGAACATTTTGTTTCCATACTTGGAAAATGCTTTGAGTCACCTTGGACTACCAAAGCCCTATCCGAGACCGCGTGTGAGGACTCGGAGGAGAATAAGCAGAGGCTGATTGGTGCTTCCACCCTCCTGAAACATCTCTCCACCAGCAGCGAGGAGGGCAGTCCAAACCAGTCAGACCCAGTAGGAAACAAATCAGGAGTTGCCTTTTCTGCCGAAAAGCTTGTGAGTGAGGTTCCTTCCATGACCATTCTGGACAAGAAAGACGGTGAGCAGGCCAAGGCCCTGTTTGAGAAGGTCCGGAAATTCCGTGCACATGTTGAAGACAGTGATTTGATATACAGACTGTATGCTATTCAGACGGTCATCAAAACTGTGAAATTTATTTTGATCCTGTGCTACACAATGACATTTGTGGCATCTATTGATTTTGACCATGTGTGCGAACCAGAAATAAAGCATTTGACGGGATATTCCAAGTTTCACTGCACCCATAACATGGCTTTTATGTTAAAGAAACTCCTTGTCTGCTACATTGCACTCATATGTGTTTATGGCATTATCTGCATTTACACACTGTTTTGGCTCTTTCGCCGACCTCTGAAAGAGTATTCCTTTGAGAAAGTCAGAGAGGAGAGCAGTTTCAGTGACATCCCTGATGTTAAGAACGACTTCGCATTCCTCCTCCACATGGTTGATCAGTATGACCTGTTGTACTCAAAGCGCTTTGGTGTTTTTCTGTCTGAGGTGAGCGAGAACAAACTTAGAGAGATTAGCCTTAACCATGAGTGGACCTTTGAGAAGTTACGGCAGCATGTGACCCGCAATCCTCAAGATAAATTGGAGCTTCATCTTTTCATGCTGTCCGGTGTCCCCGATGCTGTGTTTGATCTTACAGACTTGGAAATCTTGAAACTAGAATTAATTCCAGAGGCCAAGATAACAGCTAAGATCTCACAAATGATCAACCTTCAGGAGTTGCATTTTTACCACTGTCCGGCCAAAGTTGAGCAGACGGCTTTTATTTTCCTCTGTGATCACCTCCGGTGCCTTCATGTCAAGTTCACAGATGTTGCTGAGATTCCCAGCTGGGTGTACTTGTTGAAGAATTTACGGGAGCTGTATTTAGTTGGAAACCTGAACTCCGAAAACAACAAGCTTATTGGACTCGAGTCTTTGCGAGATCTCCGGCACCTGAAGATTTTGCATCTTAAAAGCAATCTGACAAAAATCCCAACAAACATTACGGACCTTTCTCCACACCTGGTTAGATTAGTCATTCACAATGATGGCACAAAGCTCTTAGTGCTGAACACTTTAAAGAAAATGATTAATCTTGCAGAGCTCGAGTTGCATAACTGTGAGCTGGAGCGCATACCCCATGCCATCTTCAGTCTGAACAACCTTCAGGAACTTGATCTAAAATCGAACAACATCCGCACTATTGAAGAGATCATCAGCTTCCAGCACCTCAAAAGACTAACTTGTCTCAAACTGTGGTACAACAAAATCATCAGTATTCCACTGTCGATTAGTCATGTGAAAAACCTGGAGTCTCTCTATCTGTCACACAACAAACTAGAGTCTCTGCCCGCCCCGTTGTTCACTCTCCTCAAGCTAAGATACCTCGATCTTAGTCATAATTCAGTAGCGGTAATCCCACCGGAGGTTGGCTTCCTGCAAAACCTCCAACATTTTGCCATTACAGGCAACAAAGTCGAGGTAGTCCCCAAGCAGATGTTCAAGTGCGTCAAGTTAAGGACATTATGTCTCGGCCACAACTGCATCACCTCCATCCCAGAGAAAATCGGCCACCTCTCACAGCTCACGCACCTGGAATTGAAGGGAAACTGCCTGGATCGTCTACCGGTTCAGCTAGGTCACTGCAGCCTCCTCAACAGGAGCTGTCTGCTTGTAGAGGACCATCTCTTTGACTCCCTGCCTATTCAAGTCAAAGAAAGCATAATTCAGGAAGCTGGTGTTTCCTTTCCAAATGGGTGTAAATGCTTAATGGAAGGGCGGTAATTTAGTGAAATTTTATGCCTTTTTTCCTGTTGTTTCCAGCACACAAAAGACATTGTAATTTAACTTTGAGTGCACACTACAGATTAGCATAGCCCAAAACCTGAGTGTGGTGTTATGAAGATAATTTAGTGAAAGCCCTAACGGTATTATGGCCTGTCTCATGTTTGGATATAATCTTCTTCTATTTTTGTGTCTGGTTCATGTGAAAACATATTGAGAATTGAAACATGTCTTTCCTAATCTTCTGCATGCCAGCTTATGCTTTGTGAATTTAGGGAACTTTATAACCACAGCACAAATCCCATAATGTCACTCGGTTTTAATTTACATTTTTGGTAGATTAGCTCGTTTCCCTAAGACATGTTTTTTGGCACTATTTGTCAAAATGTACCAGTGCACTAAATTTCAGTGAGTACTACATGTTCTGGTCAGTAAAAAAAAATTGACCTTGGGGTTTTCCTCTGCCCATGTACTGTATTCCACCAAAGCTTTGCTAACTAGCAAAGAGTTCGAGTTGCATAACTGTGTAGCTTTCTGGTTAACATACCTCAATCTTCTGACGTATATCACTACAAAAATGACATTACAAAAATGACCTGTCTTCCCAATATGTCATAAAGATCTAATTTTAACTCTAATATTTTTTATTTTTCTTTAGTTCAATTTTTGGTTATTTTCTTAACAGACCTCTCTGTTAAAAAAGACAGTGGACTTAAAAGTATAAGTACATTTACTTACACTTTTAAGTCTAAGTGTATACTTACTTACACTTACTTTCAAGTAAGTGCTTTAAATGTTAAAGTGCTTACTTTCACTTTTAAAGAAAGCATTTTTTCCCCTCTGGGCAACTTTTTACATTGCATTACTTGTAACTCTGCCTGTTCTAAAAGTAATGCTAGATACTGATGGTTCAAGTGAACAATATTAACCAGCCTACTTTCTTTGTTAGATATTGCCCACCGATCTTTCACGCTAACCTTTATGTGCATGTTTAACTATAACACCAAGGAGCACAAGCGAACAGTACTTTCTCATTAAATATGTTTTCACTTTGTGTTTTGTGTTCTGGAGGATTCATTAATAACTTCAGTTTAACTATTTCAGTCTGTCATAATTATGATTTTATTTTTATTTAATGTGTCCTGTTGCAATGTTGCGTTTTATGAATTGCCTGTTTGCTTTTTCTTTGTCAAGTAATTTTTCATGTAAAACCTTTTTTTACTGTCTGTTTTGAGAGGATTATATAATGTTAGAATTTTTCTGCTGCATTTTGCCTGGTTTTAGATCTTGCTACACAAATAAACAGATTCCTATTCTCTACAATTGTTGTTATTAAAATGCTGCTAATAATCAGTGTTTCTATTCAAATTGTGTTATTGTCATTCAAAACTTGCCTTTTTGTTAGAAATCATTAGCATAGTTTTAATTAGTCATTTCTTACTTAAACATTACTCTCTGTTAGCAAAGTATACAGAGTGGACGTGATCAAATGTTTCTTTTGTACTACACACTATGTGGAATTTTGAGGAAATGCATGAATAATGAAAACTGCACAAAATCTGCTTTAAAAAATACCAAAACATATTCGGCATTTCATTTTGTAGAAATGTATCTACAGAATGAGTGTGTTTCATGTACCTGCTCTGGAGCCTATGTTTTTTGATAGAGTGATGACAGTAATGCAACATTTCTCTCAGCAATATGCGACTTGTAAACACTGTAAATCTGCAGAACACTGGACATATGACAGCTGCTTTTTATTGCTCCATCTCACTGGGAAAGTTGACCACAGTCAACCCTTAAAATCTCCAGTCACGACTAAGTTAAAAATAATCTACATAAATAAGTTCTACAATGAATGCAACCACACAATATTAGGAAAGGAGATTGAACAACGAAGGGAAAACTTCAAGCAAATATTTTAGCCTATGTTGCCCTCTAGTGGACGGAAGATGCTTCTGAAAGTGTGACTTCACAATGATACAAACGTGCAATTGCAGCAAATTGAATTGGTTTCTCAAGAGTAGATGAAATTAACAAACGTTACTGGGGTTATGTCCAAATTCGTCACTATAATCTACTTTAGTTTAGTTGTACCAGGTGTGCTTCAAGGCCCTAAATATTCTTAGAAATACAGCTGCATGTATCGATTTTTTTTTTTAAAAGGTAAAGGAACGGGAGCTGCGACACTGAGGTTTCTGTAGGAGTGTTTCTATTGCAAATGTGCACACATCTTTGTCAGTATTTTGCTAATATTGAAAAAAAAAACAACATTTTTGCAATTGTGAAAATCACACATAAATAAGCTTGTTCATTTGATAAGTCACTCAAAAATCCTGGCAGAAATGGATCTGAACAGTTATGTGAGATAAATTCATAATTTTAGACTGTGATTTTGCAGAAGAGTTATGGATTTAACATGTATGAATGACACACGACTTTCTATGAACTGGGCGATGCAGTGAGAGCTCTGGTGGAGCCAGCTGCAGATTGTTATAAAAAAAATAAATAAATAAACAAAAAACCCATCATAGTCTGGTTCCCCTCTTCATTGTTTTCACCACTAGTAACATCTGGTTGTAGGAACTTTGGGCTACAACCAGGGAACTTTGGTGAAATTTTATGCCTTTTTCCTGTTATTATTTGCAATTGATATTTGACAGCAATATCAATTGCTGTCAAACTGGGACACCACTCATTTTCAATTATGCTTTTATATTTCAGTAAGTATTGGCAGGCTAAAGCTATCTAAAGAGCCAATGTTGTGTATTCCCCAGAGTGTATTCCCCAGAGACATGGTGCCAGTTTAGAAAACATAGAACCTCTGTCAACTTCAGTTATGAGAATGCTATAAATCCAAAATATCTTAGAAGTAAGTTAACGCTCTGTCTCTTTAAAACCTCCTGCTCTTCCTGAAACTCTGCCTTCAGGAAGTCATCACAATAACCCTCTATCAATGTTTTTACCTGCGTTGTGCTGAGAAGTAGCTCATATAATGAGCTCAGCAGATGGCACTTTCACAAGGTGTTTGCTAATTGCTGCTGGCTAGTCTGAAGGAGCCGGGTGGGGGAGATCAGGGGAAGAACTGCTCTGTGAGACAGAATGGGAAGCAGGGAAACAGCAGCTCAGAGGAGGAGCTGCGTCTCGAAGGTGGCGCTCGGTCCACCCAGTTGTTTTGCACATCTGAATGGTTGCCATAGAGACTAAAGGATTTCTCAAACATGCATGAAAGAAGTGACTAACATTACAACATGATGTGCAGCTGAAAACTGTAGATTTCACATCATACTACCCCTTTAGAAGCAGAAGTCCAGTTAGCGGTCGTCATAAACACTTAGCACGCACCGCGCCTCCGGAAGAAACGACAGGAAGTGGTCATCATAGCCAGCCAGGCTTCACCGCCATAACATCCTGCCACTTTTTAAAGACTCACAGTCTGTTTGTCCGCGTTGAGCTTCGACACGTCAGCAGGAGAAACGAGTTACCGCTTTAACGACCCACGGAGCGCGTGAGCAGCCAGTCTCATTTGAGGCCCGTTTCGTCGTTGGCTGTTAACAGATTCTGAACAGAAGCCAGGTGAGGATAACAAAGCGCTCTAATTGGAACAGCAAGAGTTCCCAAAGCCGCCCCCACTCCTGCTATTCTCTGGTAATAAGACGCTTTCTCTTACTCTCCCGCACATGGCACGCGCTGCGAGTTTCTGGATGTGCACGCGGACCTTCCACTCCCGCCGATGACCCCGAGGAAAGCGGCGGAACAGCGACAGCGCTTTGCAGAGCACTCGCGCGGCTGATGAGCTGTAATTATGCTCTTAATTATTTCTGCGGGGCGATATGCTCCGACGACGAGAACCACCCCCTCTCCCTCACCTCCCACTCTCCTCCCCCCCACGCGAGTCCTCCATCCTCCGTGCAAATGAAGTCGTCGGGTATTTTGAAAACATTCGGTGATGAAACTCTCCAGTGAAGTCCGTTAATTACTGCGCAGCCACGTGTCAGCGCCCTTAGAAGGGAGCTTTGATGTCTCCTTAACCAGGCTGGTAATCAAGGCTGCGCGTCGCGCGTGATTGGCTGTAATTGGGACAAGTTGTTTAGACTAAAAAAAAAAAAAAAAAAAAAACAGAAAAGAGAGACAGAGAACGAGAGAGGGAGAAAAAGAGGAAAAACAGGTTGGTTTTGTGAGGGTTGGTTGGTTGCTGCTGGATGACTTTTTTGACGGCTGCTTCGAACAGCCACAGCTCCCAGACACACACACACACGCACACGCACACACACACACACACACACACACACACACACACACACACACACACACACACACACACACACACACATCCTGTGCCCAGGGGGTGAGGAAGCCTTGTCACTTATTAAGGAGGCTGTTGCCATGAAGTGACAGATGTCCTGATGTGATCTGTCTGCATCTTTGGCCTCCATCTGTCTTGTTAGTACACATAGTTAAGGATGGTGTGAGGAGACGGAGCTGTTCTTCTTTCATATATTCTAAATGCATTGGAAGCCCAAGCCGCCTCTCCTGGCAAAGTCTTTGACAACAGGCTCACAGCTCTTCGTCTTCTTCTTCCACCTCCTTCATTTTCAAGGCTTCCCTTCCCTCCACTACTGTATGGCCCTCTAGTTCAGGGTTCGTTGCCACTGAAACGTCTCCAGAACTCAGTTTTTTTTTGTTTTGTTTTGGGTTTTTTGCTCGGTCTTTTGCTCCCTTCTTGGCAGAGAAAGCGGATTACACTGGTAAAACAAACTGGCAATTCAACCAGTAAAATCACTGAAATAATTCATTTGGCGAGAGTTTAGTCATTATTTTGGCAGATTAGTTTCATTTTAATTATTTAAAGGGGCACTGTTCTGTAGAATCGACATTTTGGGTTTTACATCATGTTATAATGTTAATCCTTCATGAAAAACATGTCTGGAGTGATGCCTTGATTCTTTTATACATGTTTGAGAAACCCTTTAATCTCCTGTGGCAACCATTCAGCTCTGCAAAATGCCTGAGTGGAGCTACAATTCCAATACTCCCCTCCCTCCACTGAGCTCCTTCAGACTAGCCAACAGCAATTAGCAAACACCTGGTGGAACTGAGCATCTGCTGAACTCGTTATAGGAGCTACTTGACTTTGAAACACTGGTAAAAAAAAAAAAAAAAACGTTGCTAAAGGGTAAATAGAGAAGCCTTGTTATGATGAGTTCCTAAGAGGGACTTTCAAAAGAGACAGAGGCCCAATTTCAAGGCATTAAATTACAAAGTAAAATTTCTTTTACTTGCAGTTGCTTTCATAAACAACTGTTGCTTTTCATAACAGTTACTTGACTGTGCTATAAAATGGAATCATATGCCTGGAGAATAGACAATGCTCCCCTTTTAAATCACAAATTCAACATTTATTTATATTTTAAACCTACTCTAGATAGTTTGATTCAAATGAATATAATTATTCAAGAAAATCAGGTTGCAGATATTCTACACTAACTTCAGAGCAGGGATCTGCAACCTGTGGTGCAGGAGCAGCAGGTGGCCCTTTGGACCTTCTGCCATAGCTAAAAATGAGAATGTACCATCTAATAATTTATGTACCATCTAATAATTTATTTATAACAAAGACTAGTTTTGATTACAACTGGTTACACTGACACAAAATTGTTTTCAGCACGGCTTTGGTACCTACGAAGGTTAAAAGTTCGTCTGTCACATGAAGGAGGGATTCAGCATCCAGATCTTTAACTGACTGGATGAAACTCCATCAGCATAGCACCAGACGTTTGTCTGGCCCGGTTTCTGTCTGTGATGACTGCAGCTGGGTTTGAATAGAAACGAAAGCGCTGCGATTGGTCAAATGTGATAGTCTGAGCAGAAACTGCTTGTGTACGTTGGTGCTAGTCAGGAAGACAAAGAACAAAACGTGCTCACACAAGTTTTCAGTGAAATCAGAAAAACTCACTATGTTTGTTGCTACTCACTGTTTGGAATAAAAAGTCACGACAGGTGAGTGATTTTTGATTTTTACAACACACGGCTCATATCTGGATTTGACCGCTAAATTACATTTCCAAACTAATATGCTTGATTAAAATGGCTAATATTTGAAACCCTGCAAAAATCCCTTTTTATAGTGCAGTGGCTCGGGTCCTAGGGTGTGCATCTCGTCCTCACCTTCCCCTCCTCCCCCCCTGCTCTCCTCCTCATCCATCCTAGGAGATTCAAATCCTTTTAGCTTCTTCCTCAGGTAAAATTGCCAAGGACCTTGTGAGCCCTGGGTTCCCCTGGAGGTAAAATCTATAATGGAGTTTTGATATGAGCAGGAACAGCCTTGAAAATGGACTTCTTTAACTAGCTGGCTGCCTCGCAGAAGGTCAGCAGTACTCCAGGTGGACACAACATGCCATGACTGTGTTAGAAAAAGGCAGAACAAAGGAACAGTTTTACTCCAAAGACAGTGACCTGCAGACACTGTTGTAAGCAAACAAACAAAAAAATCAAACTGCTGCGCTGCTTTCCTCCACCACTTTGTGAGGGAATTAGTTCGACATCACTTCCAGTTTCACCACCAGGACGGAAGCCCATGTGCGTCTCAGTGGGACGGACGGCCTCTCATTTGGGTTCATCTCCTAGTAGAAATGTTGGAAACGGTCAACAAAATGTTTCTGCAAAAAAAAAAGAAAAGAGAAAAAGACTCGGCATAAAATATAAATAGATGATCACTTTACATTTGGTGAATATTCTTTTCTCCTCTTTTTAATACTTTTACTAACAGACAGAGGGCACCAAAAGCTCAGTTTTGAACCGAGGTCTGTTGAGACATCCTTGACAGATGATCTGAAGCTCTGTGTGTATTTAACAGTGGCTGTATATTGAAATGTTATGATAGCCTTTAACTTTAGCTACAGGGTAGGATTACACACACACACACACACAGAGAGAGAGAGAGATGTGGTTATTAAACATTTAAATGTTTTAGCTCTCAAGACATTGTGTATTAATAATGAGATAACATCAATCCAACCATAGCTGCCCAGCCCTGTTCAGGAGAGCAGAGTGAGCATCACAGTGAGCGCAGCGTGCAACACGGAAACGAACGGAGGGAAAAACGGCAATGCACCAGAGAACATGTAAAACACACACACACACACACGGACGCACACACACAAACGCACAAAAGGAGATGGTGGCCACTAATAATCCTGAAGAGGCAAAACAAAGTAAACTAATATGTAATGTAGTTTGTATTTTTTTTTAAATACCTTGATTTTCCCTGTTAGTTCACTTCTAGAGTCTCATAAAACCTGATCATCTGATGTGTTCACTCGGCCTCTCCAGCCCTTTCTAAATTAAAAAAATCCAACACTTGCATAAATGTTGAGATTATGTGTATTTGGGATCCTTGTATCGTTTGGAAAATTAAATTTAATCTCTTTTATAGGATAAAAATTGTTTTGACAAAAAAACAAACCTGAGGATTTTGCTAACTTACCTGGTTTTACTGCGCTGTGGTCATATATGAAGAGCGAAGCATAGGAGGAGTGAGTGACAGGGTTTTTAAAAGTGATATGCTCTAAAGCACAAATAAAAAAAAATTCCCCAAAAGCATATGTTCATTAAAAATACACTAAAAGTGAAGTAAGAAATGAGACAACTCCCTAAAAACACAATGCATGATTCAAGGAGAACATGAGAACGGCACAAAAAGTTCCCACAGGACCTGAAGACCAGCGGAGTCTGAGCTGACATTCCACTGAACGAAAAACCTGAATGACATCAAAAAAGGGGAATAAAGAAATATTTTTATGACACTATGTGTCTCTTTTAGCGCAAAAAAAACTCATGCAAACAAACCTCATGCAAACAAACCTCATGCAAACAAACCACCCGCACTGCTGGAAACGTGTTTGATAAAGTTACCGCCGTCATATGTCAGGAAACGAGCGGCGGCTAATAGCAGAAACACTGAGATTTAGGGAAAACACACCTTCGGATGAAACCTTCCTGGATCCATGATGCAATGGCTCTGTGATACGAGGATAACTGAACAGTAATAATAATTAGATCAGGGATTGAGATATGAAACATCCCATCTGAACAGCATGATGTAACGATGGAAACAGCAGGCAATCAACCGTTAGGTGTAGGGCCACGAGATCCTCTGCTGCAGTGAAACACGGCTGATGATCTATGTATATCTTTTTTTTTTCTATGAATGCCATGATGAAGCAAGAATTAGATATGATTTGAATGAAATAGCTAGGGTTGGCGCTAAGACTAGCGCTGATGCTAAGGCTGGTTTTGCACTTTTTGTTCATTGAGATTCTCCAACATCAGCAGCATGCTGACCCTGGGGTCAGCTTGCATTAAAAAAGTCAAATTACATTTACAAAAAAACACACAAAAAAACAACATTACAAATGAAGTTTTAAAATATCACATTGTATTTTTTCCTTCGCTTAAAGAAAAACACACTTTAGTTTAAGATAAGGAACTATTTTAGATTTCCTTACACAAAAAAATGGATTTAGTCTACTTTGTCTTGCACTATAGTACTCAGATACATTAAGCACATATATGTACATAAATGTGCAACAATATCTCTACTTTCAGAAATTCATAAGCCCCAACATAGTAGCATTAGGAATTACCATGAGAGGAGTTTGAGTCTTTTAGACTCATTTCTTTAGATGTGCTTAAAGACCCCGGGATTAAGTGAGGCTAAATAATTTTGTCAATAATTTTAAAAGATGAAGTTCAAAAAGGATATTTTTAAAGAAACACAAGCTGATAGACTCTCTAATCTGTTACTCTAATAAAAAAAAAAAGCAAAAAGGAAATTTAAAGAATTAATAAGCGTGGGAAGTCAGAAGCGTTCTGTTCTGTAGTGAAGTATTTGCTCAACATGACTTTAAACTGCTGGTAATCAATGCTGAGATGATCTTTAAGTTTTGGTTCACTTAACAAAACATGTTTATGACATGAGGAATTCGGTGGCTCATGATGGTGATAATAACATCAATATAAGCATATAGGAGTGGAAGCAAAAGTATCATTAATGCATCCCTACACTTCAAGAAGAGGGACAGAGTTTGAAAACTGCATTTTTTTTTTTGCACAAAAATGCCTCATTACCACTTTATTGATGTACCCTCCGCTGACTTTCAATTATTCATCAGCCACTCAAAAAACTGTTTGCTCTGCCTCAACTGATGCTCCGTATCAAAACAGAAATCACATCCCTGCTGCAGCCGTAATCTTAGTTAATCAGCATCATTTAATGCACTTAGCCGCGCTGTTTCAAATTCAAATGAAACACTCGTGCAGAAAAGCAACCGGCGTCTGCCCCAGTTCTCATCGACGGGAGGGTTTGTCAAAAATGATGCAATTGGTCATTACGTCACGTCAGACGCCTCGGAGACATAATTCCGCCTGACAGTTGGATTCGCGCTCTGACAGCCTCAAACTTGTTGAGTTTTCTCTAAATACTTGCCACTGCAATGAGTTAAACATCCCCCGGAGGCAGCGCAGAGTTTTCCTTTTGAACAAACACCCGAGGGACGCCAAGCTGGGACTGCACGAGGAACTGCAGGTCTTACGGAGCGGGCTGTTTGGGTTTATCTGATGGTACAATGGGTAATTTCTTCTGCCACTGTAAAAGGAAAGGAGGGAGGAGCGAGGAGGGGAAAGAGAGAGATGAAAAGTGAGAGGAGAGTATGTTTAAGAGAGAATCTTTATCTGGGCTTAATTTCCCATGCTCAAGCAGAGTGGAGGATTTTTTTGCTGTACAGATCTCTTTTGTCAGATCCTACCTACCCATGGAAGACCCAGGGGCACCCTAAGAACATACGCATCACCAAGATTTGCCTCGCAGCCTAATCCTCTCCAGCGATCGCACCCTCTCCCCGCCGGCTTCTTTGTGTAGAGGAGATGAGCGAGCGTTTTGGAAATCAAATCTCAGTTTGTCGCAGCAAAAACTGGAGCAGACTTCCAAATTTGAGTGGTGGGGGGAGAGAGTCATCTCTGCATAATAGTTTTGAGCACGCGCACACATCCTGTGAGAAAAAACCGAGAGCTGAGAGCTTCCCAGGCAGAAGCTGTGGAACCCTGCTCAGCCTCCCCCACTCCAGGTCTCTCCACACTGAAAATATCCACTAGGCTCAATTTGGATAAGGAACAAAACCAGTGGAATTAGCGTCCCCCCCACTTCTTGACAACGTCCCAGTCGGGCCCTTGGCGCCCTGAGAGGCCGAGCGCGGCTGGTCTCTGAAGGCCGAACCACTTTGCAAGGGAGAACTCGGGCAGGTACGATAGTCATCATTGTCAAAAAGGAAGTGCACAACACTTCTGGGACAATGGAAGGTGCGAGTGAAAACACGAGGTGAGTGGAACAGGCTGAGGTGGAGATGGAAAGGGTGGAGTGGGGTGTTGGGGTGGAGGGGGTGGTTGCTCAGAGTCCCAAAGCTCCCTGGCAGTGATGACCGGAGTGTCCATCAGCGAGGTCTCCCGGGTGCCCACTGAAACAGCAGCGCTGGCAGAACTAAAAAACACCCACCCTGGGAAAGTGCTTTTTCTCCCGCCAGACGCCTAGTGATGGATTGGGCCGGCCGCTCCGCACAATGCATTTGTGAGGAGAAATACAACGGGGAGGTGGAGGGAGGTGGGGGGTTGCGGTGGAGAGGAGAGTTGTTGGGGCTCGGACAAGGTCTGTCAGAAAAACACTTCCACTTTACTCCTAGAATGCACTGAAATATTAAAGAGTTCGATATTTATTTCATTATTCCACACGTCGGATGTGTGAATGGACGCACACACAAATGGAAGCAGGCAACAAAAGCTTTAAAGTCACGCACAGTTAAAGCGTTCGCAACGAGGCGAAGGCAAAATACGATCTGGGATGCAGACCGTCGGCCACGCTCGGGTTTTTATTCCCGAAAAGTCGGAAATTGGACCCGATTAAACAAAAGGCGGGCGGTGAAGGCGCCTCAGAAAGCTGGGGGTAGATCTCTGCAGTGGCCACGTCGAGGTTTTCCTCTTGAATGATGGTTGTGCTGAGAGGTATGCGCCGCAACCACACCTGCCAACCTCAGGAGTCAACAGTATTGATTAAAATGCCGCATCCTCTCAAATCCATCCCCATTTCCTTTGAAGGCAGAAATCATCCTTGATGCCTGCCAACGGCTTACTTACTTAGGGATTTCTTCCTTTCCATCTAGGTTGAATTAATTAATACATGCTGTTTTTTTCTTAAATTAGCCCTCTGAGGAGCTATAACTCAAATTCCTGTATTTATGGAAGTAATGGGTGGGGAAAAAAGAAGCTAAACTGAAATAATTATGCAGTCCAACACTTTGCTTTGAGAATAAACCGCAAGAAACGCGATGAAATATGAATGCGGATTGGGTGTAAAGATGGTTAAATATTTACAATCTTATGTTAGTCCACAACCCGAGTAAAGATGCTAGTCAACTGCAATAATTGCTTTACTACAAAACTTTGCGTTTGATTTGGGGATTTGCGGGGTGTCGTACAAGTTCAGAGCGCTTTCCTTTTGGAAAAAAAGTAGCAAAAACAAAAAAAAAAAACTACATCCATTAAAAATATATATTTCTGAAACTGCGAGCACCCTGCAATTGTGAATGCGTTCTATTTTACAGCTTAATGTAATCAGGCAGGTTAGTTGCATCCTAAGCAAGAGGCGATGCTGCTGGTGAGAGAGGACACAGAGCAGGGAGCTGGGCCCCCCCGGCCCCCCACAGGGACCGATCCTATATCAGGAGACTGGATTTCTCTACGCTAAAGAGGCTATTCAAACCCACCGATGCCTGAATTATTAAAGACACTGTATGTTTTTCAAAGCCTTGATTTAGCTTTTTAAGGGTTGGTGTACGTGCTGCTGCTGCTGCTTGCGGTGCGGTTTGGGGCTGCGGGGTTGAAAGGGGTGGGGAGGGGGGCATGAGGAAGCTGGAGGTGGGAGTCGCAGGCTATCAGGAGCCGGATTGTTTCGGGTCTCTCCGCCGCCCACCGCCGGGCCTCGTCCGCTAAAATGGCCTTTTACTTTCTAAGCATGCTTTTACTGCCTTTGAAGAGTTATTTTCGCTGATGAAAAAGATATGCCGCCTCAGTTTAGAGCGAACCTCGGCTATTCACAAGGTTGTTTAATACTTTCCCCTCAGTTTGGCTTATAAATTTATCATCAGTCGAGTAGCAGTGGTCTCATGCAGCAGTACAGGCTCCCAGCTAAGTGGCCGAGGCGGAGCGAGGCGGGGAGGAGAAGGTGAGGCGAAAAACAAAGAGCGAGACAGGATGCGAAATAATTCACCACCGGTCGATCCGGCGCTGGGAATGGCAGAGTGTGTACTCCGAGGTTTTAAGACGGTAAAACGTCCTAAATTGGCGTTATCGATGCCTCCCTTGGTTCTTAGATACAGTACAGAGGCCTCACTTGTTAACAACTTGTATGTTAATGACTTGAATTAGAAGTGATCAATCTGCTTTGCATGCAAGAGTTTCTCATCGCTTTGAAGTGAAGGCATTGATTGGTGAGAATATCAGTGAATGGAAAGAGTCTGTGGTGCTGTGGACTCAGTGGGACTGACTGCTGTGGAGTGGCCATTTCTGGCACCAGATCACAAAAACAAAACTGTTGCTACCGCAACATATGTTGTGTATTTGTGCTGTAAATTCATAGCGAAAGAAAAAAGATACATGTAGGCAACAGCAGACATTGGTTCAGTGCCTAAAACAATCTTCAAACCCTCCAACCTCTCATTGGTACCGGAGGTTGAACCCTGTAGAGTTAAATCCATTGAGGCCTGGAATGGTACATATTTCACCCTGGACTGGAATAATAAATACCGCACAATAAATATGAAACTCTCCACAAACTCTCTAAATGTAATTGATTTTTTTAGCATGTCACATCCAGCAGCCTAGAACTCTGCATTGCTTTGTGATCGCCAAGGAGAAACCCAACAGACTCACTTTCCCAAGTGGCTTTTGCTATAATTCTCTACTTGGTCGCTGAGCTGATAGCCGTATGTAACAAGTTCCTTAGAAATTGACACAGAAATGTAAAAGGAAGGGAGAGGTGAGAAAAATAGAAGAAGAAAACATAGAAGTCTGTTTCTACACTTGCAGAAAGAGAGAAGAATGAGAGAGATGTGAGAAACCACAAACATAACAGTCCCTGAAAAGCACATGATGCTCATCAATTCAAGATGTATTTAGAGGCAAACACAGTGCAATAATATCTGTAAACAACTTAATCCAATTATCTGTGTGTGAGCACACTGGTGTATATGAAGCTTCTCAACAGTGGCTGTGAGGAGCCACAGTGCAGAATCCTACTGAGCCTCAGAAACACAACGACAAAATAACAGTCAGATATTTTATCAGCCAAATCAAATAAGATTCATGAAGGGGGAAAGATGTAGTAATATATATTTTAGCCTAGAATATAGGCTAAAAACAGAGAATATCCAATGTGTGACTGAAAGTTAATACTGCTGATATGTGTTCTTCAACTGGCCCACAGACAGGACTCACAGTCTGCAAAAAGCTGGAAAGAGTTAAATACAAGACAAAACTTTACACATTTGCTTCGATTAAAGAAACACAAGTCAGCTGCTTCCTCCATAGGCTTTTATCAGGAGCATCAAGGCAGGAACATCGTGAAGAAATTCTGGAAAAAAAAATGTTCCAGTTCTGGGTTTATTTTCTTACCTGAACAAAATCCTGAAAGTTAACATGTCAGAGGCTGCAAAAGAGTTAAGACTGCTTTATAGGCTTGGATAAAATGATCATACTTTCTTAGTTTTTTAGCTGTAAATCTTAACACAGTAGAAATACACTTCTGTGCATTTCTACTGGTGGCCTATCATCAAATGCAAGTAAACCAAAGTTAAATTGCAGGTTGCACCATAACCTCTAACTCAATTCATTTAACTCTACAGGGTTGGGTTATGGGGTCAAACTGAAGGCCCGGGGGCCAAATATGGCCCCCATCACTGTTTGTGGCCCTCTAAACTCTAGAGGGCCACATTAATATAACCTTCAAGGTAACAGTGGTGTGCTTAAATATTATATTATCAATCAAATCAAAGCAGTATTTATTCATGTACTGCCAAATTACATTAATGCAAAAGATGTTCAATATAATTTAATTATAGGAAGTACCTACTGAATGCAGAGACAGCTATTTATTAATATTTTGAAGGTTTTATCAATACCTTCTGCCACAATCAGACCTTTGAGGGCAAAATGAAAATGAATTTGACACCTTTCATCCAGGAGGACGAATGAGTTTGGGGCTGCACATTAATATAGGACAGCAAAATGCATTTTTCAGCTATTAATGCTGGAAATCAGAATTGATTTCAATATGCTGGCACAAACCTTCTAGATGACCCCATCCTGCAGAGGCAACACCATCCCCTGTTTCTGTGGCTCCGTGTTTTATGGAAATAATAACGGTAGGATATAATATTCCAGATGGAATATAGCTGGTATGCTGCCCACCAACCAGTTGTCTCCTCTGAATTTGTTACCTCAGAATCCTACCTGAATATCAAATCTGGACAAAAAAAAGAAAAGAAAAAAAAAAATCTCAAGATGTACCCAGTTCTGATTTATTCCACCAGTCTGCACCTCCAGCCTAGACAACAACATGCAAATCAATTGCATCTGTTACTCATTCATGGTGTACACTATATAGCAGCATGCTAGCTGGATGCTTTATTGATTTGTTTCCTACAAGGTTATTGTGGATAAATAAATGATTTGGGCTCAAATTAAAGGTGCGGCGTCTGTTTCTGATGCCATCGTGCTTCTGGGATTCAAACGACTGGAAGGAAATCTTTGTGCCTCCACATTAAAAACTGAAAAAAGAAGAAGAAGAAAAAAAAAAGGACGGTTGCAGATGAATTGCAGTGATATAACGCACTGCTACGCCATTTGTCTCAACGACCACGATTACATCATTTCCTCTCTTGAGGTGGGAGGGTACAAAAGCAGGTGGGACCGGTGATTTCACCCCCTTATCCTTCTCCTCCTCCTTCGGCCCAGCGCTGGGCCTGGCCTCTCTTTATTGATAGAGGAACGCCTGACAAAGCAGGCTAATTAAAGCAATGGTGTCGGCCGGCTCCCATTGATAAAGATTGGAGCTGAAGCACCTCTCTGTGGTGTGTCAGCGCCACAGAGCACCCGTCCCCTGGATCCCCTCCTTCGCCTTTCATCTCCCCCACTCAGCCATGAAAAATTCATCCAAGACCTCCAGAAATATTTATTGTAAAATCTTAGGGAGAAGTGGTAGCACTGAAAAATTTATGGCCTTATTCGCCTCCAACAGCTGTGGACCCCTTAATTAATTTGATTGCTCACATTACACAATAAATTCATTTATACAATATTTATTTGTTCTTCAGCTCAGGCTTGGTCTAACCAGAAACACACACACACACACACACACACGCGCTCACAAGCCTCTGCAGTTTTCACTGTGTGTTTCGAACGCTCCACTCTGGACATAATTTTAATTTTTATTCATTTATACTTTTTTTTTTCCTCTCAGGATTTGCTGGTCAGTTAAAATGCAGACTGGTAATAACAATAACCTGCTTTCTTATTGTGACTCTCCAGAGATTTAAAGTTTCACAAAGAGGCAGCTGACTTAACAAATATCACCTTTTCTAACAGGGTGGGATACATAATTTACTCTTCTTAGATATGTGTCAATATGTTTTAGATATGTGTCAATATGTTTTAGATATGTGTCAATATGTTTTAGATATGTGTCAATATGTTTTAGATATGTGTCAATATGTTTTAGATATGTGTCAATATGTTTTAGATATGTGTCAATATGTTTTAGATATGTGTCAATATGTTTTAGATATGTGTCAATATGTCCTCTATTTGTATGTAATTTATGTAAATTTTGCTAAAGTGTCTCAGCAATTAGCCAACAACGTCATTTGATCTTGAATTCAAGTTTATTTATTTTTTAAAAAATAGGACAATGTGTATTAATGAACATTCACAAAATTATTCATTTAAATTATTAGTTCAAACTTACTTTTATAAAAGAGGCTTTTAATTTTGAATTCCTTTCAATTTTCGTATTTTATTTCAGTTTTTCTTCCATTGTTATATATTTGAATTGATTTGGTATACTTTTGAGTTTCTTGTGTCTTTTATTATATTATTTTCTTTGTTTTTTTTAAAGTAAAGCACTTTGTAACATTTGGTTTACAATGATATACATACAAAGTATTAATTTTATTATTATTTTTACTTGTATATACATGAGATTCTAGGTGACTAATTTCCATCTCTAGTGGCAGGTTGATATTAAATCACAATAATAGGGATTAAAAAAATAAATAAAAATGATATGAAAAGTGAAAGGTCTCTGATGTTACTCAGAATTGTATTCCAAGCTGTCATCTCTAGAACCTGCTCTATTGCATGATACACCATGCAGAAGCTCTGTATGCACTGATGAATAGTCTCTCACTTTAGCTGGCAAAATGCTGAAAGTGTTTATCTGTTGGAATATCTTAACCGCTATGTGATTAATTCTAGTAAAACCTTGACCTCTTGGTGACACTCAGACTGAGCTACAGCTCTGAACTCACAACCCAAGACAATCAGGTGATCATTAAGTTACTGTGGCTGGTGTTGGTAAATGTTTTAGTAGTCACAACTACAATGTACCTGCAATACATTTGGCTGGGGTTCATTTCAAACCGTGAAGTCTTAATGTGTAATCTTACCATGATAACCAGCTTATGTCAAGTTAACGATGGGTAGTTAGCTAAAAGGTTACCGGGTTTATTAATTGAGGTATCAATTTCGGTCCAACTCCCCTCCTTGTCATGTCGGTTATGATATGTTTTACACAAAATGTCGAGCAAAGACATGTTATAACTTTCCGACTGGGGAGTAAATGTTAACATTGAAGAAATCTCTGAACAGCAACGCACTTAAAAACACGAGCGTCAGGCTTACAGCTTTATGGATGCTGCATATTCCACAGAATGTTGACATCAAATATCTTTCCCTCTTATGTTTTTTTGCTATTTACAGTTCTTTACCTTTGTAATTCCTTTGCCTGCTCTTCATGTAGTATTTTGTCTTTCAGTCTTGGATATTGGTGTGCACCAATGCGGGGGGAAGACATACCTGCAGATTAGATTTGTCTTTTTTTTTTTTTTCTATGAATTTCACATGCACAGCAACCAATCTGTAGGAAACCCTGACAGCCAGAAACAGCGAGTACCAGCTGCATGTGACAGGAGCCTCAGCCTGCTTCATAATCACAGTGTGAGAACCCATGCTGTGCGAAACAGACAACAACAGTTTTTATAATGATGGAATATTCACCGTGTGCACAACCTGGTAATGACACACTGCCTTCCAGAGGCTGAATTTACAGTTACACAACTGCAGTAGATTAGAGATAATAGTGCTTCCCCGACATTTCATTACCTTTGGGGGCAGCGGGGAGAGGGGGGAAGAATTCAGTTTTGCTGCCCACTGAGACTTGGTACTGGTCCAGTCTTGTACCAGGTGTAAGCCTTAGGGTGTGCTGGATCGGGGTTAATGGCTTTAGCGTGGTGTCATGTTTGGCTCTGCTGACGGCCACCCTCTCACCCCGCAAAGAGGGCAAAGAGGTCAACAGGGAAATTAGTCTCAGCCCTCCTCTTCATTAGCCTTGCTAATTACAGGGCGTATCTGCAGGGAAGGCAGCCCCTACCTGGGAAGAGGCTCATGTTCTTTCTGCCGCTTCTCTCTGCTGCCTGCCACCACGGGCCCTGCCTTATGCCAAGCTCTAATGTGCTTTGATAAAAGAGGTACCTATTCCCGACTCAGCAGCTTCTCCAGGCGGTTGAGACATTCAGCATGTCAAGTCAACACATATCGAAACCCGAGGATCAGTCTGCAGTCTCCGACATGAAGACCTAGAATCTTGCACGCTGACAAGCTCTATTTTGTCCTGTGAGAGGGCTCTGTTCCAGGTCCTTTGCGCCGCTATTGATGGAGGGGGTGGCCTGTGACATTGCCTTTGGCCCCCATCGGCTGTTGTTGTTCTCCGTAAGATGGCTCTTCCAGGGCTGGCAGTGCTCTGCTGAGCCGGGCTGCCTGCTGGGCGAGGTGTCAGAGTGATGATTGCTTTCTGACCTTGGCCGGCTCTCCATAACATCCATAATGAAACTTGCACTTTCTCTACAGCTGCCTCTAAATGGTAAAAGGTGCCTCGCTGGATGTCTTTGCCTTTGATTTTACAAGGTTGCTGGCATTTAATCCTTTACTCATTTCTTCTCATTGTGACCATTGACCTTTGGCTTTGCCTCCGACTTGCCCCGGCGCTGTAGTTGGGGCGTCGGTTTTCATTCATCTCTGCACTGTCGGCAGCTCTTTGATTAAGCTAGGAGAACAAGTGCAGGGAACCTTTAAGATCACCAAATCCTTTATAACCGGCTTTATAACCGGCCCATGACCCAAACAGAGAAAACTAACCATGCCATTTCAAAAAATTTGCTCTCTGTACAAACTAATAAAAATGTCACTAGATATAGTAGATGAAAAGAAAACGGAAAAAAAAAACTTTAGCCATATTGTCACCTTTCTAAAATAATGGCCCAAGTAATTTTTTGTCAAAAGTGATTTTATTTTTATTTTTTTGCACCAAAAACATCTTTTAGAGAGAAAGAGGCTGTGAGTTTG
The DNA here is from genome assembly GCF_027474105.1 of Poeciliopsis prolifica. Classification (NCBI taxonomy): domain Eukaryota; kingdom Metazoa; phylum Chordata; class Actinopteri; order Cyprinodontiformes; family Poeciliidae; genus Poeciliopsis; species Poeciliopsis prolifica. The sequence continues at coordinate 2,188,851 of NW_026562435.1, read as the reverse complement.
TTTGTTTTTTTTGGCCAAAATAAAATGACTTAGGAAGGTGACGATAATATGTATATTTTAAAGACATAATGAAAATATTATAGAAAATTACATTTAAACTATGCAAAGGAGACACACTTTCTATTTGTTTCTTTGCTCCTAAACCTAACAAGCGGGAGTCAAAACCTGATTATTATTATTAACAATTGTTAGTAACAATATAGAAGGTGCTAAGGATTCGTTCTTTCAACATAGCAGTTTGGTATGCGCCTTGGTTGTGACGTCACGGTTCGGTATGTTTCATTCAGAACCAATTTGGTCAAAGAACAAACAAAAATAAATTGTGTTTTGGCTCTAACCCTCCAGTGTTCTCAGGAGACTGGGTTCATTTGTCCCTACAAGCTTTTTATCCTGTGTGAGGTCCGGAGGGTTCGAACTTTTTTCCCTTTTTTTTTTTTTTTGTGGTTTTGGGAACTGACGGTCTGATGGGACGCTCTGTGACGTCTTCTCTGATCCTTCAAAGTGTTGCACTGAGACTGTGGAGAAAATGAAATGTTTGACATTATGTATTTTTCAGGCACATAGCACAATCAAATAGCTATGTTACCTTCAGTTGTTATAAAAATGCTGTTTATATCAGACATAACTTGAATGATCTGAAAGATGAAGACATTCAATATTAAGTCATTAAATCCCTGTGGAGCCAAAGTTTGAAAATCCTCAAATTGTTTGAGTAATTTATCATGGATACGATGCTGCAGGTGGAAGAATTTTCTGCTCACCAGCACAAAACAATCTAACGAAAGAAGACCTATCCTGATTAGCATCATTAAAGTATTCAGCGACAGGAACATCCCAGTTATTTCAACATGGGAAAAATGTTTTGTTAATTAAAAATTACATTATTACTGACTTAAGCTCCTATATCACACTGAAAAGTTACTTATAAGTTAGTTTTGTCCTTCGTCAAGTAGACTAATTTATTTGCACTAGAAACTTGGCCAAAAATATTTGGTGAGATGTGTTTTTGTAAAGTGCAAAGTTTAGCAATTACTGTCCCTACATTAGCAGAACAATTCAAAACCTGCATTATTAAACCATCTTTTGAATCTTTTACTGGCATAGTTTTTCTAAATGAGCATGTTTTTGGTGATAAAAAGTGATCTGAGCCGACAGCCGCTCGCCGACTGCGAATGTAAATGATCAGCATGCTGCAGAAGACACTGGAAGTATGAAAGAAAATGGGTTAATAGTAAGAGAGACGGGAGAAAAAAGGAGCTTTTAGGCTGCACTCCTGTCTGAGAAGTTCCACTGATCAGCTCAGCATCTCTTGTTCGCCGCTAACCGCTATCCCTCATCCCAAACTGTCAAAAAGCCATCAAGATCAAATCCCCCATCTGCGCGGCCCAGAGAGAGAGTTTTCTCTGTGATACCGTACAACCCCAACAGACAGGAGAGCCACAGAAAGAGCCCAGCAGAAATCCAGAACTGCTGCCATGTCTACGGCAGCCATTACTGCCTGCTTTTTTTTGTTTGTGTGACATGATTTTTTTTCGATATGTTACCCCCTGATCCAATGAAGGTTTCTGCTGGTCTCGCCTCAAGGGGTCGTGAGGGTTGGGAGGGGTGTAGGCGGCTGCGCTTGCGGAAAAAAAATAAATAAATGAGAATTTTGCATTCAATTGCTCCCTGTTTGGTGCTTGTTTCCCAGCCACATCTGAGGAGGGGAGCACACAAACAGATATCCAGAGGAGCTTTCCCTCCTTTTTCATCCCTGTTGTCGAGTTAATCAACGGCAGGTTCTTCCAGGACGCGGCGTGCCGTGTGAGTTATTGATTAGATGGCGGCAGGCTCGCGCAGCCGCCATCCTGAGCCTCCAGGGAACAATGAGGGAAGGGCTGGGCGGGGGGACCCCCACCCCCACCACCAACCAAGGCCCCCTCTAGAGGAGTGGTACCTACAACTCCGAACACGACACTTTACACTTGTAGTCGCTGTCGGGAACATACAGCCGAATTCAATTTACGCCGCTTTTAGACAAACGTAAACACAACGGCGCTCAAAGTCACAGCTGCAAACCTCAGTAGTCTTGAATGCGAGCGGCGAGGTGAGACTCGACTTAAATTTATGGATGTGAAAATAAGAAAGGAATATGGAGATTTATATATTCTAAATAGAGATAAAAATAATCCAAAGCTATGCAAGCATCTTCATGTGGACGGGTTTTACAGTACAAAAAGCGGCGTGACTGGCATACTGAAGCATGCTGGTGTTGGTTTTAGAGGCACTTCAGATTGAGTCGGTGTTAATTAATTGCAGCAGAATGTCTGATTGGTGAGTCTCTAAGGAAAGGGCTTAGAGAGTAAAAAGGAGGACGAGGGTCAGAAGGTCAGAAAGCCTCCCTGACTCGTGTAATCCCTTCGACTGTGACGCACTTCCTCCTGTGATTAACTGTCTGATTATCAGCTGCAATAAAACAGGTCAGAAAAACACGTCTCTGTCAGTTTGATGAAGTCTTTTTTTTATATATATACAGTTCTGTCTCAACGTCCCTGGAGTCCAACGTCACAATCAGGAAAAACAAACACATCCTCGGCTGGTTTAATACATGTTGTCCTTCCCTTTTTCTTTTCTTTTTTTTGTATATATTTAAGTACAAAGCATGAAGTCACAGTCATATTCAGGTACGGTGTAGTGCAGCTGGATGTACCGCACCGCACTTCTCTCCCTGCCCCGTGGTTGTTTGCTGACAGTCGACTCAATCAGTTATATACAGTGTCATCAGAAGAAAATCAAACGAAGCGCTTGTTGCTTTTGATGTGAACAGATTAAACCATCAAAGATCTTAATTGTTCCTAAAATGCTTTCAGATCCTTAGTATTCCCTTTGCTGACGCTGTCTTCCATCTGTCTCCCAAATGCTGAAGCGTCCTCACCATGCAGTGCCAGTGGGAACAATGTAAAGCCTGCTAATTGTTCACAATTAATTCCTCATAAAAACATAAAACCGCTAAATACCATCCACTTTTAGCCACTGATACAGATATCACTGCTGTTATTGTCAAATGTGAGACATAATCCAGAACTAGATAATACAAGGAACTGATGGTAGACAGAAACAGAAAAAAAAAATCATCCTTCAACCCATTAGGAGATAAAAAAAAACCTCTAGTGAAATAGTGATTTGAGCTGCATTTCCATTAGGTGCACACTTTAACATGTGCACCATCACAAATCTGTGTTGCACAGATTAGTGATGGAAATGCAGCTGGTGTGACGAGTTTCAAAGTTAAATCCAGGATCTCGTTGTGTCAGAGGTCATAGTGCAGGTTTGCTGCCTGCACTGGAGCTGCTGAAACTACTGGTGGTGTTGGAAAAACTCACAAGATTCACAATCCAATGAACTTCATCTGAGTCCAGTAAACTGTTGATGTATTTGGAAATGACAGCAACGCATACGAAGCTGAGTGGCACCAGACAGACGGAGCCGCCAGATTTTTTTGAGCTGCAAAATGGAACAGAAAATGATTCCTCATTTGAGGCTGAAAGATTAAAGTCTTTAGTTTAAGATATTCTGAACAGGATCTATGTGACATGACTGGAACTAATACATAATATGGAAGTTTTATCAAGATGTAGCATAAAGTTGTGTTGTTGTGACATGGAATAGGCCATTAGGTCTGATTGGCTGCTTCAAGCTTCTTCCAAGTTTGTATTGACTCTGAGGTCAATATCTTGAATTTGTAATTATGAAATTACATTTTCCAACGTATTTACCACAAACTAGATGAGTAACTCCAACCGCTTTATGTCTTTAGTTTGGTCTGTCATGTCTCTTAAAGGGGCGGTATTATGTGTTTTCGTCTCCCTATTATAATTTCATAGTACAATCACATAACTAAGTCACCTTCAGTTATAAAAATGTTGCACATGTCAAACATGATTTAAAAGAATTTTGAATTTGCAATTTAATGGTTTAAAATCGGGACTTTGTCAAGAAGTTCCTGCTCTTTCCAAAGCTTCAGCACATTATCATGCCAACGTTAAAGATTTATAAATGTTAGTTTTTGATTAGTTTTTTGAACATTTGATTGATAGAGTTCAGTCTTTCTGTGCACCGGTGGCTCAGGCCTGCTTCCATACGGTGGTTGGGCTCTTTTGCATCCCAGAGGAAGACTTGGGTTCACGCTGCTGTCATCATGCTGCTGTGTTCAGTGCAGGGCCTCAGTGTGCTCTATTGTTACCGTTATAGAGCTCTTACATCATCAGAGCTGTTTTCAAAATAATCCAACTGGTTAGAAATACTTTTGTTTTCCACTAAAACAAACAATAACTGTGATCTTAAAGACACTAAACAGTTCGTACACAGAAGGACGTATGCCACTCCTAGCCACTTCTCATATATCAGAGGCAAATCGGGGCAATTAGGAGCGTAAAAGTTGCTGGAGTGGTAGAAGTGGCAGAACTTTGCGCTGGCAGTAATCTTGGCTTCACAGTGGGTCTTGGCCCCAGCTTCAACCTCTGTCTTTTATCTTCCCTTTGTTGTTGTGGCGGAGTTGAAAAAGAGATTCCACTCTCCTCCTCCTCCTCCCTCTTGGAGTGTGACTCCGTGAAGACGATTGCCTTCAAGTAACAAGCCCTCTCTGCCCAGCATCACTGCTACCAACAACCACCACACCTCGCCCCACCTCTTGCACTCCCTTTTTCTGCCCTCTTCTTCTTCTTCTTCTTCCCTGTTCTCCAGCTCTGTGCTTAGCTAACATCAAAGGGACCTATCATACCCCGATGGTTTAAATCTTTTAACAGGGAATAACAGCCGGAGTACATCCAGACCCCATCGCGTCCCACAGTCATGTCGCCATGTGTTCCCGCAATGATTGCCAGGGGAGAGGCTCTGGCCGCGTGGAGAGCTCTTCTGGTGGTGCGTGTTTTCTCCGCAGGACCACGAGGAGCCGGCCCCCCGAACCCACCCACCCCCTCGTGGCCCCGCGCTGTGATCAGGGGCCAGCCCAAATTCTGTTTGAAATGTGAATGGGCTAATTTTCATCACCCTCCCTCACGCTAGGAGAAGGTCCCAGGTGCCACAGCATGCCAAGGGTCATCATTAGAGGGCGGCTTGCTCGCCTTCAAAAAACAATATATATATATATATATATATATATATATATATATATATATATATATATATATATAAATTTAAAACACTCGGCAGCATCTTGTGGCAGTGTTTTCTCTTTCATTCTTTTATTACTTCTCTGTTAAATTCATAATCATTAATGAATAATAACAAAACTCACAGCCCTCATGCTCCTGGCTCCCCCCAACTCATTTTCACTCGATTCTTTTTACTGCACCCTCCTTCCCATCGCCCTCGCTGCTGAATAAACAAACAAAATAGTGACTGAAATGTGGAGACGACCTAGCTCGAGATATGGAGAGAGAGGGTGGTGTGTGTGTGTGTGTGTGTGGGGTGGGGGTGGGGGGGGGCGATGCATTAGAAATTCAGACGGATTCCATGATCAAAGCGTGCTCAATATCTCTCAGCTGTTCAAAGGGACTTGTAGAAAACAAATGCGATGTGACCAAGTGAAGAGGAGCACTCATTAAGAGCTAAAGCATATAATGACAGGTAAGATGAGGAGACGGCGCCACGCTCTAATTCTCTCCCCCCACTGAACAGACATTTGTTTGCTTTGGCGTGTGTTCCTGTGTCTTCCTCGCGCCCGTGTTTTTTGTTGCGTTTGATATTGATTAGGGAGGGAATAGGAGAAGAGGTACACTGGGGTTTGAGACGCCGCCATCGCGCTCCCTTTGCTTTCTTTTTTTTTTTGTCAGAAACAGCCCTTAACTTGGAGCTGTTGTTCTGAGCTCAGGCGCCAAGCACGGGGAGTTTGGGTTGCTTTGCACGCAAAGTTGCGAGGAGCTAAACACCTCCTTTTGGGTCTGCAGGGTATAAAAACCACCCCATTGTTTTCTCTTTTGTGCTGTTAGGAGAAGAGAGCAGATGTGAGTTTGGCACCTCGCTCGCCATAATAAGAGCTGCTCTGTGCATTTAGATCTAGGAGACAAAATAATATTGTAATGAAGATCCTTTTCTCCAGAGTGCACGTTAAATACTTCTTGATGAGTGAATCCGAGCCGATAATCAGGGCAAAGAAGAAGTGCACCGAGGCCCTGGCGAACGGCGGTAGACAGTTGATGCGTCTTTCGCCTTTCCCTATCTGCTTTCAGGTCTTGACCTTCTGCAGGCACACACCTCCAAATGAGCTGGCTCAGTTTTGCAGTCTTTTTGTGCTTGGAGGAGCCATAAAATATTCAGTCTTAGTGCTTCCCTGAGACCAGGCTGGTGGCTGTGGCTTTGTTAGCAACCCCTCCCCACCCACCACCACCTCCCACTACCTCCTAATGCTTGTCCGGAGTGACCACTCTCCACCTTGAACCACGCTTTGGAGAAGCTTGGATTCAGGAGCACATCCCCTCCAAACATAATGTCCCGTTTTCTGCTCGTCTTCATCGAAGGTTTCTCCCTAACCCACTCGACGGGAATTTGTTGTGCCGTCATGCACTTCCTCCCCCCGCCCCCATCTTCGCTTGATTGTAGCACATCTGCTTGTATGGCTATTTCCAGCAGGTAAGGGTGCGGGATATAGCTCTGTGTGGACTTTGTCAATTCATGACCAATGGCGAGGTCCTGCATTATACACTAAGCTGAGCAGGAGAGCAGGCTTGTTTTATTCACAACCTCGTGGATTCAAACAGATTGCTCAGACTGGGGAATTGAAGCAGATACTATCATACAGGTCCAAGACATGGAGAGAGAACAGGTAGGAATAAACTATGTATAAAAGCACTGGTAAGCTTTAGCCTCGGGCAAACCTACACAGGCTACAATGTTACCCTCCCTAAAGCCACAATCAATTCTTGGCTTCACCATATCCAAATGTTTATTTTTTGCTCAGCTGAAATATGACAACAAGTCGTTCTGAGATACAATTGTACCCTTGGCTCACGCTTGTATTACAGGCGCCGTAGTTAGGTTTGCCGACCGTGACTTCAGAGCTGATCAGATCTAAGCAATTTCTAAGTACCGACAGTTTCCGTCTTCACTGTTCATCACAGATTTGAGGAATGCGAGTGCTTCACGCCGTTCCCTTTTGTCCGCTTCAGAACCGAGCGAGCGGGCGGAACTAGCAGGTATTGACCGGTCTTAACAATTCAAATCCCTCCACACTCTAAATCCTGCATGTCAGAGCTAACAGCTGTAACATATTTCCGCTCTACCCGTCAAACCCCCCACCCGCCCCTTTCACTTTCAGAAACATTATCATCTCATTCAAATTCATAACTCTGATGGCTTTCAAGCATCATCTATATAATCCTGGAATCATTTTTTTTTTCTTCCAGCATGTCCGTCTGCGTCGTGAGTCGTAAATAACTATCCAGTGGCAAATTCCTGGGTAAAAGGGCAGGATGTAGATGACATTGTCCATGTGGCGTGTCCGTCCTGTGTGATACATAAAGCTGGCTGTCCTCTCCATCAGGCCTGACATGCTCTTAATCCAGCCTGACGAAGGGATGTGCTCTGATGGTTAGCGGGGGCTTCGGCGAGGCGACGAGTGCCAGCGCCACCCCAAATCCCACCTCCACCTCAATCTTTCTGTCAGCCTCTATCTCGCTACATCTATAAGCATTCCATTAACCCAGGAGTGAAGAGCTAAATTGGTAAAAGTGTGTGTGTGTGTGTGTAGCTTTTTTCACCACCCTTTTAGGACCCGTCTTGGTAATAATAATCTATCCTTGTTGAGAACAGCAGATCTTACGCCCTGTTCTGATGTGGGGGGCGGGGCACAGGTTTTAGGGTTAGAGGTTACGATAGAGTTAGGGTTATAAGTGTATTGATTGATGTTAGGGTTATTTAACACAAATACATCAAAAACAGCACAATGTGCCGATAAGAATCAGTGTCTAAGCCTTGCTTTTTTTCATCATACATGAGGAAACATGACTACCTCCCTCCGTACCCTATTGGCACTTGGTGCACACAAAGGGAAGATCTAATTATAGTGTGCTTAGGCCACGGCTGCATGCTCTTTAGAAGTGGCCTTCCACTGCAGCGCCCCTTTCAGGCAGCAGTCTCTTGGAAAGCAGCTCAGGGTCTCAGATTCAGGTTGGGGATGCTCACCCGTTTGGAAATGGCGCTACACCTGAGGGCTTGGAGTAGAAAGGAACTGCAGAAATCAATGCTCATGCTGAAATCTGTATGGCTGTGTAAATACCAGTAAACAGAACACTTGGCTTCTATTTATTTTGTGGCCCTACCCAGGTGAGTAATGAAGATACAGTGAATACAGTCAGTTTAGCAAGAATGAAAGCAGATGTAGCCTTTATTTTTATTTTTTATTTTTTTGCATGACTCAGATAAACTAATTTAAGGAAGCTCCACTGTGGCTTTATCTGGTGTCACGCAATAAATTCTGGACAGTTCAATTTCTTCTCTGATTTATTACCACACTGTACCTCTAAAGACCAACAGACTCCCTGAAGATTGTTGGCTGTTGTGCGGTAATACTGCGCAACCCCACCAGGGGGCAGTATGTGACTTAAAAAAGATGGAGCCCCATGCTATGACTGGGGCCTGTGGTCCAAAAAACAGAGAGAAAAGAAATAAAGAAATACAAATCCTAATCAAAACAGTGTTCTTTTGCACAAAAGCAGCCCTTACAGCAAACATTAGCAAGTCTCCAATGAGCCGTGGATGCAGCTTGGAAATTGAATGACTTCTTAACAATCAAGCCTTCTGTTTTCAAACTGTGTGTGTCGTTTCTAAGGAGACCGGACCCTCCTTACTGATAATTGTTTTCTTGGGATGTCCAATTTAACGCAGTTAAGTTGTTATGCTGGACACAATAATGGAAAGTATTAGTGCATTTTTTTTGTGCTAGATACATATCTGTTCATATGTTTTTATGCCTCTGAGTTGGATTCTGACATCAAATATTCTCCATATATATATATATATATATATATATATATATATATATATATATATATATATATATATATATATATATATATATATATATATATATATATATATATATAAAACAGCCAACCTAGTAACTGCCTTGTCTTTTTGCTACAATGCCAAAAAAAAGAGAAAGAAATAGGTGAAAAGATTCTTGTCCGACGCGCTTGAAGAACCATATAATGAATGTCATAAGACATCGGTTCTCATCAAAAATGCAGGTGAGCGTGACCACGGCCCTGACACGTGCAGCGGTCTATAAACAGAGTCAATTAGGAGCGGCTGTGGATTATTTGTTAATTAAATAGGGGGCTACCTTAACCACAGAGGTACAGCCACTCACACCTCGCAGTGCAACACTAACAGCTGCCAGGCCTTGTTCTGAGCGGGAGGGAGGGGGTGAGGGGGGGCCGTTCATTAAGCAGCACCGTCTCTCCTGGGCTTGTCCACCTGCCTTGATCACGTTTGCATTAATAATGCATCGCAGAGTGCAGTAATACAACCATTACGTCCGCAGCTCCTCTCAGCCTCAATCGCTGGCAGCTCTGCCACCAACACTGGCTGAGGGGGGGATTGTAATCTTTTTCTCCTTTATCCGAGGCCTCCTCTTCTATTGCCACCCCCAAAAGAACACGTTTCTGCCATGTGCACACACCAAAATGGCTTTACCCTTTCTCTTTTGGGTTCACTAGACTTTAAAAACAATCCGCAGCCGACGCCAGATGAAAGCTGACCATTTGGAGGAAGGCCGGGCTGCAGCAGCGTCCATTCCTTCACAGGTGCCCATCTGGTGAGGCGTCCGCTGCGGCGGCGAGAAACAAAAGACAGGATCACGTGCCTTTCAGACTGTCCATGAATCTCCACCAGAGATTTTCCCGCCAGTTGTCAGAGTCCGATCGGGAAGCGCTGCCAAAGATTCAAACACCTGCGATCATTTCTTCGCACAAAAACGATGCAAACCGGGATGAAAAGGTGACGCTTGGACAGATCACTGTCCGTAGCCGTCTTTGTAAAAGGAGAACACAATATCCAAACGGTCAATAGGAGGAATTGAGGCGGTTGTGGAGCAGGCCCGGCCGCTTGCCGCTTGGGTAAACATTACTTATTATTTTCTAATGTAGCACTCCTAAGCCCGAGCTCAGATTTCCATTTGGTGGCAAACATTATGGATATCCAGGAGCCATCCAAGTGGCCAGGTAATTAATGTTACCACGCACGCCCAAGATATTAGAATGTTAACAGTGTTGGAGCCATGTGATTCCGAATACAGAGTGAGGGCTTTATTACAGCGGCCCAGACAGGGGGTGACATCCCTCCTAATTGGGGACATCAGAGTTCCTGCTGCTGCGTCTTATCCTCAGTTCAGATCACTCCTCTCTCTCTCTCTTTTTTAATTTATTCACTTTTCCCTCTCCCCACCTCTTTCTTTCTCCTTCTCTCTCCCGCTCCTTATCACTGGGATCTGCTCTCATTAGCAGGCTTCAGCGGCCCCCCTCGTTTGCATTTCAAGTGCGGGCGTTGTGCAGGAGCAGCCCCGCGTTACTGTCAGGAAGGGAGACAGAGAGAGGAGGAGGAGGATGGAGGTGTGTGCGTGTGTGTGGAGGAGGATGGGGGGGGGGTGAGCCAGGCGAGAGTAGAAACCATCGCATACAGTTGATGCTTCATCACGCCGCCACATCCCGACATCTGGGGCCGTCTTTTTTTCCCATGAGCACCAGTGTGTCATTAACAGGATTAATCTGGGCCCTAATTTCCTAATGATCGCTGTTTTAATGTACGTGAACGAGTGCAGTCTCTTGACTCATTACCGCCAATTTGCCTGAGACACACATAATCAGACTCCCTAACAACCCACCAACATTTATTTTTGCTAATGTGATTTTTTTTCCCCCCTCTCTCTTTCTCTGTCTTTCTCTTTTTGCCGTTTCCTCTCTGGATAAAGCAAACATGGGTTTACTTCTGGCTGAGTGGATTCCCAATCAGAGCTCACTGTACGCTTAACCAACACCAAATAACATGCAAATGAGCAAAACCCAAACTATGACTATGATACAAGCTGCAAGGCTTACAGAGGCTCCAAAAACAGATTGCTTGGTGTGTCTATCCATTAATTTTGACAAAACTCCACAATACGGCACAGTGATTGGAAAGGGAAGGCCATTGATCGTTGCCAACAAGTGTAGCCCTGACTGGGGAAGCGGTCCTGGTCCGTGTGGTCCGTGTGGCCCGTGGTACGGCGCCAACCGCAAACACTGACATGTATTCAAGCCCCAGGGCAGCTGGGGGCCAGACCTGTGAAACCTGGCCACACCGTCCTGGTTTGAGGGAAACGTCCCGAGGATCCGCACCCAAGAGGGATCCTGCACGGCTTCTGTCACAGTAGACTTTAACCCACCCTTCCCCCACAATCATTCGCCGCGGGGGCTCTGGGGCAGCAACAAAAACTGGAAGAAAAAAAAAAAAAGAAAAAGAAAGAAAATGAATTCAATTAGTTGCATCTTTGCAGGTAAGTAGCCCCCTGTGTGATTCCAAGAAGCTGAACATGGGCTTCTTGGAATCATATTCCAAGAAGCTGTTAGTGAAGATGTCAGTGAAAAATCCCCAAAATCACTTTATTCCCGAAAAGGAACAAAAACGGATATGATCTCATTTCTCACTTGAAAAACAGAAAAGCAACCATTCTAAGATCAAACTGCTGCTAACATCCATATTGTTAATGCAGTAGCAATAATGTTATCTGTTGCTCTTCAGATTTTGATATGACTTTATTAAGCAAAAGTATAAAATAAACGGCTGCAGCAGTGGTGTCGGGGTAAAGCAGAGGTTTCGGTCCTCGACTCTTTGGCTCTCGACCTTTTGACCTCTGCCCCCTCTGTGTTTCGCTTGTTTTGCAGTTTTCTGGAAGTCTCTTTCAGATTTGTGGTGCCTAAAATCAGGAAGCTGAAAAGCAGAGCAGTTGCATGTTTTACTTGAAAGAGAGCACAGATTCGGTTTACTTTGAGCAGATAGAAATCTGAAAGGGTTTACCTGGCCAACAAACAATCTTCAGTTTTACTCCATCGACAGAAGGCTGGCAGGCTTGGTTTCCTATCAAAGAGTTGCATTCAATCCATAATTGTCCTTAACTTTCTATATCTGAATGATGACAACATCCATTCAACTTTTTGAATTACCTTTGAGACTACCTCACTTTGTACTGTATTTTGGAAATATATCCATATATTTTGGTGGACAAAGCATAGCTGTAATATAGCTTTACTTGGATCATTTTAGAACTCATGTCGGGTTAGGTCTTGTTATTAGAATGCATGTCTTTCATGCCTTTTTTTTAATATATATTTCTTGGTTATTTATACATAAACTGTTTCAAATCATAAGATCACTTACTTAAAATTCACTTTGTAAGCAGCAGAGCCGCTAAAGACGTAAATGACCTTGCTCTCTAACTGTTGCTCCTGGTTACATAATAAAGTGATCTCTGGTTTTACATTTGGTGAAATATTACAGGACTTAACATAAAAAATAAAAAAAAAACTCGTATTTTTTATATTGAGACTAAAATGGTGGAAATCAATAAGTGACACTGACCAAATGAACCGCTGGATTTTGCAACTGCATGATAACGACAAACAGAACATAAAACCGACCGAACATTGTCCGACATCATCAGATAATTACTGTGATGCTGATGAGTAAAATGAGCAATCAATAGCCATTGGGGTCATTCGATGTGGATGGGGTTGCAGAGGGAAGCTGCTTCAAAATATTCAGGCTTTAGATGCTTAACAGTTGTAAAAGTTAATACAGATGAATTAGCAGAGTTAAATTAAAGTAGTTAAGTTGATGTTTTCTCAGCTGATTCGGCTAAATGGAATCAGGATTTATGTTTTGGAAAAGTGTCGAGCTTAAAGGCTTATTTATTCTCAATCTGAAATTTTTACATTTCTTTTTCTTAATTAATTAAAATATGAGATAAATTGTGATTTTGGCCAAAAACGACAAATGGGAGAGCAGCTGTATTAAGCTACTTTGCAATCAATAATCTGTTCAAAAACTTGCCCACTTGTCAAAAGTTATTTAAAAATAACGACTGCTTGTTGGAATAAAACTAGTTTCAACTTTTTCTGTATGTAGTGCTAACTTTATGTATTGCTAAATACATAAAATGTTGCACAATTGTCTGTAAGGTTTTGGTTTTTTTTAGGTTTTTGTGTCGTTTTCAGTTAATTGAGTCTCTGTGTTGTTCTGTCCAAGAGACGACCGAAGAACACAGCAGACAGGTCACACAGAAAGTTGTCAAGACTCAGAGCAGCGGGATTGGGTTATAAAAAAAAAAATAAGATCCAAAACGTTGAACAGGTCACGGATCTCCATCCAATCCACTGTCTGTGATGGAAAGAGTCTGGCACAACTCAAAACCTACTAAAACCTGATCCTCTAACATTATTCTCAACCCTGAAACATGCTGGCTGTTGTTGCGGTTGGAGTTGATGCCGATGGAGATGGAGCAAATCATTGAGTCTGGGTCAGAGGTTCACCTTAAAGCAGAACAATGGTCCTAAACCATGGTTTCGATCAAAGCATATCCATGTGTTAGAATGGCCCAGTCAAAGGCCAGATCTAAATCTAACTCAGATTTTTTATTTATTTTTTTATTACTATTATCAAAACTGAAAGAAAAACTCTCCCTTTCCACAATTAGGCACTACTCTGTGTTGGTCAGTTCAAGGATCTTGACTCCCTCTTCGTTACGTGGCGTATTGAAGTCATGTTCCATTTTGGTTTCAAGCAGTTTGTGCAGGAGTGTGAAGCCTTGGAGCTAAATGGGCCGACCAACATAATGCAACACTCAGAATGAGTATGTAAAAAAAAAAAAAAAAAACTTGTTCAAAAGACATTTCAACACACGAAGTATTAATTAAAGTCCTTTAAATGCCAGTCAGCTAATTGGTTTGCACCTGCAGACGGAGAGCAGGTTTCATGATTAACGTTAACCCCCCAGTCTGCCCCCCCACCCCGCTCACCTCTCTATCCCCGGTAAAAACTCCCCGGTACACGGAGAGGAGTGCAGAGCAAATATTGAATGTGGGACTAAAGTCGACAGAAGCAGGGGAAGGAAGATGTGTGAGTTGAGAAGCCGTCCTAATTAAGAAGCTGTAATCAGGCTCGGCGCTGGAGGGTAACTCCCCGGGTGTCGTTTGTGATATTAAAGCGAGCCGTCCTCCTCCTCCTGCTTGTTGTGCTTCCGCTGGATGGAGATAATCCCTTTTAATATAGCCGCAAATATGCAAATGGCCGTTTTAATATACCCAGCCTTCCACGGCGATCCGCTTTTAATTCAACAAAAGTCAAGAGCAGGACCTTGTCAGTCAAAACTCGGGTTCCTCTCATAACAACACTAATGTTCTCCCATTACGCGCAGGCCAACTAATTAAGGCGGAGTTTATGTGGCTCTTCTTACTGCTGGCCTGAGGCCGATCTGAAAGTTGTTTGCTTACACTCCTCCAGGCTCCGCATAATAACACGAAAATGGAAAAGCACATGACAAACGGCTCCGGTCCGGTCGGGCTCGGGCTCCCCTGGCGGGCGCAATCCGCTCCACGCGAGCTCAGCAGAACTGTCTGTGGATGGATGACGCAGTTTGCGAGCGGCGGGTTCAAAAGGCCAAGTGCCCCGCAATGAGATGGCTGCATTTAATGTCCTTGCAACACGTTTCATAAATAATGGATGAACGCCAACATCTCCGGCAGCCCGCGCATCTACATGTCACAAGTGACTCGATGATGATGCCATAAAGCAAGCTAAAGTGGTTTAAAGGTCTGTTCTGTGGAAGTCTGGGGATAAAGAGGGCTAGGAGAATCAAGGGACACACTTCCTCTAGTTTTCCTCCAGACTGCCTGTGGGGAATAATGCGGGGAGAAAAAGCTGGGCTCTCGCTGCTTAACCTTCAGACTGTAAGGAACCCAGGAACATTATTACTGCTTACTCATGGAGTTGGTCTCTCCAGTGCCGGGTCCTCTGACGAGTTCCTGCCTCGGCTTAAAGACACGGTGGAGATAATTAGGAGACTGAAACTTCCTGGAGGTTTCAGGACTGATCAGTGAAAAGCCTTGAACCCGCATCGACACTGGAAGGCATGGAAAAATACACAGATGCAACTGCACAACGTATGAAAAATGAATTATTTCTTTGAATCAAAATACTGATGTGGTGGAAAATGCTTGAATAGAAAGCTGTGCAAATGTCATGCTTCACATGTAATGCATTTGGAGAGACGAGTTGTTAAAGGAGCATGATGTAACTTTTATTAAAAAAGAAAAAATTTTTTTTTACATATTTGTTGCTATATCACTACGTTGTGACAGTTGGGTATGAGAGAGAACCTGTAAGAAAAACCCAAACTCCTCTGCCTTCTCCCAGTGCTAACTAGAAACAACCAATCACGGCCAGGAGGCGGGGTTTAGCGCTGTCAGTCAAGTTTGTATGCTCGCTGCTTATAACCCCCCTTCTTCCCTTCTACAGCTTCTTCTTAGAAGAAGCGGAACTAGCTCTTCTGCAGGCAGAGCCTGTCATGAATGCTGAATGCTAACGCTAGTTAGCATGGCTATCAATGACGGAGGCCGAACAGTTTTCCTAAAAGGTCAGCTGTTTCTGCACCATAACTACATTCAACAGCATGTAAAATGAGTTGACTAACAGCGCTAAGCCCTCCTCCTCCTGGCTCTGATTGGTTGTTGTTCGTCAGGAATGGAGCATTTCTTCAGACAGCAGTAGTAGCTGTCTGAAGGTCGAGCTTTTCACAGATTATCTGTCTCATGTCTCATATGAATTTTTTTGCATACTCCAATTTTAAAAGCAGCATGAGAAATATTGAAAGAGGTGGTAAGTTAGTAAACTTATCGTTAAACTACAACCAAGCCAGTCTTACTTTGGTTTGAGTCTGATTTGCTAAAGATGTTTTTATATTCATGGTGGAATGCAAGAAGAACAGGACCTTGGGACCTTGGGTGAAACTTAAAAGTAAAATTTATTTCACTTTTAAATTCGATAAGATCAAACACTCATTGAAGCTTTTAACACGAAATGAAACAAGAGGAAAACTTGCTGCGTCCTTTGAGAAGTTAACAGATACTGTTAGTTCCCAGCAGTCAGAGTATTTTTTATTTCTTAAATTAGATAAACCAGAGAGACAGGCTATCAAGACCAGTTATTAGTTCCATTTAAGTGCCAAATCTTATATCCATTAGAAAAAGAACTAATAATACTAATGAAAGTTTCATAGCTTCACAGCTAAACAAAAATTACTTCCACACATCCTTAATAAGGTCTATAACTGTAACAAAAATATGCATCTATAGTTTTTCTTTATATTTAACTGCAGTATTCTCCATTTGCTTCTTCTTTCTTATCTGGAAATATCAGCACTTTAGCACTCTGACACACCCAACACACAATCTTCACGCGAGATTTGGATCTGATAATGGGATAATTACTGTTTGAATATTTCTCTTTGCCTAATTACTTGTAAAACACGCTGCATAGCTATAAAGCCTGTCTGAGTTCACTGCTAGCTTCAATCACTCTGAGATGTTAATAGGCGTGGAGCCTGATGCTGGGAGGTGTTAGCTCTCGGGGAGCTCGGCTGTGACCTGTTGTTAATGCTAGTCAGATGCATCCCTGTAGGCGCGAATGAGGTGAAAATGAGTGCTGGACAAAAACGGCTGAGACCATGAATTCAGCGTGTTTGTGTGTCAAAAGCGGGTTTAGCAGCAACACCTACACCAAATAATAATAATCCAAAAATGTTGGAAGCAGCGGCTGTATCCGGTCTGACAAAGATTCCCCTAGCGTACATTTTAGCTCAGCCACCCAAACCATCCACATGGTGGAGGGGGAAAAAAAACCCTCCTTCGGTGCCTGTTCAATAATTGATTGACAATAAAAAGCTGGTGGCTTCATTAAGATCATAGATGTGCTCGGGGGGGGTAACGCTCCGAACCCGGGGTAACAACCGAGCACTTAGTCACAGACGGCCCCGGTATCAGCGCGCCGTCGCTGGGAGGAAGAGGCGTCCGGCTCTCGCGCTCAAACTAGTATTGGTGTAACCATTAAACGCGGAGCCAGACTGCTGCTGCTAAGGATCTGTGTATCTGCTGGAGGGGAGCTCAAAGCAACAGCCACAGACAAGCCTCCTCAAGGATGCCACGGAAACGTCACCTCTTACTCCTGTTGGTGGGGGGGAACCTCAACGCGACGTCAAGAGCGAATAAGGAGCCCTGACGTCTGCTAAAGCGCATGAATATCCATATGGGCTGAGCAGATCGCCACAGATTCTGGGGAATTAGAAGCGAGCCAACACACCTCGGATACATCAGCCCTGAGCGGCAAGCGGGCCGGGATGACATTATCTGACAAACTTGTCTGATAGGCGCAGAGTCTGCTCCCCCAGAGTCAATTTATTGGAGAGTTTAGGTTTCAGTGAGTGGCGGTGGTGGTGGGTTGGGGGCTGCTTGTGGAAAAGTGAAGGCAGGTAATGGGTCTCTCTGCACAAGCAGGGAGGAATATGAAGCAAGAGACTACTTCATTAAGATCTGCTATGTAGGTCAGCTGAGCTAACTGCATAAAGATCTCTGAATTATTAACTACAATTAGGGCACCTAGCTAAAGTAGGTTAAAACAGGACTCTATTTACAACATAACACAGCTTAAGTAATTTAGCAAACAGAAGGCTTTCGGTGTCTTGTTTATTCTCTTAAATGTGACAATAAAGCCCAATGTGAGTGCAAATATGAACGGGATTAAGATTTTTTATTTTATTTGTCTGTTGAATCCGAACGCTAATGGCGGTAGAGTTCCTTGACTTGCAGCGTTGCAGCTTCGTAATTAAGGCTGAGGGAGAACGCCTCCGTTCCCCCTGAGCCAGGCCAGGTTAAATTGAGTTGAAAATGAGATTTTAGCATCTCCCGCAATAATAGCGGGGAGCTGAACTCGGGTATGATCTCTGTTAATAGAGTGAGAGCACAGGAGAATTTGGTGTTACGCCGTGAATAGAGGCAGAGAAGGTGGAAGGCAGGATCCTTTTCATGAACAGGCATGAAGTCAATTAGACACGAGAGAAAGAGTGTGAAGAGCGGAGGGAGGAAGGCGGGCTAGTAGGAGCCGGGGTCAGCCGGCCCCCCGCCTTCTTTCCCGGATGTACCTGTGTGACAAAGATGAGTTTAAAAAGAAGCATTAAGATGGTCAAACTTGCATAAAAAAAAAACAATTTTCTATACTTCTTATCTTGAATTTTTAAATATAAAACTATAGTTTTGTCTGTTTACACAGTGATGTAAGCTATCTTCCTCTGGAGGACATACGTAGCATAGCAGTAGCCAAACAGAGTTTATACCATGAAGAATTAAAAAAATGTAAAAAGAGATGAGCTAAACATTTGATCATTTTCTCATCCTAATGAGGGAAGGATCATTAGAAGCATTAGCAAGTGAAAAATGGCCTGGATTTACATGATTCAACCCTGAACTATGAATGTTCATATTATTTCATATCAGGTTATGATTATATCACACAGCACTGAGAGCTTTGTCCTAATTTTCTTGTTCTAACAATCTTAATGTTTATCCTATTGTTGTAGTGTTTTTTTTTTTTTCATTAAACATAGTTTACAAATTATCACCATTGCTTCTTCCCAGTCGGCCATATTTGTTTAGTCTGATCTCCCGTTTGTTCTTGAAAGATTTTGCAAAATTACCTTTTTGTTTGACATCTGAATGTTTGGAAGTGAAGCTGGAGAATGTGCAGTATGTTCCTGCAGTATGGCTCAACAACACACACTGTACGACAAAACTCATTAAACTTAGGATTTTTAAAAATTTTTTATCATTGTGTGTGTGGTCTCTCAGAGTCTGAAAATTGGCAGATAATTTTAAAATCTTGCCGGAGTTTTTATTTGTCTTATTTGTCCTCCATCTCTCATGAAGCCTGCTGGTTCCACTGGACTAAAGAATCTGTTTTGTATTGAATTTAATAAGTTCCAGGAGTATTTGTTGACATATCTATTTTAAGTACCTCCAGTTTTTCCTTAAAAGTTGAAGTTCTTCATCTTAACATTTGAAACACGATGAACTACGAAAGAACCTTAACAGAGTTTTCTTGGTGATATCCTCAGTACAGAGTTTTGCAATCGATGGGATTGCTGTTGCTGGAGGGATTCCAAAGTGTGTTTCAATTAACCCCTGCTGTCTTTAACATCTCAAATTATGCAATTAAGCTAATTGGCAGGATGACTCTTGAAACCATTGGGGAGGGAGTCGAGGTGCAGGCCTCATCAGTCCCCTCAGCCCATTTCACTAGCCTTTCGCCGTGATCCGCCTCACCAGTCCCACTCGTCGCCTTCCCATTAGGACTATTCCCGGCGGAGAGCCTTTTCCCTGCATTACACTGTAACAGCCTTGTTAATAATACATTAATGAAGGGCTGCTGCTCCAGATTAGGTGATGGCCCCTCTGATAATGGGGTGCTGGAAGAGGGCCAGGCATTCACCTAACTGCTGTAATCTAACCTTGGGTTAAATAAGCTTTTGTTAGTGAGAGAGTGAGCATGAGACACATAAAGGAGGGGGAGTGACGGAGGAAATGTAAAAGACTCTTTTGTCTCTTGTATGAAAAGGTGAGGCAGCAGATGTGAAGCTCTCTGCTGTTGGCAGCCAAGCTGGAGGAGATGGGTGCTGATCGTTTCACCACTTTGCCGTGTCATACTTGGACAATTTGGTTGTTTTGTAAGCAAGGTTTCCCAAAAGGAGTCCGACATGTTTAAGACCAGCTGTAATTTCTACACCTTTGACTAAAGCTATGAGACATCCTTTTTTTTTTTTTTTTTTTTTTAATGTACAATACAATTTTAAATTTCACAATTTGCCTTGTACATTGGGAGATTTTTTTTTCTGAACACTTAATTTCACACCTGACTGTTCCCACTGACTGTAAGTGTGACGTCCATCTGGCCCAGCAGATTTACCACAATGTAAGAGTTATGATCCATGACCAAACCCAAATAACTTCACCTTGTAGACGAGTCGATCACAAGTGCAACATCTCCTCACCGGGTAGAAATTAGTTGTTAAAACTTTTTGCAAGCTCTTCCTTTGCGTTTTGAACGATAAAAATCATTGTTCAGTTCAGTGAATGTGTATTCCTGGTCATTGCGCAGCTGAACGTTCTCTTGCTGGCTGGGTCTGTCTGAGCCACGTCAACCAGGGCTGATCGACAAATCAGAGGTGGACTTAGCTTTTATGTGTGAGATGTGCTCTATAGAATTTTAGTACTTGGTTAATTGCCTTCACACATGACTTTGACATGTCCTCCTTAACCCATAGAGACTGGCATCATGTTAGCTCCTCTTATGCAAAGCACTTTGAACTGCCTTGTTGCTGAAATGTGCTGTACACAGAAACTGACTGGTTCATTTTGCCAACTCTCCCAGCTCTAACTCCTCTGGGAAGACTGAAATGTTTATTGGAATTTGTATCAACTCTTTCTGGAGCAAACTTCTGCAGGAAGACCTTGGAGTTATTTCATTCTGCTTGGCGACGTAACGGCCTAGCAGTGTGGCTTGACGGTGCTCAACTCTACACAATTCAAATGAGTATCAGCTCTAATATGCCGGGTCGTCACAGTCGGGCCGACTCAAAGTCTGGAAAGTCGTACAGTGTGACTCGTGGCTGAGCTGTTGTTGTTTGTCCAACAGTTCAATGTGGAATATTTAGCAGTGAGAAAATTTCATGACTGGACTTTTTGTACCAGTGGCTTTCTGTCATGACACACACTGGAGTCCACTGCCAGCGACCCATTTCCTGCCTTTTTCCACAGGATGAATGCAGTTTCCCACTCAGAGATTTTACATAATGATTTGTTGTTTTTGAACTTTATGGTGATTAAAAATAGATTAGCTTAATTAAAAGCGTGTGAAGGGATTCACCTCCTTCAGATGGATTACACGTCAACAAAAAGGCAATAAGAGCTCAGAATGTCAGGGAAACATCATCGTTTGAATTAGTTTTTAAGAAAGATCCTTAGGAAGTTTGTGAGACTGAACAACAGAATTCATATGAGGGCAGAGGTCAAAGTTCAAGGTTCGGGTCACTGTTTGGGCTCCTCGTCCAATCAGGGCTCAGATTAACAATCAATCAACAGGTTATGTAAAGGTTTAAGTTACATTTTTATGAGACTTGAGTGTTATGACTGTTTCATAATTTATCAAGTCAAGTTTATTTGTGGAGCATGTTTCAGTAACAAGGCAACTCAAAGTGCTTCATGCTGTAAATATATAATACAATAACCAATTATGAAGCAAGCAATAAATATTACATTTTCTGAAATGTCATAATCATCATAAAAATATACATCAAATATATTGATCAATGTTCCAGTTATTATGATAAATTAAATTCTAAACAGCCTTGACTTGAAGGAACTCAGTGTTTCAGCTGCAGTTTTCTGGAAACTTGACCCAGATTTCTGGCGCATAGAAGCTGTTTGGTTCTGGTTCTTTGGACGTAGAGCAGACCAGAACCAGAATCAACAACATCAAAAACATCAAATGCAAATTAAATGACATGCAGTAGGCGAGTGCCTGGGTATGAAGCTGCTTGTTTACAGGTACAAAACGGAAGTGAGAAGGGATGAAATCGGGATAAGAATCGGTGATCGGAGGCCACTGATCCGTACGTGTTCGGTGGAAACAGAATTACATGAGACTTTCCGGCTGACAGGTGACTGTTGCTCCCTGACTGTGAAACACTCCGAACCAGCTGAAAAGCGGCCGGCGTTTCGGCAGGCGGCGCGCCGGGGTTCCGTCCGTCATGTGTCAAAACTCTCCCGGTTCCCCTCGAGTCCGCCGCTCCTCCGCGGGATGTTACCGCTTCCCTGGCCGGCAGACGCATTCTGACGCCGGCAATCAACAAACAATAAACAAAACAAAGAAGAAGAAGGAGGCAGAAGAGTTTGTGCTTAAATATTTTAAATACCCTCTGCTGTTTTCTCTGAATGGGCCTCTCACTCTCAGGATGCGGCGTGTGCTCGTCTGCGTTCTGTGTTTTTGGGCAGGATTTATTTATTTTTTCTCCCCCTCCTGTCTGTCTCCTAATAGAAATCTTGATAGAAATATCAGAAGGAGATTATAATCACAAGGGTGTTGCGCGTGCTTACTTATCCGAACCACAAAGGAAGAAAGAATCTTCCAGCCGACGCTGTCACCCCCTCTCGCTCGGCAGCCTCTGTCAGGGAGAGAGAGGGAGAAAAAAAAATATAAAAATGTGCCTTAAGACACATCTCCCCCGTTCAGCCCGTGTAACACTTGCCAAACGGCAGCGAGCTTAACAGGAGCCCGAGAACAAACGGAATGAGGAAGCGATAGGAAAATAAGATCGAATGAAATGTTTCCTAGAGTCAAATACAGTATGTTAAAGGAGAGCCTTGAGAGAAAACATTCAGGGGGAGAAGGTAAACACAACCATTAAGTTTCTAACTGAGATGGAGTGCAGAGGGAATTATTTTGGATGGTGCTTTTGTCTCCCTCTCCCCTCTCCCCTCCACCTCCACCTCCTCTCCTCTACCTCCCATCTCCATCTTTGTTTTGCTCCTTAGGGTGTCTTGATGGGGACAAATTTCAAAATGTCATCGCCCGGCTATTAGATTCGGTGACAAGAAGCGGACCCCGTGGTTCCAAACAGACGTGTTCCACGTTGCAGTGGCTCTACCTCCGACCCCCCCAACATACGTGCCTGTAAAGTTACTGCCAAGAAACTCAACTGAGTCTGAGACACGTCTCCTACTTTTGTCTGTAATAAATAAATTAGAGCACAAATAAAACGTTGGGGAGTGGATTAAAAATGAAGCGGGGGCTGCTGGAGGAAAGGCAAGTCGTGTTCAATTAGGGCCTAATAACCAATGTTCTTTCTAAAGTCGGGGTAATTTGAAGATCCCTGATGTTTTCATACAGGCCCCCTTCCCCCCATCCCACCCTCACTCATCTTCACATGAAAAGGAAGCAGTTCAGAAATTGTTGTCCCAAAGTAAGTTCTAAAAGACCTTCAAATCATTAAGTATGAGTTTTCAAAGAGCTGCCGATTGAAAGCCAATGGGAAAGTCCTCACACTTTTATCTCAGATGTTAAAGAGAAAGATGAGGATCTTGAGCCTGGGCCCTTTCAGATAAGTGAATATATTTAATTTTTGAAAGAATCACAGACTTGGTGTCTTTGGTCCTCACGCCTGCTGGGACCAAGGCGTGAAGAAGTCAAAGTTTTTTTTTCTCTCTCTCTCTCTCTCTCTCTCTCTCTCTCTGTTTCTCTCTCTCTCTCTGTCTCTCCGTCTTTCACCCCGGCTGTACTCATAAAGAGGAATAGACCCTGAAACCTCACAGGGCTTCTGAGTTGATTTATTTATCAGGTCTGCTCTGCTCCCCAGTGATGGCTGTGTGTGATGGATACTCAGGGGTGGGTCTTCTCAGAGCAGTACCCTCCTCCTCCTGCACCACACTCCCTCACTGTGCCATCACAGCCTAGGCTTTTACATTACCAGGGCATGGTTCAGGACCCTCAACATAAAGAATATCACTTCTACTAACTAGTCCTGTATTTGTTTGTTTGAGACAGAACTGGCCGGTCCATTGAACCTTAATCCTTGTGTCTCAGGACTGCAGTGCTCTATAGCCACAGAGAGCGTTCTGTCGCCACACACAATGAGTGAAGAACACGTGGCCTGGACCAAAACACAAACGCTCATTAGTCAGAAAAGCTGCGGTGATTGTTTGTCCTCACAGAGA
The DNA here is from genome assembly GCF_027474105.1 of Poeciliopsis prolifica. Taxonomy (NCBI): domain Eukaryota; kingdom Metazoa; phylum Chordata; class Actinopteri; order Cyprinodontiformes; family Poeciliidae; genus Poeciliopsis; species Poeciliopsis prolifica. The sequence continues at coordinate 2,165,026 of NW_026562435.1, read as the reverse complement.
TTTCCTCCAATCTAAACATGAGACGATGGCTGCGTTTTTAATTCACCATATAGTTGCGCAATTTGACATTTCAGAAATAAATTTGCTCAACCGAAACGCGATAAAAAAACAACAACAAAGCTCTCGTTTTGCAATAGTTTTGGTGCTAGAATTGTTTTTTTTGTTTTCAACCATATCAAAATTGGCTTATTCTGCAAAACTGCATTGTGTAAAAAAATCACCTTTTTCGCATCGCAAGTCACATGATCAAGAAGTGGATGTTTCCATTGGCGAAAACCACAAAGATGATGACAGAAAGTAGTTGGAGGATGATGGCGCGGTCAATAATGTAATGATTTATTACGTGATTTCAATTGCATTTCTAATTTAAAGGAAACACCACAAATACAAAGTTGAGTTTGTCCGATGTGTTAAATCTACAGCTCTTCTATAAATCACAGACTAAAATTTCCCCAAAACATCACATCCATCCGTAGCTGTATGTGAAAGCAGCTCAGTGCTCCAACACTTGAATAAGACGGCGATGTTTTAATATTTATGAATAAATCTCATTGAAGTGTTTACGTCCATGATTTGTAACGAAAACGCAGCAATAGCCTCAGAAAATGCAAGTCCAGCCTAACCTGACCTGATGTGGAAAAGAAATATCCATCTGTTGTGAAATGGAAACTTAACTATGGATAATTTGCCTTTTTTAGGTTCAATTTCACCAGACATAAGCTGTACTCTGCCCTTGATCTGAGGAACACATCTGTGAGTCTAGAATTACTTGTTATGAATGTATTTAATTGTAATGTTTTAATCTGATTCTAATCTGCAGAGCAGCAAACCTTTTTCACAGCAGTTACAAAAACAGTCAAAACTGGCACACAACTTTTAGTCAGTCCCAAAAAAGCCTTTTCGTTCCTGGTTTCAAAATGGCTGGTTGATAACAGAAAAACATTTGTTTGTTGTTGTTTGGTTTCAGTCGTAACGAGATAACGGCGCTGGGACCTGATGACGGAGACAACAGCTGGCTTTGGTGCATAGCTGAAAGTACACACATATATTATACATGACATTCTGTGCATCTGCCAAAACAGGCAGCCTGAGCATCTCTCAATCAGCGCAAACAGGAGCGAAAGCGATGGTGATCGCACGCAAGAATGCCATCGTTTCTTCAGATAACGATGTCGCTTAGTGTGGAAGGAAACCCACTTCTGAGCTCGCTAAATTTTGCTGCATTTAGAAGCAGGTGGAGTTCAAGCGAGGAACGTTCTCCAGGAAAACAGATGGATTGCCGGTGGTGTCGCAGGCAACACCTGAAATCTGTCAATAATTACACCGCGCTTGGCACGGGAGGGAAATTAGCAGCAGCCATCAACTCTCTTGACATCACGAACACCTCGCTTATCTGTGCAGAAATCAACTTTTGCGTTACTCTCTACTGTGCTCTCCTGCTTTGTTGGGTAATTAAACTAAAGACATGCTCACTTGCCTGTAGCAATGCAAAAAAAAAAAAAAATGTTTATATCAATTACCTGCCGCATGGGGACAAGGAAGAGAAAAACAAGAAACCTGCTGAAGTCCAGGCAGCCCTTAAAGTCTTGCAAACTGAAGACGGGATTGTTTTGTGTCCCATGCATGTCGGCTACCTGGATGCTGAGCCATAAATCCTTTGGGGTGTTGGACAGTGAGGCTCTACTCACCATCTGTTTCAGGCATGTGGAGATGGCAGGAACTCTGCCATCTCTGGAAATCATGAATAAACAAAACCAAACATTTCCTCAAATTGTTCAACTGGCTTGATTCTGTTGCACAGGATTAGTTTTTAATGCTAACAACTCAAACTGTGGATTCTGACTTACAGTTTCACACAAAGCTTCAGACTGAATAGCCTGACTGGCATACGTCTTCCTTTTCAAACGAGAAACAGAACCTTTTTTTAATATCAAATGAAACCTTGTGACAAAAACTTTCTTTTGTAATAACTGGAACCGTTACGATTATATGACTCCCTCATATGATTTTCACTTTACCAAAAGTGAAAATCATTGGGAATGATATTCACTTTTGGGAAAATCGTTCCCAAAATGATTTTGTTTCCCAAAATGAAGAAAATCACTTTGGGGGGAAAAAACAAAAATACAAACATTCTTAATGAAACTCATTTTCCTAAAGGAAGGCAGCTGTACTTTTCTCATACTTTCTCTTTCTATGTGTTACTTTAGCTGTTTTAATGTTCCAGTGTCTCATTGCACTGAGGGAAATTATTTATCTAGTTTTGTGCATTTAAATTTTCTTCATTTGTTCATGCATAAAATTTTATAGTCAATTAAATTTTATATTCTTCAAGAGATGAATGTCAATTTACTATAAACAAATAGCATATTTACACTATAACATTTCCCTCACTCTACAGTATTTTATTCTATTTTCTGTTTTATGTCTTTATATCCCGTATTTGTGTGAATCTACTTGCTTTGATTGACTTTTACTTTGCTACATTTCCCCATTGAGAGACAATTCAGGAAATTTCATTCTATTAGAACGATGTCACCTAGAAAGTCACGACTCTGTTCATTCACAAAGTTAACATTTTGTATAAACCTTATTTTAGCATTATGTAATAAGGCTTTCTATTATTTTCCTTTTGTGTTCTGAATTTCACACTAAAACAAGCCGAGGAGATATTTCTAGCCAGACCAGGATGTCAGCTGAGGTCATCTCTTTATATCCACACACATCTATTGCACATAATGAGTAAAGGCAGGCAGAAGTTCTCCTCCAAATTCCATATGGCAAACTAGATGATCCCCCTATAACAGCATTTCCAAGCAGCTGGGTCTGGAGACAGAAATTGGACAGACTGTGGACTCCATCCGACACAGTGAACCTTCATTGTGGGATTCTAAATAGATCCGATAAATTCAGTACACTGAGTAATGCATCTTCCCTCTCGGCTCGCCGGGCTAAAAATCTGTCTCTCCACATAATACGGCACACCTCTAGCCTTAACGTGTCACATCTATTTGCTGTCAGCCAGGGTGAGTGTGTGCTCAACATGTCGCACGATCCGCACTTCTGTTCTCACAGGAAAGTTTCTCTGCTCCGCGCCGCCTAGCCGCGAGAGTGATAATTGGATAATGAGTAAATAAACAGCTGGAGTCTGCGCGCTTTAGCTCCTCCAGTAAAAGCTGGTTAAACACAGGACTGGAACATGAGTGCCACACACACACACACACACACCCACGCACACACACACACACACACACACACACACACACACACACACACACACACACACACACACACACACACACACACAGAGAGAGAGAGAGACATTTCTGCCGTTTCCAACACTACTGAGGCAAACTTGTCATGGAGGGAGCAGCTATTTGGGGGCCATCTTGTAGTGTGTGTGTGCGTGCGTGTGTGTGTGTGTGTCTCCCTGGCTGAACTGTGGGGGGAACAATGACAGGAAGGAAGCAGGCTGGAGGTGAGTGAGGTGTGAGAGCCCTACGAGTGTGTATCCAAGCCCTAATTAACTCTCTGCTGCTTCCTCTTTCGCTGGCATCCCTGCCTTCCTGGGGCACATGCCAGTTACACGGATGCTGTGCGTTTCCTGCTTATGCCTGCGTGAGTGTGTGTGCATGTGTGTGTGAGTGGTGTGCTTGCGTGTGTGTGTGTATTTGCAAGTACCGTGATATCACTGTCACCCGCGTTTGTTCCTGGCACGCCTGCCCTCCTGTGTCAGGTTTTGTGAAGCATACCGAAGGATGGAGCGTAATTACCCTCCCGCTCGCTGTGAACCCTTACTACCACCCTCACACCCCCTGCCCACACACACACACCCCACCTCCCACAAACAACGGATTGCTAACCCCGTATCTATAAACAAACCTCCCTCCCTCACTCATTCATTAAGTTGCTCTCCTCGCCATGCGCCCGGTCAGAGAGTGGCTCCTCTCCGCTTTGCCAGCAGCATTTTAATGACATCTCAACAATGGTAAGTGTTCCCTAACAATACTGTCTTGTACAGTAGGCACTGAGCCTCTTCTTTAAGGGAGAAAAGTCTAAAAGTGTGACCTGCGACATGCATGTGCTGCTTGCGAGGAAATGCGGGGCAACTAGAAATGAAAAATAAGCCGTTTATTTAACGGGCGAGCCTCGTTTTGCTAAGCCCGTCGCTTTAAGCGGCCTTGTCAGAAGCTGATGCGGGCCATTAAAGGCGCCGATGACGCAGCCGCCACCCGCTCTGACAGCAGCACTGTCGGCGCCAAGCTGCAAAGCTTTAATACATGACTAGGAAGGCGTCCAACGACCGGAGTAAATAAAGAAGGGAAAAGATGAAATGCACGCGACGGCGAGGCAAGACAGCTGAACAAATGCAATGACTTAGAAAAATGGGCACAACAGCTTCCTCTTTACACCATCGACTATGTAAATTAATGAGATATCATGAAAAATAAATAGTTCAATTAAATAAAAGAGGCCGAATTATGCAGCTAAGCTGCATATGTCAGAGGTTTTCCTGAAATGAAAAGAGAATCTTGTTTGTGTTGAAAGCATTGGGTCATTGTCTAACCGATCCAAGAGTGTGGAGCAGATCCAAAGCAAAGGGGGCTCAGACCACCACATAGGGCAACTATAGCTTCCCGCCTTCATCCCCCCTGTGAACTTGACACGGCTCACTTCCAAACTGAGGACCTCAGAAGCCACCGCGGTGTCTCTTTTGAAGCCGAATTAGCGCCTGGGAACAAGGCTAGCGCAGGCGTTGTGTTAAATGTCCATGTTGTTTTTCAATTTTTTATTTCATTGTCAGTTTGAGGCTTTATTCTGGGGTTCTTCCTCAAACCGTAATGCCCTGGGAGTGCAGGTGCTTTGAGTTGGTGTTGGACCTCTTCCTCTGGTCCTTACAGGTGAACTCCTTGATTTTAATGAGGCCTCATGGCCCCCTACACCCCTCTTGTGATGTGCCTCGGAGAGCGGGCAGAACCTCGGGTCAGGGCGGCGATTGAGTGCGGGTGACCCTTTCTCTCCCCCTCCACTTGTTTCGGCCGGGCCTCTCGGTGTTTCTAATGTTTTATTAACCGGGCCTCTGCTCCGCCGTGTTCGGAGGAGACACAGCGACCTGTCAGTCATTCGGATGTGCAACGTTCCACGTCGAGGCCCGTACAGATCCCATCCAGCGGATCGATAGGAAGTCTTTCTGACTGCATGTTGACAATGTTGCTCCGGCTGCATATTAAGCGCAGCCCTAGAGGCCTCTGGGTACGCTCACAACACCATGGCAGCAATTAAAGGAACAGGCTAATTAATCCTGTCATGGACACTTCCTGGAAATTCCTAATTATTCTCGTAGACCATCTGAGTGCATAAGCAGCCGGGCACTTTGTACTTCTACTTTCAGTTATCTGGGTGAGAATGAAGCACTCAATCAGGCTTCAAGATGCTGAAAAGAAGTTTAGATGTAATCAGAGACGGCCTATCGACACACGTTCTTTGCTTAAGGTTCTGAAATGTACTTTAAGTGCTGTTAAGATTTGAGAACATTGTACATTCTTTTATTAAGGATTAAGGATCAGCTCATTCCTCTCTGGACAGCTTTTTTGAAGAGTTAAGGGGAAATATGCTCAATCAAGGCCCAGTCCCAGGCAGGAAAGGCAGTGTCAACAAGATTATACTGGTGGGTCAGTCCGTACTTCTTTCCTGTCCTACATAGATACGCCACTGATATATCACATCCAATTTGCAAAATGACGTGACTGATTAATGTCCCGAATGACTTACATTGACCCACTTCATTATCAAATGGAGCGAAGGTGTTTTCACTACAAGTGTGCGCAAAAACTTTGTCAATAAAAACACAACTTCATAATTGTGGCGTCTCCATGTCGTATGAAGTGCAATGAAAGTCACACATGAACGAGTTTGTTCTGGTGATAGATTGCAAAAAGCCTGGCATGCCACAGTTCTCTTTGTGATTTATGCCAGAGTCAACATCCTGTTGTTGATCATGTGATGCAAAAATAGAATCAGTTTGGATACGGCTAACCAACCACCTCATCCTGACAGACAAATGATGTATGCCAAGACACAAACTCATTGACATGAGTTTTTCTCATTCAGCTAAGAAGCCAAAATCCATCCAGTATTTGGCCAGAATCTTGTTAATGTCCTGACAAAGTGTGGGGTCAAAGTGCAACTTATTAGGGCAAGTATAACTAGTTAAAACGGGATGTACATTGTTGAAATATGTCGGCCTGTTTGTGTAATTGAACAATAAATCCAACAATTTTTTTTTTGTTTTTGTTTGATGATTCATTCACCCAGCCGGACTTTGACACATCTGTTTCAGCCCCAGCAGATGTTAAACAACTAATCCACACAAAACATTTCTTCTGCTCTTTAGCAGGATTATGGGGCAGATAAAGAGTCAAAAAACTTGCTGAAAACATGGTTTTATTTTTAGTCAGCTGCACTTGCTGCACTGGGTCAGCACATACACAGCTGACACCGTTTTCAGCCGCTGTTCTCTGTCAACCTAAAGGAGCTCAACTCGTAAATGTTGTGCTTTCTTTACATGTAAGTGCAAAATCAGGATAATTAACAGAAACAAAGACTAAAGAACTAGTCTAATGGCTGTGAATGTTTTTAGCTTTTAGTGCTTTTCCAAGTCAGTTACAACCAACAAAATTTGACATTTTCGACTAAACACCCCCAAAAATAAATGACAATTGAAAACATATAACAATAATGATTTTATAAAGATTCAAGCCCTTTCTTTTGTGTACGCTTAAGAAAACGTTGAGACTTGACAATATGTGTTGATTCTAATAAACTAGTCATTCAAAAACTCAGAATCACACATTGTGAAGCTTGTCAAGTGAATCCAAACAGAAAATTCACTTTCTCAACGTTTCAATTTTATACGGGATGAGTTGAGAAAGAAGTTATTTTTAATTGAGAAAATTCACTTTCTGATGAGATTAAAATTTCATCAGATTAGTTTAAAAAAAGTTATTTTTTATGAATTTTACATGAGATGACATCTTTAAAAAGTTACATTTAAATTAGAAATGCAGACCTACTTAAAAGTGTGTCCGTTTTCTCTACAGTATCAGAACTTCCTGGTCTGGGGTCTTTTTCTATGTTCGCTGCCTGGCATGGAGGCGATCAGCCTCTGCTCAAGTGTTCATCAAACCCAAGTTACCTTAGTAGAAAATAAAATACGTCATAAAAGTGATCTAAAAATAGATGAAATATGCTAAGGGCAAAGAAAGGGGGGATGAGAAGGCACACACCTGCACCATAAAAAAGCCATAATCGGCAAGTTTTGTCCCTGTTTTTACCGCAATAAATACTGTATTGAAATAAAGTGGTGCAGAGAGCAGCGCTGGTCAGGCTGGAGTGTTTATATTCTGTTCCTGCTTTCAAATGGACCCTCAGTGGGAGCCCAGAAAAGGGCCTCTCCCTGTGATGTGTCCCACAACATTTCAGTGAAGGGCAGGCTCAAGAGACAAAAGTGACATTTAGGAAGAGCTAAAACAATGAAACAGTGGTGCTTTAATGTCTCATAAGACGTCCTCTAAACATGGCTTTTCCATCTGAAAGCATCTCTACGCTGAGTCAAGTGCACTAACTGTGCATGAAAGAGCTTGTTCCCTCAGGAAAAGGCTGCCTGATACCCGCAAGAATAAATCGGCCTTTAACTGCCAAGCTGCATGCGGCGGAGCTCAGAGCTCGGCGCGCCGGAGGGACGAAACAACACCACCACTCAGACAGCAAATGGAAGGAGACCCCACACTCCAACTTCTGCCTGTAATATGGGAATAATGTGAACACCTGACAACTAATGTTGCGAGTGCTTCCCTGAAATCACACGTTGCAGAATCTTTTTTTTTTTTTTTTTTAAATGCAAACATCTCCTCTGCTCTAAAGAGCCCTCAGTCTTATTCTCTGGCCTCATTTCAGTGTAGAAATAGCCTCCAGTCGGACTGTCATCACACTTTAAGCCCAACTAGCTGCCTGGAGACGCAGCAGAGTCCCAGTCCCTCTGTGTAACACACACACACACACACACACACACACCACACACACACACACACACACACACACCCCACACACACACACACACACACACACACACACACACACACACATACACACACACACACCCACACGCACACGCACACACACACACACAACACACACCACACCAGACACACACACACACACACACACACACACACCCACACCTACACACACACACACACATGGAGTAAATCTCAGAAGAACAGATCCTCTAGTAATAGTGAGTATGTAAAAAATCAGTTCTTTATTCACCAGCTGAGCTGAGAGTTGCTGTATGGAAGTTTGTTTTGTCCAAAATTGGAGTAAAAATTACCACAAGAATTTAATATTGTAAACATTTTTATCAGAGCTAATCTGTGAACACATTGGAGAAAATATGTGTGAACATAATTCACAGACACTTTTGGACTTCCAGTTGGGAGTATTACGATACTTTTTAAATCACGAGACAATCCAGTAGATTATGACACCGGACAAGACTTTAGCAACATTTTTGCAGAAACTCAAAGAATACTAATATTTGTTTTCAACAGAAAAAGATTTCAACAACTGCCAAACTGCTTAAAAAAGGCAAACATCTACTGTGAGAGATCTGTGGTTAATATAGAAAATACAGCCAATTTAAGATTTTTAATAATTCTGATCCAGAACTGCGTGGCTTTTATCCAGCTAACAAAAGCAACAGCCTGTGGTGCAACATGTAAAGTTGCAGTTTCATGTAACCCCAGCAGACTGGGCCATACTTACCTCCTCTCAGATTCCCTCCTACTCAACAGAGACTCAGGTCTGTGGTTTCCATGGGGACTCAAAGCGGACCTAGACGCCCAACTAGCACCACAAACCTGCCAGCATCCATTTTGGATTGTGGAAAATGAAGTAAGTTGTCTCTAGAAAGGAAGGCGATCTGTACACTTGACTATGAAACCATCAGCAAACCGGTGATATTTATGTTTCAGATACATTTTGCTCTAGCAAGTAGACGATCAGGTCCATTTCTTTCATCCCCACAGTCAATAATTGTAAATGTTACTTCACCACATCTTCACTTGAATATGTTAGACAAATTCTTTCTTTTCCAAAACAGTGGAATAAAGAAACACCAGATTCTTGGCAATTTGATTGTAAATATATACAAGTTACCTTTCCTGTCCACATCCATGAAAATGCCATGCAGTTCTGGATCAGTTCTGAGAAATGATGAAAATTCTATCGGCCATATTCTATAATATTTCTTGTAAAAACTTCCAGAGTTTTTTCCCCAAGGAAACAGTAAGTTATGAGTTACTAAACTCTAATCAGCTTCAGGTATAATGATCAGAAATTGTTGAGGGTGCCGTATTTCATTGTTTTTCATATTTACGTCAAGAACCCTCAACACAGTTGTGCACAAAAAATGATTCTTCTCATTTGGCATCCATGCATTTATCAAACCTGGCTCCACACTGCGGCGAATGGAGGAAGCCGTGACACAAGCGCCGACATCCATCGATGTCTGGAACGCAACCACATCACAACAGTGATTCGCTGCGGTTTCTTCCAGACCCTTCTCCATTTCACAAGCGATGCTTTCCAAGAACGGCCTTTTCTCAAGCTAAGATTAAAATTCATGGTCGAGCGCGTCGCCGCCATGCCCTGATGGGTGGTTTAGAACGGGCTGCCCGGGAAAAAACAAATATTTTTCACCAAGTGGCATCGGTTGTGAAGCGCACGCGTCCCGCAGCTCTGATTTTACATCCTGTCACATTAAAGATTCAAAGCACTCAATATAAATATTAAAAGTAATAGCTTCGCCATTCAGCTATTACTCCATCATTTCCTGAAATCATCATAAAACATTCAGAGCCTTTTAGAAAATTTACACACTTGAATTTGATGGCGGGGAGAGGAGCCTGTCAGAGTGCGAGGTCCTGGAAGCTTAAATAATAGTGGAAAGCTGTTTATGGAACATGCTTTATTTATTCATCGTCTCCGAGTAAGAACTGCAGTTTAGATGGAGGAGCAGAAACAGAGGGAGGGCGAGACAGAGCAAGACATATGGCCAAAAAAACAAAAAGAAAGAAAGAAAAGAAAGGAAAAATCAAAGGCAGACCTATCTGGGGGGAGCTGAAACATAACTCTTCCCACAGTGCAGTAAAAGAGGGAAAAATGCAGAGTCCATGAGATTCTTGGCCTCAAGGTCAATCAATGGAAGGACTCCGGGTCCAGGGGTAGCTAATGGATTGTGAAGACGCGTAGCAGGGTTATGAATTTTTAACCAGTTCCTCCTTCAGCCCAGACCTCCATAAATCAATGACGACTTATTGGAGACGATCAATTATGCAAACTTAAAAACATTTAATGACACATAATGAAGAGGTCCCCGGAGGCGGGGCGGCAGGGTGGAACCCCACCTGCCGGGGACCTCTGATGTTGTGAGGAGCTCCCTGAAGTCGGATCTTTCCAGGCCAAGGTTTAAACACCTGACCGGCTGAACGGGCTGCAGGGTTCATTTGTTAGAAATGCAACACTTTTAAACATCAATGTGTTTTTTTTTCTTCCTTACTTTCATTCGTTTAAGTTTGTCCCTGCATTTGTTAAAGATTTCCACCACCAATAGCCCGGCAGTACTTTCCGAAGCTCATCATAAAAATGCCCCGAGGCCGTCCCCCGTGGCGGTAACCTCAAATCACTGAGCTCTAAACAATGTTAAAGCACAAGTGCGCACATTAAAACACTCTCTGCAAATCTGTCCCCTCCGCTCACGTCGTGCACAATGCCTCTGACCCCGCCACCGCACGCTTTTATGCAGCCCGTGTCCTTCCAAACAATTCATGATTAATGTATCGCCTCTCTTTTTCTTGTCTAGCCGAGCGTGGCGGCTGCTCAGAGATTGTTCAGCAGCTGTATTACTTGTTACATCTCTATAGGAGGGGGAGGGGGTTGGGGGGGGGGTAATAATTTGTCATCTGCTTTGTAAAATTCTCACATTAGGACGACCTTCGGAGCGTTCTTTCCAGATTAAAAACTTGGCGAGCGAGCCAGGCGTTATGGCTTCTCCTGGCTTGGCGGAAGCATCTGTGCAAAATCAGAAGGGAGACTGTTTGCGGTTGTCGACTCTTCTAAAACCGCGCGCACGCCGCATTGGAAACTCGGCAGAGGGAAACCGAGGAAGACAGACGATACAGGGCGGAGGGGGCATCAAAGCGGATCTGAGCAAACGCGCCGTGGCTCGGGTCATTTGTGTTTATATCACGGCAGGGAGATTCATTTTTTATTACTCTAGGTGCTGTATCAATCCCGCTGAGAATGCCTTCCAGATGTTTCTCTGAATCCCAGGGGTGTCTGAGCGGCAGCTAGGGGGCTGGCGGAGAAACTTGCAACCAAGCTCGCATCTGTCCCTCTTCCTGTCTGGTGGTTTTTCTCTCAATCTTTAGGAAAGCAACCTTTTCATCGCTCCCGACAGTGGTAGAGAAAGTGCTTTCTGACTGTACTAAATCCCTCTGTAAGTACAGTCCATTCTGTGAAAAAGGTGCGTTTTTTGTGAGTGACGTGTGTTTGGTTTGTTGATGTCGGCCCATTATGCCAGAAGGTCACACTTTCCCCCTCTTGTCTCTAGTGGTTGACGGTGGTAAAGAGGCACTTAGCTGTTGATGGGCTTCACATCAGACGGGCCTCACAGGTGATTCCTTTGCCCCCATTTCCTTTGGATTTTTTTTTTTTTTTTCCCAAATGCACCTCTGAGACTTGTTGTGTTATAATTACATATGATTTGGACTGACATTTTTACGTGGTTGTTTGCAGAACCATGCTGCAACATTTTCTTCCTTTTTATGACTTTGTGATAGTCCCTCCATGAACCATAGCTGTTTTTGTTGGTGTATTTACATGTCTCTGGGTAGGGACATGTGTGTGCGAGGATGTATTTTGCAACATCTTTAAATGTCAAACTGGCTGGAAAGAGGAACCGCATCATGATTCTGGAAATACAGCATGGCCTGCAAATATATTCCCACTTTTTGGATTTTCTGCATTTCCCCCACAACAACAAACTTTCATCCATTTAGTTGGGATTTTGAAAGTGTGATATTAATCTATGCTAAGCCCCCTGGAGGCAGTTCTTTGTAAAACCTTTTTTACTGCATTGAGAGCCATGACTCTTGTGGGTCCAAGGAATCACCTTCTGGAGACTGGCAGTTTTGCAGGTTCTTTGGCAAGATTTTGCACACAGTCTCCATTGAATTTAAATCTGTACTTTGACTGGACCTTATGAACATTTAGACACTTTGATTTATTCAATTCCATTGTTGCCCTGACTATGTCTGCTATGTAAATAAATAGTTTTCATGTATTTTGAACATGTTACAGATAAAAAACAAATCAATCATCAAATATTTCAGAAAGAGCACAACAATTAAAATTTTAAACAAATGGTGAAAAAAATAAGTCAAACTAAATGACATATGTCATAAAAATGAAAAATCTGACCCAATCACAAGGTTTCAGGCTCAATCAGAATCGGGTGTTGCACTCCAATCAGGAGTCAAATGGAAATAACTGTTTGACTCTTACCATAATGGTAAATGCTGACTGCATAGAGTTAGAGCGTCTCCAAACTTTGCAGCAGCGACAGCCGTAAGGAGAAGCAGAGCATGGGATCAGCTTCAAGTGTAGCTACTCATTCTGTTCTCTGGCTGAAAGAAACAACTTCTGGAAGCTGAGCATGTTTCCATATAATACAGAACACCCATTCAATTCCGATCAATCAAGCAACAGTTTCGCTCAGAGTGGGGAAAAACAGTTCAACTTCTTGTGACAAGAAGGGCTGACGACGTAAAACCGAGAACAAACGACGCAATGTTGGTCACTAATTTGCAACAATGAGAACCGATTTGGTCAGTTCGGCCCGACTGGGCTGGGTTCTTTAAGTGGATGATGATGTCTTGGTAGATTTGAAGTTAGCAAACCGATAATCGATCAAACAGAGCTCTGTGACAAATTCAAAGTTTGGAATATTGTTTTATTACCAACATTTCTTGAAAATTATGACATACTTCTCTGTTGTGTTGCATGGTCTTTATGATGCTCACTGGTCAATAATCTTTAACACCTGGATTGAAATACACAACGACTAACTGTATGAACTAGTTATTTGGTATTAAACATTAAACACAGTTGGCTGCAGTAGTTTGTATTTCAGGGATATTACAGTAAAGGGGGTCTGGTTAAATTAGATGACAAAACTTTCTAGAATTTAATTAGTAAGAAAAATGTGAGAAAAATGAATCACCATGTTACAAGTGGTGCTGAGGTTTGTGTTGTAAGACAAACCATGATGTGAATACTTGTCCATAATGCTGCTGTAACAATAAAAATTACCTTTAATAGGGAACCAGAGCCTATAAAAAGAAAAGTCAGAAGTGACTGAGTCAGTGATGCGGTTTGTGCAGGTACATCTTCACGCTCTGCTGGGTCTTGTCCAGACAGGAGAGATGACCCAGAGTCAGGCCAAAATGTTTACTGGCAGATGTGTTTTAAAGCAGCGCTCCTTAGCTGGTCATGGCAGCGGAAAATACCCTGCTGTTCGCTGCATCTGCAATTCGCTGCTCTTCCCAGTTCCACCTACAAAATCCTGACCTTTTAAAGAAATGATGGACGAGTTAGCCCCTCTACTGGGTTTTTCTCCTTTCTCATCTTTTTTTCTTCTTTCTGTTTTTCCCCCCCTCCCATACCATTGAAGGTTGAAGCTTTGTCTGTGTTCGGCTCTGAGGCAAAATTCTGCCCCTCCTTTTGCTCATGGTTTCAAAACCGCTTTCAAGTCTAAAGTCGGCTTTGGCCAGCGCCCTTTGGCACTTGGCTTCTGTGCAGCGGTTCGCGTCAGGAGCTACGATTTGTGATTTGAAGATGACATGAGCAGTGCCTCGCTTGTGGCACTCGGGGTGGATTTGTAAAGCGAAGTCAGTAATGTGCGATTTGATGCGAGTGGAACACATCACCACACCCGATAAACTGATTCAATTGGTGAAAACGCCACTGACTCCAGCCGCTGCTCTCTGTGTGGACCGTGATGTTACAGAGATAACACAGGTCTCCTTCTGTTGGCTTACATTATGAAACACATTGTGGTTCATTTTCTGAGATACGGTGATGAGGAAAAGTATTTACCCCCTCTCTAGTTCCTTCTGTTTTTCTGATCATGAAACAAATGTAATTAGAAAATAATGAGATTTATCGAGGGAACAAAAAGCTAAACAAACAAAACCTTGATTAATACTCAATCAGCTAACAAATGAAGTTATGTTTGGTGAATAACCAGACCTTTTTTTAGCTTAGTTTCACAAGCCACACTACATCAGTTAGCATGATGCTACATGCTAACTGACGTGTAGCATCAACAAATCAGTCAGATAGATCCTGTATGGCAACATGAAGTGAAACAAAGGGGATGATTGTAGATTAGAGGGGAAATGGGATCAGGTCAAACACAGTTTCCATCCTGGAGGAGCAAGTGGAGCTAGTTGAGCAGCAGTTTGATCTATGAAGATTAAAAAAATCACCACCTCTTCTGTTCCAAAAAATGTTTTAGGCAGCAAAAATACATCAATAAATAAATAAATAAAACTAAAAAATAGGAAGGTGATGATGATAAGATGGTGGCAGTGTGATTGTGTGGGGCCATGGAGGACCAAAACTGACATAATTCAAAATAAAGGCATAAATATATCATTATTTTTTAAGCAGAGAGGAAAATGGATTTCACTCTGAAAGGAAATTGTGACATCATCACTTTGTGGCTGTAATCTGAAGCAAAATAAAATGCTTTTGAAAAGCATAGTCAAAGTCTGGAATTAAATTAAATACTGGACACACAAGGCCAGGTTGGCTTGTGTTGCTCTTTTTTCTCAAATAACGATTCCACAATTGAAAAACTGCATTCTGTATTTAGTCAGGTTAACGTTGACCTGACTAAATTAAAACAGTTTGATCATCTGAAACTTTTGACAAAGTAAAAACCTGAAGGACTCTTTAAAGAGATAATCACTTCATAGAACATACGTTGTCATTCCAATCATTCTCAGTCTTAATATGAAATTAAACAATCTTAATATTAGGATATTTACATTTATTTCAGCAAGCAAATAAAAGCTGCATCTAAATGTTTTTTTTTTTAACTCAGTGCTCATGAAACAGCAAGCCTCCTATGTAAAGGTAAATCCTTCCACACACTAACATGTCTCTGACTGCCTGAAGTAACTTCACACTCTGATGATCATCATCATCATCATCATCTGACTGTGATGAAGCTCTCCTGCTCTGCAGGTCTTCCCATCAGGTCTTTTTTTTTCCTCCTTTTTCTTTGCTTTCTTGTCCAAACACTCAAAACTATCAAGCTGTAAAAAAAAAAAAAAAAAAATGTGTTCTACAGTTTAAACAGGCGTCAAGCAAAATCACTGATTTAACAAAGAGCCTCAAAATGATCAAGTTGTAGTTTGATTGTTTGGAATAGTTTTTATTTTGACTTGGAGATGATGTAGCCCAGACCAGAGGTGGGGAGAAGAGCCAAAATTGTACTCAAGAGTGACATTAGGTTAATATATTTTTACTCAAGTAAGAAAAGAAAAATCTATTCGATGAAAGAACTACTTGGTCAAAACATCTGATTAAATAATGTAATCTAATACATAGAACTATGAAGTTATGTTTAAGTTTTGGTATTCTAAAGAATAAAATAAAATAAACGACATGCTTACAAACTAAAATTCAGGTGAAAAAAAACCATTTCTATCTCAATTTTTTAAAATTATATATCTTATACTTCTTACTTACTGTGGGGAGTAAAATAATATACCAATCTTTTCTTAATTTCATTTAACACATTCAACAGAGGAACATGTAACAGTTCTCTCTCCTAAAGAACCAGATGCTATGAACTCGTAGAATGTTGCATTTCTGAATAAGTATTTTTATTTTGAAATATCAGAAACATCTATAATAGGGAGAGGAGACGTCAGAAGCTCCCTTTGCTTTTTTTGCTCTGAAATCACCGTTTGATGCAGATATCTGTGTGCTCATTATTAGGAAGCTACAGCTAACACCAGCAGATTGTTTTTAGCCACTGCCAGCCCATGGTCCATGAATGTCAGTGGCTAATGAGTTGAACAGACCTTCCAACAGAAAATAACACGTTCCTCTCATGCCATTTACAACATTGTAGGCTTTTTTAAACATGAACTATGTTTTATGAATATGTGTTGCTTTTTGTATTACTGTAATGTCATAGCGTTGGACGAATTTAGTAATTAGTGTTACCTAAAATTTCCAGGTAGCAAATACATGGCTGGTATTTATAGACTGTAACTGAAACTCAACTAATTGGCTATTAAGTTCCTGGTGAAGTTATTAGCCAACTTGCTATTTTTATATGTATTTTTAGGTTTATAAACAATTGTCCTAAGCGATTATTTAGAGTTATGAATAGCCAAGCCAGATCGACTGTTTCATAACAGATCCCATATAATCTTGGGCTAGTGCAGGAAAAACCAGCCTGGTAAAAACCGAAGCCCTTGTTCTATTTTGCTTTACTTTGTTCAGAGAGTCTGGAGCCTTGGCTATTGAACGTTTGGCCAGTTGGATGCTATGAAGCTTACCGGAAATTGCCTGCATTTTAAACAATAATCCTCCACTAGGAAGAGAAAAGTGTGGAGCCAATGAGACGGCTGTTGATGTTAATTCAATATGCAGAAGCGTGGCCAAATGGACTGAGCAAAGTTCACTTCCTCTGTTGCCACTGCTAAAACTACTGGCAACCAATGCAATTCTAAAACTGTGCAAAAACAAATCACCATTATCCCTCATAGCTTTTCTGTTCACTGATTGGTCCGGTTAAAAATCTACAGGAAAAAATCCAGGTGAATGGTAGAAATCCCAGACGGAGCAGTGAAGGGAGGTTAGAATCAAGCAGAATTGCGATGGAAGGCAACGACCAAACCTGGATAAACTTCACACTAAAACACAGAGGCAGCGCTTCTCAAGAGTTCATCAGTTTATGTTTCTAGTTTTTTCAACAGCAGGGAAATAAATGGTTTCCAATAGAGCTTAACATTTCACAGGACTTTTTGAAATAAGGCCTCAGGTCTGAATGGCTTAACTAAGTTACTGTATGCTCAGTCTCCTGTCATATTTACTATGGTTCAAAATTTTAGCAGCTGGTGTTGTACAGCTTTAAAGGTTTTGAAAGTTTATCAGTCAACTCTTTACCATTAGATAGTAAGATGTACATTGACGTATGTTTATTTAATAGATAGTGCAATATTTTAACTTATGTGCAGAGTGAGTTTTGGCCTTACCCTGAGGTTGGTTCAGTAGACACCACTAACACCCTGCAGTCCAAACTGTTTCTCCAGGATCTAAAGTCTGAAGTTTTCAGGTTGTGTGAAAATTGAACAAATTTTTAAGGGTACATTAAAAAAATGTCTTGACAGGCCAAATATTTTTATGCCATCCTTACATTCTGCTTTTGGAAAATCATTCAACTGTGATAAAATTAAGACTTTCATTATGTTATCAGAAATGTTTTAACTCTACTTTTGTTCTTTTTCTCCTGGCCACAAGTTTTGGATTCTTGAAATAGAAAAAAAAAAAAAATCTGTTAACTCTATAAACATGGACTGGTTTGTTCAGTGTTCAATATTCTGGGAATTCAAGCAGATATCTGTTTGACCAACAGTCCTCCTGAGAATACAAAATGCCCAGGGCATTGTTTAGTTTGGAAAACCCTCAACGAAAGCCGACGATGGATCCTATTGGTCCTCTCCAAGACGGAATTGATGCGGTGTGTGAAAAAAAGCTTTGACAGCCCAGACTGCTCCTCCCCAGTGACTTTGTCGGCTGGTAATTTACTTTTCAGGAGATGTGTTTACTAAGGGTTACAATTGATGTGCTGAAATATTGATAAGGAACATTTCATAAGCTTGGGAAGAGATTGGGACGATTGACCCCGCACAAAGGGCTGAGAGGGCAGATGAATGCGTGCGGGGCATGCTGATTGCTGTTTCCACATCAGGAGGAAGACGCAGTGTGGACCCACTCTGCATCTGTGATGTGCAGCGTATGTTTTACCTTTAATCTGTTTTTTTGGGCAACTTCAGCCACATCATCTTTCAAAAATATCTACCGTTTTTATTATTCCTTGTAAAACACAAAAAATGATACAATTATAATTGTGAATCTCCTTTCTCTTCGACGGAGGCCTCAAAGGAAAAGCTGAAATCATCCCCAGGTTTGTCTCGAGCCGCATTTTAAATGCCGAGTCTCGCCATCGAGTCGATCTAATCTCGCCTTGTGTTTTTGAAGTGCAAATGTGATGACATGGTAGTATTGATGGCCTGCGCTGGTGACATATATGGCCTATGGCTAGGTCAACAACACTGAGTCCTTCATTTTAATGCCTGTTCTGCAGGGGGCCTCGGACACATGCCTCTCCCCCCCTGCAGCCATTCTGCAGCAATTCAAGCCCACAATCCGTCCCTGATGAGACGCACCGACTGCCTTCTTTGTCCAGCGGCCTTGCGGATCAGAAAGGTGTTATTGTGCCTGTCAGACAGGGTGAGCGGTATTGACTTAAATAGCTTGACCCGGCTCATCCCTGATGGCTCTACCTTGTCACCCCGACCTCTGAACCCCTTCAAGCTCTCTGTATTTTTCCCCCGGAACAGCAGAGGTGGAAGGCAGCCCCGGTCTGCCCACAGGTGTCGCCCCTGTCCAAATAAATTAGAGCAGGGAAGAGGGAGGGGAAGGGTTGAACAAGAGAAGAAGAGGGGGAAAAAAGTCTCAGAGTCTCAACAGTTTAATTATCCAGCTCTGCTTGTTAAGGTCTTTAGGAACAGAAGGCTGGATTTGGTCGCCTTAATCCCAACCTGCCATGAACACATCCCACTCCTCCCTTTGTGGGAATATCAGATCCAATACAATAACTCATAATGCCATGCCAGGTCAGTGTCAGTAGTTCTGCTGTCTAGTGAACATGTAGCTATTTTAAAGTGTGGTGTATTTTTTTTAACGCTTTGTACCAAGATGTAGTTAGTTCAAAGGCACAAGAGTGTTTTTATTAGCATTACCTTTCAACAGCAATGTTGAAATGTAATCCTCAACATCACCTTTTAATGTTGAACTGCCAAATTAAAAATATGGTAACTTTTAAAAATATGCTGATTTTAAAGCATGCTGATGCTAAACCAGCCTCTTGTTCGTTTTGAATCGTCCAGAAGTTCTGGCCCCAGGGCCATGGAGAAACCATCGCTCACTGGAGGCATGGACTCTGTAGAAGTTTTAAACAATTGCATTTGATTTTATGCGTTCGGCCGTGACGCTCAACGAAACAGTCCAGAAATCCTTAACAATCCCCTACTGAGTAAGGACACGACATCTTTAATAGCAATAAAATGTCAATATATTCCTCTTGTTGTGACTTTATTTGCTTAATATTTCATTCACTTTCTCCTCTGTCATTGCCAATCTACAATCCTACATTGGTAGACGACAATTTTAAAATAGCGCAGAAAATCCGGGTCAGTTGTACACAACTAATGTTTGTTGATCGGCCTGCTTGAAATTCATCCAGAGAAATCAAGCTCATTGGGAGAAACCACAGACAGATTACTTACAGGAAATGGGAATTGAGCAAAAACGGCTTTTCTCTTTTTTTCTTTTCTTTTTTACTGACCACTACAAATCATGACTTTGGTGACTAAAATAGGACTTATTTCAATTTCACACAATAACTGCAAAGGATCCCTGCACTGAAACACTGACCCAAGTCATCATCATTCGACCATCTCCTTGATACTTAGAATGAGATGATTGTGACTACATGGTGGAGAATCTTCAAAAGCCCAAAATAGATTTTCACCAAACTGCACATGGTGTCCTCTCTGCTTTTGGTCGCATTAACTTTCCAAGTTAGATATGTACTAGTATGTTCTGTTTAAAAAGAAAATGCTTCTCCCAGGCAACGCTTCCAAACCTGCTGCGATCGTTCAGTGTTTTTTGGATTATTCAGTCATGGCGTAAAAGATGAGACGCTGAGTGAGGCCTCTATTGTCAGAGGGCTTCATTTAGAGTCTATAAACATTACACAGTTTGACCTTCAGGTGAATTTGCTGGGACTTTCACTCCTGGCAGCCATCTTAAATCTTTTGTACTCGTCAATAGTCTTCCTCTTTGTAGAATAATAGACTTGAAATTGTTTGTAAATGGCCCAAATGCAGTAATGATTGGTTTTAAATGGTCATGGCTGATGTCCGTCCATCTTGGCAGCTGCACTGGAGTGGCAAACTGCCCAAAGTGCTGCTTTTGTAGACTGATGAGCATCAAGTACAAAATGCTTCTGATTGGTAGCGTCTTTCGTTGAGGGTTTTCCAAACTAAACAATGGCCAGGGCATTTTGTATTCTCAGGAGGACTGTTGGTCAAACAGATATCTGCTTGAATTCCCAGAATATTGAACACTGAACAAACCAGTCCATGTTTATAGAGTTAACAGATTTTTTTTCAGATGCTTCCCACTTCAATCTTATGGAAATAACAAGGTTGAAATTTGTTTCTTCCTTCTGGATCTTTTAGCATTTTTCTGCATATTTAATTGAGTAAAAATGACAGTATTGAATCTGTTATGCATTTTACACACTTTAGTTCAAATCATGTATGAATTCCAACCACATCCTCTTGCTGACTGCATAACGCTTGGATTTAAACAGTTTCCTCTCTAAATATGACTTTTCTAAGTTACATCTCAGGAACTTTACATTTAAAATTCTAGGACTAAATCTTAGGTCATAGATCTGATGAACACGGCGTGTTGTTCATATGCAAATCAATATCAAATAAAAACTCCCAGTTCATCTGGATCGCCTTTCATGTCACCAATGGTGAGACAGAAGTAGAGGAGCAATGACAAAACCTTTCAAAATCATTATTGCATTGTCATGTTTTATTACTGAAGTTTCCACCAGATGAATGGTCATCTGAAATAATTTCCCAATGGAGCCAGTACTCATCTCAATTAATATATATATCAATACTATACATCAATATGTCAATATTGAGGAATTATTGATTTAAAAAAGCTTTCATATTTTGCTGAAAAGTTGCTTCTAAGTCAGTTTGTCGTGTACATGAAACTAGATCAAAAATCCTTGGTAACATTTGGTGCTTTTGCAGTTCATCTGCTTAATTTCTCTCTGTTGGAGCGTAGAGACATTTAAAAGGTGAAGAATGATGGACTAGAGTTGGTCCACCCTCTAAGCCAAGGATGGCTTCTTGCAACTTTTAGATGAATCTCTACTTTTACACACCTGAGTCAATTAACGAGGTCATTAGCAGGACTCTAACTGCAGCCAGGAAGTGATTCAGCTGTTGGATTCAAGTGTGTTGGACCAAGGAGACATCTCAGAGCTGCAGGACACCTGGTCCTCAAGGACAAGGATTGCCCACCTCTGCTCTAAACTCATTGGCAACTTTCCCCACCTGAGGAAATCTTGATACGAGACAAATATCCTAAGCTTTTATTGAGCTTTTTTTGTCAATGACAGCCTCCATGATGTGAGTTTCACCATGGATATTTAATAACTTTTTCTTTCGGGGCACTCCACTGCATTTGGAGCCACTGGGAAGGAACTGGTAATAAGGTACGGAGGCCCTAAAAAGAGCAAACTGCAGCACTTTGTCCCGCGCTGACAAGCTCTAAGAACTGTACGCAGATACTGTACCATAAAGATGATCAAAACAGTGCCACAAAGCACGCACGCGTCCTCTGTTCTGTCACGCCGTGGCTTCATCGTGGGATATTAACGTGGCGAACAAATCAACACGGTTGGATGTAAAGCAAAAATAGCTCTGCATACTTCACAAAGCACCGGGCAGAAAGAAAATTGGTACAGAATAAATTGGACAGCTGTAGTGATATTAACACTGATGTACTTTTGAAGTCGCGGCGCACGTGTGATATTAGCTGATGTAAAAGAATTGAATACATCAGAGACGATGCAGACATGGATGAATTTCATGGTTTGTAATTTAAGATTTTTTTATAGGGTAGCACATCCAGAGGACCAGACGGAGTCAGGATGACAGTCTCCCGGCGGTGATGTGGATATTAACCGCTCTGCTCCCACAACTATTCACTACGTCTAACTGATAGGGTGCATGTGTGGACAAGCACGGCTTTAGGGTCCAATAATTGTATGTTTGATGTGTCAAAACACGGTATTCTTTCGGCACCGTGCCGAGATTGAGCCGCCACACTTTGGCGGCGAAAGGTAGAGTTTAGATTTGCCCCGGCTTGTGAAGGCCCCGGGTCCTTTCAGTGCCATGAGCTAATTGTGTATATTATCACACATTCTTGGTCCCCGTCCAGTCCACAGCGGCGAAACAAGCAGGACGCCTATCAAAACCATTATTCCCAGGCGTGAAAAGCTGTCACCTTCGCATGTGTCACTTTTGTCTGCCTGCCTTGTCCCACTTACTGGCCCATTGTGCCTGGGCAGGTGAAATATGTGCCACCTGCCACCGCTCGCCCCGCTCCGGCACTGCGATTGATGGAACACGTTCTCGGAGAAGGTGATGGTAAGTGACAGGGTCTTTACATCATTCTGCGTTGGAAAAACGGGGCGATGACCATTAATCAATACTGTTTCCACGCGCTGAACAGAAAAAAGGGCAGGGCCGATTCTATTTTGGAAAATTTGCCCTTTGCTTTCTCATGCTGCAGTAAACGGGGGCTGGAGGGGAGGAAGCATGAGAAAAATCAATTTCCCGAGATAAAACTATTTTTTCTCCTCCTTTTCTCATGCATTACATAACCTACCACAAATCAATCTCTGAGTGAAAATATCCTTGAAAAGATCATTTATTTAAGTGTTTACTTCAGTGATTTTAATGAAAAAGAAAACCTAAAATTCTGTTTCTCAGGAATATGACATGAGACCAATGATAAAATAGAGCTGATAGAAAAGTCTCTCCATGTGCTGAACAGAACTTTGTCTGGGTTCTGAATCAAATCTAAAGTGATAATTCATGTGGCTGTTTTGGAAACTTTCAGCTGTATAAACTTCAAGATCTGGCTTGAAGTTATGGTTCTCTCTCTACTGTTAGAAAATTTTCAAGTTGTTATATTCATGCTCTTATTTTGAAGTAGGTGAAGACTGTTTACGCAGGAGTTGTGCTTCCTCTTGTGTTGTCTCTGTTTTCTCTTGAAAATAGTCACTTCAAACAAGAAACATGCTGGAGGAAAATAAAACACGGACAAAATGGACGACATAAACAGAAACATACAATATGTGTCAAAATTAAACTGGTGCTGGAGGTTTGTAGCACTTTAGCATTAGCTTCCACTAAATGCTTTAGTGTTAGTGGAGCTAATATTCACAATTAGTGCTTTAGGATAAGAGTAATTAAGTTTTCAGTTAATGGTGCCAGGATGGTGACACAGCATGAGTTTCTCCCCTTTTATATCCACAGCAGCCAGTGACACAGTGTATTCCTTGCAGCATTCATTGTCATGCATGAAGATGATTTTGCTACTGAAGGTCTGGCTCCACTTTTTGAACCATGAAAGAAAGTGATCAGCCAGAAAGTCCATATACTTTGCTGAGGTCATTTTCACACCTTCAGGACTTTGAATGGGCCGACCAGCTCTCTCTCTCACCATGATTAAAAAATGACCCCACCACCTCACCCTGGACAGGTTGCCAGTCTGTCGCAGGGCAGAGTTCAGGACATGAAATATATGTGTCAGCTTTCTCACCAAAACACAAACTAGATTAGCGTTTATATGGTATCCTATTTCATTTGGATGCCCCTGCACTCCTTCTGATGACGGCCAATGCTTGTTTTGTGTTTTATTTTCCACATCCCATCCCAGAGTGACCCACAAACCAGGTGGCGAATGCACCGGGCCGCCTGCCATACCACGTTAGGCTGAGGTGCCAAGTAGTGCCATTCAGACCACAATCTGGTATGCAGAGTGTCAGCCTCCGCCGTCTTTAAAACCATTTACCAACCGCGCTGACAGTTAGGACCGGGACGGCACGCTCATGTGATGTGGCAGCTCTCTTCAAGCAGTCTACCTTCCCATTTTTCTTAAAAAAAAAAGAAAGCGTAATCTCACGTGTGCCTTTTTTTTTACATTTTTTTTAAAACCCTCATATTTGAGTTAAAGTGAGGCCAGAAAGAGGAATTTGCAATGCAGAGCAGAATTCAATCTGTTGATTAATCTTCTTGCATTACTGGAAAGATGACTTCCGCTCCAGCAGATCGTTCATTGAAAAGCTTTTTTCATGCTTTATTTAACAGGGGAGTCATTCTGATTAGTGTGGAAACATACTTTGAGAGGCACAATGACTAAATTGGACCTGTCAGTGGCTTTTACTTACCGAGGCGGAGGATTGACAAGACAGGAAAGGCAGTAAGAAGGACATAGCTCCGCATGGAGACAGATAATATAACATTTACTCCTCTACGATGTTACACATAAAATGGCTTCTATTTGTGGCGTAATGGTGCAGGCAAATCAGACCTGCTTCCTGGCTAAAATAACTGTTCCACCTTTTACCCTTTCTTTATCTCACTTTAGTAAAACAAAATAAAGAAAGAAAGAAAAGAAAACCTGCATCGACACCCTTTCCTAACATTTGCCGTTCTGACAATCAATCAATCCTCCAGCCACAACAAGAGGCCTCGGCGTTTATGGGTTTTGCTCAGTCAGATGGCTTGACTGGTTGCATCGATTCACGCTCCAGCCTCAAATGTCAATACCACCCTCTTTTGGGCCATGTCAGAGAAGAAGAAGAAGAAGAAGAGAGGAGAGAAAAAGAAATAAAAATCATCTTCATTGATTGCAGCGGCCGGTGAGCAGGTGGCTGTCTCCCTCGCGCGCGTGATGCAGCGCTACAATCAGAAACACCGGTTGGTACGCTGCCACGAAAATGTTAGACAGGAAATTCATGGTCTGGTAGGTCACCTGTCAGCCGCCGACAACAGTTTTTGAAGATGTATCTTCACTGACCTGTGGCCGCCATTAAGAAAAGCGCTACGTGTGCAGGGGAGCAAAGACACACACACACACACACACACGCAAACTAACTCCCATCTGCTCCAGTTAAGATTGTGCATTTATGTGTTTAGTGTGGAAGCTAGTGAAGAAAGGGAGCGTAAAAAAGGCGGGCTTGGGCGATGAAAGATCAAGTGAAAGGTCAGAGCTGAGGCTGGTAAGGAATGTGTTTGATGTGATATTATATAAGTTGTTCATAAGTCAGACTGAAACCAAATGCAAATGGTTTTAATCTCCGTTGGTGATTAAAAAGTGGAAGAGAAGCAAAGTACATGTTGTTTAAATACCAACGTACTTTTATCCAACGGAGCACTTTTATTTCAGAACCAATTTGAATTTATTAAAACATTATTAGCACATATAAAGATAAACTATTACAATTTCAAAGAAAATGAACTGCGTGTTGGTTTGTTAGAGAGACATTTCAGGCCATATATTTTTTTTCCATCTTTCATTCTGGAACCAACTGGCTACTGAACCCAGTTCAGGTTGATTAGCTTAAATTGATGATCTGGCAGACAGTTGGTGTGGAGGTCACCTTACTTTTTTTTTTAATGGAACTGAAACACACCAAATTATGCAGAATATTTACATGTCAAGTTGTCAAAGTCAAGTGAGAATAACCTTCTTTACTCTTCCTTGCTTTTTTTAATAATAAATTTTAAATATGAACCTGAAGCATGTTTTGTTGACAAAATGACAACTAAAAGTCATCATCAGTGAGCAGCTGTTTCTTTCCCTCCAGCAGAAAATTGAGTGGGGGATTGTATCCATGTGACGTCACGTTAAAACGTGTCTGCAGCAATGTGTCTGCAGCAACGTGTCTGCAGCAACGTGTCTGCAGCAACATGTCTGCAGCAACGTGTCTGCAGCAACATGTCTGCAGCAACCTACATCATCCCCTACATCAGGACGTACCTGATGGGGTCATGCAGACAGTTTTCCAAAATTTCTGTCTCACTGCAAAAGTTGGCAAACCAATTCTTTATTTTAATAAAAACTTACAAGAAAAATATTGATGACTTAATGAGATCTGATTCTAATTGCATTAGTGAGCTTAAATCTAGTCAGGGAGATAACGATGAACTTTCATTCTGTTTTGAGAGTGAAATGAACAAACAACAAAAGACAAAATAAAAAAAAGAAAAAACAGTTTTAAAAAATTCAAAAGGTTATTCTATCTGTCTGTCAGAAAATAAAGTCAAGAATGTCCTCATTGAACAAGAATAGTGAGTGTCAGGTCTGCCACAAAACATGATACTTTCTTTCATTGCACTCTGAACATGTTCCCAAATCCTGAATAGGATGAAAAGAGCGAACCACAGTGGCAGCCAGTGAATCCTCTGCACGTATTCCTATAATAGGGGTTATATTATAAATTTAACACTCCCATTATCAATATTAGCATAAATTGTGTGTTGTCACTTTCTCCAGTGATGGCCAAAAATCCTCAAATGGCAGAAACGAGAAACAAAGAGCCCCCTCTTCCTAATCGTCTGGATAAACGATGAAAGCGCGTTCCTTTCTGAGTGTCATTCTGCTGCAGATTGAATCTTTCCTCACTTTAGATTAGACTGTTTGAAGTCACTCTGTTGTCTCCTGCTGTCATTAAACATAAAAGAATAAGACGAGATCCAAATGAACTGTTTACCCTGTTGCTTCAAAATGTGTAATTTACCCTCTCTCGGCGAAGACAACTCGCAATTACGGTGGGCTGGCTCTCCCGGATCCGTTTAGTAGATTCTCTATAACAAACCCCCTAATAATCATTTCGCAGATCAAAGTGATACTGCAGAAGATTTTTAAATATTTAAACCTCCACTATTCAAATCTTATATCAGATCAAAGAATTTTGCCTTAATTTTGCGAGGCGCGTTGCCAGTCGACGGGCAGACGTACACAGGGATGCACAGAAACTCCAATTAGACCCGGCAAGTTTCCACTGGATCTCCGTAGGATTCTCATATCTGAGCAGAACTCACGCCGAGCGCGTCTGAACCTCTGAGGAGGAGGCGGCTACATGGAAGAGATTAATATGGTGAGCCTTGAAATTTTAGCAGGATGACAAGCAACTTTAAAGGGCGTTCTATCTCTGAAAGGACAGTTCTGAGGGAGGAGCACAAAATAAACTAGCAAATTAGCTACACAACAGGATCTAATCCTGAAACTGGAAAAGAGAAACTTGGAGTGAAAATCCTGTTGGTTTCGATAATATTTTCTTTTTAAGTTTTTTTTTTCCCTTAAGTTCTTATCTTACAAGAAAAAAAATCATAGTAAGATTTATTAACATAAGTAATAAGATGTGTTAGAGCTATTAAGAAATAATAATATATAATAATATTTAGTAGAGAACATCTTGATATTCTAATTGTAAACAAGCGTTGTAAAAGTAATAAAATCATACAATAGAAAAATCCTAACTGGTCCTTTCATTAGGTCCTTTATTGGAGAAGACGAGCTTCAGTGTAAACCAAGCATGAGACTGAGGGGAATGGATGAGACTGTGTGACCACAAGCTGCCCTGATCATCACTCCTCCTCCACCTCAAATGATCCGTTCTGCTTTTTGGTAACAAGTTACTGGAAATTAAGGTCAAACATTTCTACTTTGGTCTCATTTGTCCACAAGACATTTGGCAAGAAATCTAGAAAGATAGAAAGATATTTTGGCTTAGTGCTGTAATGATGTTTGAAAATGTATCCTGGACTTTGAGCTAGTAGGAATGTTGCGGCTCTGCTTCAGTTCTGTGTTTCATTGGATCAAACAAATCCAGGTGCATTTATTTCCATCATTAAACTTTATGAAGTTATGCAACTCTGTGAAGGAAACAATTCATTCTTGCTTTATTTTACAGGTATTTTAATTCTGGTTGTACTTTAATCTTCATAAACATCAAGAAATCCAATAATATTTTCAGATCCTTTTTGTTTTTGTGCGTTTTTCCCATTTGGTATCTCTATTTGCCAGCCAGTAGAGATAGACGAGTTTATCCACAGAACTTATCTACCTCTATAAAGATTTGAAAATCACCCACTGTCTCCTTTTCCTCTGAATGAGCGAGCTGAATAAAAAAGTTGTTTTGCTAAGGTCACAGGAGTCAAACTCAAGGCCTCCGGGCCAAATCTGGCCCGCCAGTTTTTTATGTGGCTCTCTGGACTCCATCACATTAAGAGGTCTTTCCAGTTTTTCATAAATCTGCAATATTCACACAAAATCAACTAATCTCTACATTTTTTGTTTTTTTACTGAAAATTTTCTCAAAATTGGTAAAACAAAATTGAGTTTACGTGACTGCTGCCTCAGCCTTTTGATGGTTTATTCCATAATTGATACACTTAGTAATAAAGTCACATTTAACAACATTCATAAGCGCAGATATCGTAAAACGCCCCAACAAACATTTCTAAATTGGCACCACAAAATCTGTCATTTTGATTGCAAAAACAACTAAAACAATCACAAAATCCTGGCGGAGCAGTTATCTATTGATACTTTAACAGCTTAATTGGTTTTATCAATATATTCTGACACACTTGGCCCTTTAAGAACATTCAGATTTTTGACAAGGGCCAACATGAGAATGAGTCTGACGCCCCGGGCTTTGGTAATTTAGTCGTTTGGACATCGATGCTCTAAGCTTTTTTTATTTACATATGAGACAACTGCCATATGTGCAGTTAAAACAAGTTAACATGGTTTCATTGGTATTACTCAGTTTTACAAATTATAGTACTGTACAGTTATTAAAAGCAGCATACTTTAAAAGAACTGAGTGAGATGATCCAATAAAAAGAAAGCATTTATTCTTGTGCACAAAATGAACAAATTATTTAAAAGAAATAAACTCTGCAAATGCCAGCAGGGATGTAAAAAAAGGTTTTGGATGTGGAATTGAATCTGTACAGGGCAAAAATAAATAGATCAAAAACAGCGAGCAGTAAGCCAGATCAGCCAGTCTCAATGAGGAACTCACACCTCGGCTGTTTCATCCTTTGTCTTTCTCCTTGTTTCATAAGTGAAGGAAACCGAGGCCCATCCAAACCTCCTCGGCAGCGCCAGGCTTCGCTCCCCAGAAGCTGTGACTCCATAACGCATATTAGGCCGGATTGCCGATATTCCCGGCAAGGCGATCATCCATCTTTCCGGACTGTGATCTCACTTTCCCTCCGCCCCGTGACAGAGATGGAAGATGGGGATTAAATCTTCTTTCTGTCAGTCTCACCTTCACCTCTGCACACACTGGTCTCTGCTGTGGCTGCTAGGCGCTTCGCCCCGGGCCCGCTCCCAGCCTGGGGGCAATCAGCTGATCCTAGGCACCGGCAACATAAACTCACACGCAAACATTAAGGTGGAAATGAAAGTTGAAAATAAGGTCAAATAGCTGGAACAAAAAAAAAAAAAAGAAAAAGGAAAAGAAATTACGCTGTAATCTGTACCACTGAAGCACAACAAAGCATGCGACCCAGTCTAATGAGATTGTGGCTCTATCTACGCGCTTTGTGAAGGTGTTTTCTCCATGTCAAGCTGTC
Source organism: Poeciliopsis prolifica (assembly GCF_027474105.1). NCBI lineage: Eukaryota > Metazoa > Chordata > Actinopteri > Cyprinodontiformes > Poeciliidae > Poeciliopsis > Poeciliopsis prolifica. The sequence continues at coordinate 2,135,339 of NW_026562435.1, read as the reverse complement.
TCATTATCAGCACATAATTGGATAAATCCCTCCCAATCAGATTACTACAGACAAATCAAACTCCTCAGAAGAAAGCGCCGCAGTCTGGCAGGTGGAAATGCCTCCTGTTTTTTTTTTTACCCACAAACGTGGCCATGCAAATCAGTCAGCTGACGAAACTCGGAGGGCTTCGAGCTTGGAAATGTTCTAAATAACGGAAGGCGTGACACCTCTTTGAAACACGCAAACAGATGGATGTGTGCCACCAGGAAAGCTCTCATTCCACCAGGCTAATGTTACGTTGCCTTTGACTGCGACGCTATGGGTTCATCTTACCTCCATTGTGTTTTCCTTTTTTCGGGATGGGAGAAAGAATTTTTCCCTGTGGATTGCTAAAGGTTTTTTCATGAGCAGGCAGATGGAGAGAATATTGTTGACATTAAACTGTTACTCTTTAAGGGAATTGTTGTGACAAGGTGGAGCTCCCATCACTCGAAATAGCAGCTGTGTGCTGTTTACAAAGAGGCCCAGAGCAATGTTTGTTTCCATTCAAACGCTGGCAACTTTCTTTTCTTTTTTTCTGTCTGTGTAATGAAGAAGCTCCTGGCATTATATGTTTATCCTCACATCTACTGTCATCCTAATACCATGCTTTAGTAACACAATCTTTTTCTGGCAACAGCGAATGTGTAACAACCTATTTTTCTCATTGCTGTGATTATATATATATATATATATATATATATATATATATATATATATATATATATATATATATATATATATTAAAAAATTCCCTTCTCACCCACCGCGGGTGGTTCTTATCCTCTGAGCTCGGGTCCTCTACCAGAGGCCTGGGAGCTTGGGGTCCTGCAGTATCTTGGCTGTGCCAAGGACTGCACATTTCTGGACTGAGATGTCTGATGTTGTTCCTGGGATCTGTTGTAGCCACTGCTCCAGTTTGGGGGTTACTGCCCCGAGGGCCCCGATGACCACAGGCACCACTGTGGTCTTCACCTTCCAGGCCCTCTCCAGTTCTCCCTGAGGCCCTGGTATTTCTCCAGTTTCTCGTGCTTCTTTTTCCTGATGTTGCAATCTTGGTATTGCTACATCTACCACAACGGCTTTCCTCTGATGTTTATCCACTACGACAATGTCTGGTTGGTTCGCCATTACCATTTTGTCTGTCTGGATCTGGAAGTCCCACAGGATCTTAGCTCTGGCGTTCTCCACCACCTTTGGGGGTGTTTCCCACTTTGATCTCGGGGTTTCCAGTCCATATTCTGCACAGATGTTTCTGTACACTATGCTGCCACTTGGTTATGTCGTTCCATGTATGCTTTCCCTGCCAGTATCTTGCACCCTGCTGTGATGTGCTGGACTGTCTCAGGGGCCTCCTTGCACAACCTACACCTTGGGTCTTGTCTGGTGTGGTAGATCTGGGCCTCTATTGCTCTGGTGTTTAGGGCCTGTTCCTGGGCGGCCAGGATGAGGGCCTCTGTGCTGTCCTTGAGTCCAGCTTTTTCCAGCCATTGGTAGGATTTACTGATATCAGCCACTTGGGTTATTTGCTGGTGGTACATCCCATGTAGGGGCTTGTCCTCCCATGATGGTATCTCTGGCACCTCAACCTCCGTTCCCTGTTGTCTGAGCCATTCACTGAGCACATTGTCTGTTGAGGCTTTGTCCCTGATGTATTTATGGATCTTAGTTGTTTCGTCCTGGACAGTGGTTCTCACACTCACTAGTCCTCTGCCTCCTCCTTGCGGCTCGTGTACAGTTCAGGGTGCTGGATTTGGGATGGAACCCTCCATGCATGGTTAGTAGCTTTCTAGTCTTAATATCTGTGGCTTTTATCTCCTCCTTTGGCCAGCTAATTATTCCAGCAGGGTATCTGATTACTGGCAGGGCATAGTTTTTCACACGGATTTTGTTCTTGCCATTGAGTTGGCTTCTCAGGACTTGCCTTATTCGTTGGAGGTATTTAGCTGTGGCTCCTTTCCTTGTGGCCTCATCAAGGTTGCCATTTGCTTGTGGTATACCTAGGTACTTGTAACTGGCCTCTATGTCTGCTATTGTTCCTTGTGGGAGTGAGACTCCTTCTGTGCGGATCACCTTCCCCCTCTTTGTGATCAGCCAACCACACTTCTCTAGTCCGAATGACATCCCATTGTCCGTGCTGTAGATCCTGGTGGTGTGGATCAGTGAGTCGATGTCTTGCTCACTCTTGGCATACAGCTTGATGTCATCCATGTATAGAGGTGACTGATGTTGGCCCCATTTTTGAGTCGGTATCCCTACCAACACCATATATATATATATATATATATATATATAGCTCTGAAAAAAATAAGAGACCACTTAAAATGAGCAGTTTGTCTTATTTTACCTTTTCTATGTATATGTTTGAGTAAAGTAAACATTCCTTATGAGCTTCTAACATGTCTCCAAAATGAAAACCACAAATGTTGGATTTATTAGCAGAAAAAACTTTTGAGTTATTTGCAAAATAACTCAAAAGCTATTAGACTTCAAATGATGCAAAGAAAACAAGTTGATATTCATTTAGAATCAACAATAGTAATGTTTTAACTCAGGAAGAGTTCAGAAATCAATATCTGGTGGAATAACCAGGAGGTTTTCAATGGGTTTCAGTCAAGTGGTCGCTTCGATATTTTTCTCACAGTTATTCATTACCCAGCATCTCTGTGCAAATACGGCACTAAATCAAATCAAATCAAATTTTATTTGTAGAGCACATTTCAGCAGCAAGGCATTTCAAAGTGCTTTACATCATAAACACAAAGTCATGCATCATGGAATAAACAATACATTGTTCCATATTACATTTTAAATACAATTCTGTTTTTAGTTGCGATTTAAAGGAAGTCAGGGTTTCCACTGTTTTACAGTTTTCTGGAAGTTTGTTCCAAATTTTTGGTGCATAGATGCTGAAAGCTGCTTCTCCTCTCTTGGTTCTGGTTCTGGGGATGCAAAGCAGAACCAGAAGCAGAAGACCTGAGAGGTCAGGAAGGTTGATACAACAACAGCAGATCTTGATGTATTGTGGTGCTAAACCGTTCAGTGATTTATAAACTAACAACAGTATTTTAAAATCTATTCTTTGAGCTACAGGGAGCCAGTGGAGGGACTTTAGAACTGCTGTTATGTCTCTATCTTCCTGGTTTTAGTGAGAACGCGAGCAGCAGCTTCTGGATCAGCTGCAGCTGGAGGATTGATTTGTTGGACAGGCCTGTACCAACACTAGGTACCAGGTACATCCATGCCTGGTTACCACTATCTGATGTGTGGAATCAAGAAATCGATTGTATAAAAACTGCCTGGCAACACATGATGCTCAGTCCAAAGAACTTCCTTAACAGATAAGAAACAAAGTCACTAACATCTTTGAGTCTGACAAGTTTTAAAGGGACAGTATTATGTGTTTTTCAGCCACATGGTGCCATTTTAGAATAGAATCAAGTTACAGTAAACCACAGGTATGAAAATGCTATACATGTCAAATATACCTTAAAAAAAATTTCTTTGCAATTTAACACCCTGAAATTGGTCTCTTTAAGAATTTAATTGCTGCTGGCAAGTCTGAAGGATCAGAGTGGAGGAGTCACTCAGTTTCTGCAAACTAGCCACCTGGACGGCTGCTATGTGAGGTGGAAAGCTTGGCTGCAAGGAATAGAAAAACGTGTTCTCTGCCATCTCAAATGTTTATGAATTGTGGCGGCTTTTAAGAAGCGCTTCCAAAGAAAGAGGCTCCAACTAGTGGCATGGCAAGAGAATCGCATCATTTTACACAGTTTACTGTTAGGGTGGTATGTAGATGTGTTGACAGAAATGGAGAAACAAATGCTGTATTCAGTGGTGATTGTCATGTAAACGGGAACTTGGACTCCTTTTACAGATGATGTTGCCCTCTAACATTCATATCGGGACCAAATGGAAATACCTGGAAGCAAAGGTTAAACAGTCAATCGTTTGTGACCTTAATCTTTTCATATCATAACAGTAATAACTGTATTACTGTGTCTTTGATCATATCTTTCTCCAATTCTTTTTCCTGAAGCTCCTGCTATGCCAAAGCACGCTACCAATTCATTTAACAGGACCATTACTACTTCAGAACTTTCAAATGGACTTTAGAGTGCTCCAGATTCAATAATATATCTGTGCCAATCACATAGAAACTATGTTCAAGGTTTTCCTTCCACCATGTAGAGGGAAGTTTAATTTACTCTTGCAGGCCTCACTTGACTATTTTCTCTCCTTCTTTATTAAACGAGTCTGTCTAATGGCTACTTTGCCGTCTTTCTTTATGGCAGAAGATGAAACTTTCATGACCACTGAACTATTCCGCTTTCACATTGAGCCCCACAAAGCTCAACCTGAAAGCACATGGTGTGTGCATCATCAAATGTAAGAGAAAAGTTGGCCGGTTCTTTCATGCTAACACTGCAGATGATGCATAAACCTGGAACGACCATCACAGTATCTGATCATTCAAACTTCACCTCAGATCTGGCCTTTCTTCAGGATTTCTAGTCAGTTTGGTGATGCATTGCTGCTCTTGGTTTGTTATAATTTATACCTTCAATGAATTATCAACAAAAAGCGAAACAATCAGAAATGAATAGGGATAACTAATACCCACTGTTAATCACATCCTCATTTGCCCCTTCCTGCTCCTTTCTCTAGCTGCATCCACTCTCCTGTAATTAGCTTTTTTGCTTCTTTTCCCATCTCCGTATCTGCCTGGGAGGCAGAGCCATATAAAGATAAAATCCCCATTTATGGTGACGGCAGTGGAATGGCTTGGGCCGCTTTGCTTCTTGAGATCCCTGGCTTTAGTTTTGAGATAACAGTGAGAAAAAAAGCCAAATCATATTATCTGAAGATAGTTTATGGTAAAATGAATCTTGTTCATCTTGAAGAAAAGTTAAAACTGCAAACACAATTCTAACGCTACAGCAAGTGGTTAGAACTTTCAAAAGTGATATTAAGAAAATTTTGAGTTCATGTTCATCCGCATATGTAAAAGAAAAGTGTTTGCAATAACAGGCTTACATTTTTTAATTTCAGTTTTGCTCTTTACTCTGACTGAGAATAAATCCCCTTTTCTCTTTTTGCATTTACTATTTTTACACCTGAACACATCATTCAGAGAGTCATCCTGTGTTCCAGTTGTATTACTGGTGATGCTGGATGCGAAAGAAACCAGGGTTTGTCATGCAACCGGCACACCTAGCACGTGAAGAACGACTGTGTGAACACATGTAACCTCTCAAAACCTGGACAGAATTTCACCTCCTTGCTCCGAGCTAACAGACATTAGCAGGTAAATGGTGGCGGAGAGTAATGACTCTGTGGCACCTCTAGTGAGAGGCTAATTCAACAGCATTAATGGGAACAGACTGCTCTCAGTCCTGGAGGAATCATTCAGATGTTGAACATGGTAAAGTATCTTACATTAACAATGTAAATGCATCATTAGCACTTTAGAAACAATCGAGTGTAAGGGAAAGAACCATGACTTGTTACACTAATTGAATTAGCAGGTCTGCTAATCATGCATAAATAGCGACGGCGCTCAGAGGACAGCAAGAGGAGTAGAGGTGGTGATTCGCTTTGTTGTCACTTTCTTCTAGTAGAAGCGTTGTCACTTTATCGGCTTTCGTTTTCCTTTCCACTTTGTGCAAAAAACGATACACAGTTCTAATGAGAAACTGGAGGATTATATATGTGCAGATATAAAAACTCTTCTTTGGATTTACTTTGCCTGGGAGGCAGTGCCAGTTCACTTGTTGGCCAGCAGTTGATCCGTAACAAAGCATCTGGTCCAAAGTCAGGGTTGTGTCCTTTACTCTGGACATTCAGAAAAAAATGGTCCAGCTGTTTGAAATGTTTGCTTTTGGGTTCATTTCTAAATAATAATGCTTCTAAATAATAATTTCTTAATAATGCCCAAGATCCAACACAGCAGTCACCAAGTTTTCATTTTATTTTGTAATTAAATGGGAATTATAATGTAAAATTCACATTTTGCACATTTTTTGTATTTCCGTTTGAGTGTATTGATTCTACAGCCAGCCGCTCCCACCCATTAATCCAGCTGTTAATGCAACAAGTTAACATGTTTTGGTGTCTGGAAAACAAGTCTTTTCAAAAACCTAATGATGATGTTGTCAAGGCAAATAATGGTCCACTTTTATGCATAATTTGCATAAAAGTGAGAAAGTCCTAAAAAGTGTAAGAAGCATGTTATGTTTAGTCCATAAACTCATCATGACTTCAAAGTTTGAGCCACATGAAATAATAAACCTCTGCATTCACATTGATAACATGAAACAACAATAGGAATGGAAGCAGTGAGGCAGAACAGCAAACTAGACTTTCCAAATATGAAAACTAGTATTATTCTCACATCAAAAATATGTTTCAACACCAATGATCATTAAATGTGTTTCAGGCTTTGGGAACATTATAGTAGCTTTCTTAAATGAGTTCATGTGCGTTGATGCAGCATGTTAAGGCTGATCTCAGGACAAAATCTGTGTAAAAAAAAAAAAAAAAGAACTAGAGTGAGGGTTTTTTTTAAGAATAAAATTTTAATAAATTTTACTGTCTTTAATTTGGTGTCATAAAGGGACTTTTAACTGACTTTGATCAGTTTTATTAGGACAAAAAAATAAAATCCAGATCAAAACACCCTCTCTGTTTGTTGATTACACCCAGTGGACGACGGGAAACTACCTTTACGTTCAACACTCTGGTGTTTTCCTAAATATTTCATGACTCCACTACTTACTTAATTAGGAATTCTCTAAAGAAATACAGTTTTTATTCATTTAAGAAAAGAAGTCAAATCTTTTCTCCCCCAGAGTTTACATCAGAGCATGTTGGTCAAAGATTTACAAAGTCTTGCTTTTTGAAGCTTTATGTTTAGTATTTGATGTTGTTTAGTCATTCATTCATTTTTAAAAACGTATTCATTATTTTTCTGGGTTTTTTTTGTTTGTATCTGAAAGCAGTCTTGTTTCGGGGGGTCCTGGGAATAAAACTTGATTGGAAAAAGGTTCAACAAATGCTTTATGAATCATAGATCATTTTTAAAACTTGTCAACCTTACTGATCAGATGAAGTGAATGTAGCTGCCTTAATGATCACAATAATTGAAAAAGTGCAGATTTATGAGAAAAACTGACATTTTAAAGAAACTGACACTTTAAAAGGAGTCAACTTTTTTAACAAATGCTGCTTTTTTTTAATGACTTTCAGCCATTTCTTCTTGAGAATGACCAGCCTGAGGAAATAGAAAGCCAGAATCCATGAAGTTACTTTCAGGATTTGCAGTTATGTTTGACGACTTAGTATTCAAATATCAAAAACTCACACTCTGACAAATTTGGCAAACATTTTTTGTATATTTTATTAAAATGGCAGTGTGTATTTTCTGGCCTTTTTTTTTTTTTTTTTTTTAGGAAAATCAAGTAATTATATAATTTCACTTATGAAAATGATGTACATATAAAAAATAAAAACTAAGAAATCTGACTTTGCATTATAGCCGTATCTGATGTCTTAAAATTGGCCTCTGTCTCTTTAAGAGCACACTGTCACAATAGTGCTCCTCCATTATGTCATTTACAACTCCTCTTCGGAGTGTTGGATGTAGCTCCTATAATGAGCTCAGCATGATAGGAGCACAGTTCCACCAGGTGTTTGCTAATTGCTGCTGGCTAGTCTGTGGGGAAGAAGCCTAAGGCAATCGCAATCCAGTCTCCTCCAGACATGACATTCGTGAGAAACATTTTCCACCATGAGGAAAATCCACCAAAATGATTCATGACATCACTTCCTGAGCTTTTCTCCTGGACAAGCATTCAGCTAAATTAATGCACTCATTCACACACACACACCTCCTCAACACAGATATTCACATGCACAACTATATTCAGTGTTATCTGAAAATGCATTGTGGCGTTGTTTTCCAGCAGAACAGAAATAAATAAGTGATGCGAATGTGTGGCTTTCAGCTTCAGACGGCTCCTCTGCTGTCCCTCCGCAGTGCCCATGGCGTGCCCTGGCTCGCCTTCTGACTGTCTCACACCAAAACAGTGAACAGTGAGCCAAAATAATTTGTATCTGTTCAATAAAACATTAAAGACCATCATGCCATGTCCTGCTCTCTCTCTCTCTCTCCCGGCTCTCAAAGGTCTTGTTAATGTTTCAAAACGGCACATAAGACAGACCAGCCAGACGATTAATTTGAAAGATACCCACAGGGTACCTGCAGGATTTCTTCTTACTCCTTTTGCTTCTGTAGTGTTAACACCTAGCTTTCTTCAGAAACGAGGAGTGGAGGGGTGGGTGGTTGTCGGCGGCGGAGGGAAGGGCTGGGATAGAGGGAGGTGGAGGGGGTAAAAAGCGTACAAAGCGTACCCTCCAGTTATAAAACGGAGCACTTTTCAAAAACAGCCTTTTGATATGTGCGATGCAGTAAAGCAAAATGAATTAAATGGTTCAAACGCTTTTATTTGTCAGAAGTGCGGCGATTCGGTATATCCACATTAACTAGCACATTAGCTAATGCTTCAGTGCTACTCATCACTAGCGTGCCCATCCTCTTCCTCCACCAATAGTTAGCATGTTGAACCATCTGCTGTTGTATATTTTAGACACAGTTTCTTGAAAGCACTTCAAATGAAATCAGACTGAGTTGACCCGATTCCCTTTAATTAGGTGCAGTTCAAAAATAAAAATAAAAGATAAAAAAATCAGGACTTCAACTCGACTGGCTCAAGGTTTGGCGTCAACGATGCTACCTCTGCGTGGCGCGTCATGGTAAAATCACAAAGGGCAGAGAAGCGACGGCACGGCAAGTCAAAGCGGGTCAGGATCGTCTCGCTGGAAGCATGAATAAATGAGTTTTCATCGTGGTTCCGGCTGTTCCTACACCTCATCGATATTGTCTGCGTTCCCAGTTCAGAATCAGTTATTCCTCTGTTCCTCGTTTAAAAAGCCTCTTTTAAATGCTGAGCTATGAAAACCGATGCAGAGTGCATTCATTTTAGATAAATAGTCTAAGCTTGGCTGAATAAATGATTTATTTAGCCTCATAAATTATTTCGGCAAAATATCCCTAAGCACTTTTTGCCTCATTGTACATCATTTTCTTAGTATGCTAGATGAGCCCCTCATTTATTTTCCAACTATCACACCATGTCTCTTGTAAATATGTATACTGGTCTTTCTACTTATTTATTTTACAGATCTGATTTTAATATTTCATCCTCAGCATAAACTTCTATTTGTTTCCAAGGGCATGATGGCATGAAATAAATATCAGAAGTATAATTCCCAGTCTTAACATATTGGAACACATGAATCATTTAAGAGAAACAGATTTCGTACATAAAGCCAAGGCCTAATTTTCGGTGCCGCAGCCTGAAAATGTTAATCAGCGTGCTTGTGTCTTGTGTTTTAAGAGGCTGCAGCTTGACAGCACAGTTTAGGTGGATGACTGGAGGGATGGAGGTGGGGGCTGGATGGGGGCTTGAGCAGGCTCACACCATATGGTGACAAACCTGGTGATACGGCCCCAAGCCAAGGATTTACTGTGGATTGCTTTGGTAAATATTTCTTTTAATTGTACAACGGTGGAGACCTTAAAGACAGATCAACTGCTTGAAAAAGACAATTTAATTCCAAAATATATCAATGCATAAAGACACATTCGTGTCGTTTGACAAGTCTATAGAAAATATGAGGTTTGAATAGATTCACTACGTGAGGGGACGTTTTAGTATTTGTGTTAAAAAAAAAAAAACTCATACAAAAAACAGTAAAGGTACAGACAATCACAAACTGGATTTCAGTTCAGTCGTAACTTTAGTTCTTTTGGTAACCAGGTTCTGTTGGTCCGTCTGATTCTATTCACTATGTCATCACATGTATAAACACAACATTATTAATGCAACTTTTTGCATTAATAATAATAGTGATAATCACAACATTAATCTTTAATTTACCAGATTAAAAACCCTTCTTGAGCTCTATCACCTCTGTGTCTAAGACTAACATATCAGATTACAAGTACCAACATTTACATCCAACCAGAGAAACATGTTTAGATCTGAAAGAACCAAAGCATAAAATAGTTAGTAAAAAACAACTAATGATGTAAAACTGAGATCGAAGGTGCTAAACTTAATTCCACCTCCAGGGTACTCTACCTGCAGCTCAACATTACAATTGAAGCTCCAGCAATTTGAATATCGTGCAAACGTTCAATATTTTTCAAAATATATATTATTTCCTCTAAACACTCTAAATAAAGAAGGCCAAATGTTAGGCATTAGTTTTAGAAAGGAAATAAAAACATACAAAAGCTGCGAAGACCTACCAACATTGAACACGCTGAGCCATATGGAAGCTGTTTAGCCTCTTTTTTTCCTACAGTGAGTAGGAGGTATATCTGGCTTGCCTAAATGTCGAGTTTTCTGATGTTGACATTTACTGACTCGCAGCAAACATTTATGGGGTTTCAGACAGTGTGTGGGATGCCAAAGAATGACCAAATACACAGTAAACAAGTCACAACCTGCCCTGAAATAGACACCCCGTCCATTTGACCGGCACTGCTGGAAAGTCAAAACTGCTGAAAACAAGAAGTAAGACAGTCAAAAAAAAAAAAAAAAAACAGAGAATAGAAACAGTTGGAAAGCAGGTACAATGAAGGAGCAAAGGAATATAGATTTATTTTGCTTCAACATGACATAAAGATATAAATTAGGAATAACAGATTAAATATATATGAGCATGTCACAATTTCTTGCTATTTTTTCTTTTCAATTTTGTTCATGATTTTAGCTCGTAATACTTCCATGCATTTCTATGCCAGAGCTCTAAAGATATGAAAAGTATCAGAAAACTAGAGATAGAAGAGGTCTAGAGCCTCTCCTCTGTGGTAATCTGCCTGTCCTCTGGGAAGACAAACATATCAATACACAAACCATGACCACCAACTCCAACAAAGGAGTCCCACTTGGTGTAACAGGTAAATGTTGAAGAACTTTCTGAAATTGCCTTAAAAAAATGTAAAGCTCCTGCTCTTTCTGAAACTCCGCCTTCAGGAAGTCTTCACAACATGGCTCCTCTGTTAACCCTTTAACGCTTCTACCGGCGTTGTCCTGAGCAGCCGCTCCTATGTTGATCTCTGCTGGTGCACAGTTCCACCAGGTGTTTGCAAACTGCTGCTGGCTAGTCTGAAGGAGCTGAGAGGGAGGAGCTCTGTGTGCTGGAAGTTATGATGGAATAACATTATAACATGATCTAAAGCTCATAAAAGTCGTTTTGACAGAACACTGCCCCTTTAAAAATAAAAAGCTGTTTTGAATGAAAAATTATTAGGTTTGACGAAGCTGGACATCAATGATCTTTGCTTGGACTAACTTTGAGCTAACAACAACTTATTTTAAAATTGCTTGTTTTTGGGTAAAAGGGGTAAATGATTAGCCAAGCTACATTAGCCATAAAAAGTCATGCTTGCTGTTTTTGCAGGAAATTTCTCTCCTAAGTTGTATGTCTTCTTAATATAGTGGCTTGTATAAGATGTCACAATATTGCTTCTTAGTTAGTGCTGAGGATGAGTTAAACTAAAAGAGCTGTTGATGTGAGCTGCAGGGCTGTATAAAATAATAATGCTATGGGCTTCCGAATGTAATGAGTCTCATAAAAGCAGATCTTGCTGTGGCAGAGCTGATAGTCTAACACAGAACTAGTTTCGGCTTTAATTTAAGTCTGAAAATGAAAGGCTGTTTTTTTGAGCACCAAATAATTTACATATCTTTGTTCACGGCAAGTGAGAAAATCACTTATTGGACATTTTCCAAAGTGTTATTTATGCTCAGTTGCATGATGAGAAAAATCAAATATTCCAATGTTCTCTCCTGCCTCTCAGTTTGATGCGTGAGTGCTGAATCGTTAAGTTCACAGTAAGATATCTGCCTTGGTGTGGGACCGAAAAAAAAAAAAAAAAAAAAAAAAAAAAGAAAAAGCACTGGAGTTAGTGCATTTACAACACCATGAGGAGATAAACGCCTTTCCTTCCAAAAGGTTTACCACAGAGCCATCAAAAAAAAAAAAAAAAAAGTGCAGGGAAAATTTCACTGTTTGTTTTCCTCAGACACAGAAAGCAGGACTACATCCTGTAAGGGCAGGTTAACGGCAGACTAATTGTTGGGGACAAGGCTTTATTTACAACCTTTTTAAAGGGGCGGTCTCTGGAGGGAGACCTATGCAAATAAATTAGCCAGATTTGCAAAAGGTCAGTTGACATTGCACTTGCTGCCAATCCCAGAGGAGAAGCGACATTTAGGCCTCCAAGTGTTATTTTTTGTCTAAATAACTGTTGGGGAGACATTATCCAAAAGCACTAAAGTCAAACTTGTCAATGGAAATTCTGACCTCTACTAATTTACAAGTGTACCCAACACTTTAAGGTGTTTTAAGGTAATTATTGTATGACTAAATGGACATTATGTTGAGAGAGCAGTGTGGTTCTCTGCAGGTTAAGCAGCACCATGATCCTGGCAGAACAGCCTTAGCATGTAGATGTGCTGCAGAATTCTGCGTGTTTTGGTTCCGTTCACAAAAAGGCGACCCGCACACCAATTCACCGTTCATTTGTAATTTCATATAACAATTTGTATAAAAAGTATATTAGCAAACAGATCTAGTTACACAAATAGTCTTCAGCACATTTGGTTTAAGTTCCTGCAGCTACAATTGAATAACTTAAGTTTAATTCATAATTTCAGTTTGTTATGAACATGACTGTTCACCAGCACGCAAAAGAAGGTCATTAAAGATGTGGCTGAATGTAGAGAGGAACGTTTTTCTGACTCACAGTTAGATGAAACACTTTTAGGATAAACTCAAAAGGAGACTGTAAGCCAGTTCTTGTCATCCAACATCAGTGTCTGACCTCATTAATGTAATCCTGAAAAAAACATGACAAATATTATCAAATACACTCCAACCTTGTAAAACAACAAAAATAAAATATAACAACCACCCCAGAAGAGTTTCATTGACAATGGGATGTCACTCAGTCTTATTTTTAAATGCAGATGAAGGATTTTTTTTCAGCATAGCACACTGTAAAATATTAATCTTCTAGTATTTGAAGACATTCAAACGTTAGAAGCTTGGATTGCTAAACGCAGATAGCTTATCACCAAGTGTCATTGGAAAGGTAGACATAAACACCAAAAAAAAAAAAAGATAAATAATGAAAATCCTAACATATTGACCTTTGCTACAATATGGAATGGGGTATATTACTGAAGCAGTGCTGCAGCTAGTCTGATCTCCTTGTGAAAACAAACGGATGATTTTGTAAGTTGATATTTTTGTCCTGTACTACAATCTGCTGAGAGCTTGTGAAGTCTGCTAGCTCTGTATCGAGGGCTAAATGTCAAGTATTTTAAGTTAAGGGCATTCCACAGTGACTGGAGGATATCAGGAAATTAATTATCCTGTAGTGAAGTACATCTTATGACACTTTGATTAATGAGCCCGAAGGTGTTTGCTTGTAGGAATATTATATATATTTTTTTTATTTACATCCGAGTGGATGGAGTGATTAAAACGAGAGAGAGAGAGAGATAAATAGAGAGAGAGAAGACCTTGATTTAGCAAACCCAACAAACACGTGGAGAGCCGCAGCGTGAACGGCGGGAGAGCGGAGAGGAAGGAGGGGCGGGGTGTGCTGGCGGGCCTCTCAGGTCACACGCCCGACCACATCAAACCCACACGCTGCGCCAATTAGCAACACAGATGAGACTCAGGGGCTGTGGCTCTAACCCTTTTTATTTACCTCTTTAATGAAGCCCCATCATCACTTTAATTTACTTCTTAAAGGACAGAAATGGGAATAAGATGAGCAGAGAGAGAAGGAGCTGGAGAAGCGTCACCTCCAGGCGAGGCTGATCGCATTACGTAAAATTGAACTGTTTTGAGCTTTACATCACGTTTTAATATTATTCCTTCATCAGAAATATATTTGGAGTGTTGATTTGATTTGTTGCTTGAGAAATCCTTTATAATCTCCCGTGGAAACTGTGCAAGATGCCTGGCTGGACCTAGCCCCGCCTTCGAGGACGGCGTTCCTCCCTAACGACTCCCCGACTCAGCTCCTTCAGACTAGCCAGCAGCAATTAGTAAACTCCTGGCAGTGCTGTACATCTGCTGAGCTCAATGTAGAAACAACTTCTCAGTTCAAATCTGGTGAAAATGTTGCTAAAGGATTAATGGGGGAGAGATGCGATGACTTCCTGTAGACAAAGTTTCAAAAAGAGGAGGGCCAAATTCAAGGCATTGACATAGTTAGTAAAATTTGTTTCAAGTTATAATTTATATATGTAGCATTTTATAACAACTGAAGTTAATAATGGCTGTTTCCATTGACCATATAATTGGTGCAATTTGACATTTTGAAAAAAAAAATGTTTAATAGAAACACTTCAATAAAAAAAAAAAAAAGTTTTCCATTAAAAGTTTGCAGCTAGCAGGAGGTTGGGTTTTTGGCCGTATCAAACTGGGTTTATATCACAAAATCACAATGGAAACACTTTTATCACATCGCACAAGTCACACGATCAACAACCGGATGTTGATGAAGAGGAAGATGACAGTAAGCAGGTGGAGGACTAAGGATGCTGCATGTTTATTAATGACTTATCACATAGACAAATCTATTCACACGTGATTTTATTTATGTTTCTTATTTAATGAAAACACGTAATGGCAAAATTATATTTTGACACGAGTATAATATTGACAAAGTTTGTGCACATTAGTGATGGAAACGCAGCTATTGTTACTTGATTGTGCTATAAAATGGCACCATGTGCCTGGAAAACCCAGAACTCTGTCCCTTGGAAGCCTAAAATAGTCCATTCAGACTCAGTTAGCTTCTTGTCTGGGTTTAAAGTACCTTACTTTGCGCACTGTTCTGATTGTTTAGGATTTCATCTTGGGAAAGCACTGACCGTTGAAGGAAAAAAACTAAAAAAAACACACACACACATACACAATCTCAAAGCCCCACTCAATTACAACAGATAACAGGGCGGGAGGTAGGCTGCACGGGTCTCGGTCGGCCACAGGGGAGGGTGCCTCTCTGGGTCTGACAGTACAATGAAGAACAGGCCAGGTATCGGGGGCAAGCTCTTTCTCAAGACTACAGCACCAACTGTTTTCACCTGCCCTCACACCCGACCTCGCAGCAGCTTGTTCTTCTGAACGGCAAAGAGCCGTTCACAGAGCAGCAGACAGCACAGTGCAGGCAGTTTGGGAGGAGAAGCAGTCGCTTTTGTATGGAGGCCGACATTTTTCAGATGGTTAAAAAAAATTAAAGACGCTTCTTTCATTTATCTGTGCTACATCTTTTGCTTTATGAACTTGCATAAAACCAGAATAGGCCTATTTTGTAGAAACAGTAGATGTGCAAAGTTGAATTTTGTTCCCTCGACAAGACGATGCGCCACACTGGGCTCACGAGAAAGAGACAACTGGACATTTTGGCAACATCTTTGTTTTGGTTTCAGAAAAATACTATTTGTTTCATTGATCACAAATTGGGTTTTAAATGATCTGCAGTCAATGTAGATTATTTAAAATGTACATTGGCTTTAAATGTCAATGTAGACATTTAAAGTCGACTTTTTAAATGTCTGCATATAGAGAACATTAAATATCTAAATATCCAGTTTAGATATGATGTGGTTCTAGTTGCAAAAAAGTTTTGAAATGCAAAACTTCTACCAAGAACTCTTTGGTTTGTTGGTTTTATGCTTTTTCTTCTTCTGACAAAAATGTGCTTTGCGAACACTAATACACCCCAAAGCTGTTTGGGCTGTTCATAGCTCGTGTTGATGAAGCATCTTACTCTGCTAGTAGATGGAATCTAGTGCTAATGCTCCAGGTCATTCTCCTCATCTTCAGATGACGAAGCCGCAGCCATGACGAGATTATTCCACAAAATAAAAGTTGACTCTTCACCACAGTTACCACCATCTTTCCTCAGCAACAGCACATAAGAACTTGAAGCACCATAGGATGGGTTCAGTTGTACCACTGACTTACTCAACACCATGGTAAATGGCTCTCCACGAGACATGGCACCCTTCTTTATGCTTGTTGGCACAACCCAACGCCGATAAGTATGGTGTACATCTTTACGACATCCATCATTGGTGGAGATCCACTGACAACGACCACAGCTTTACTCACACATCCAAACCCCTCTGCCACTTGATGCTGTGCTTGTTTGCCTCCCCATTTCTGTCAGGGGCCTCTCCACTAGTAACCCACTGCAGGCGCCTCTTGGGGGCCAGGTGTTACCCTACACACAGCGGCGGTGCAAAGCCGTCTTAAGTAAGCAGATGCTTTAGCAGGGCCCTCGGTGCAGCAGAGGATCATTATTTTGAGGTGGAGAAATCCGGTTTGACAGATGAAGCGTGGCCACAGAGAGACCCATCGCTGATTTGCCACATAACAAGATCTCAGAAGAGTGAAACACTGATACATTACATATCAAAACAGAACGGGAGGGAGGATTTATTTGTTTGGTAGCGAGGAGAGATGATTCTATTTCCGAGGCGCCAAAGAAAGCCGCGGGTCCAGGGGTATTAGCACTGGACCATGTGATGAGTTTGGGGTCTAAGGCGAGCTGCTGCCCTGTTCTCATCCCCCAAAGTGGGAATAACATGGGATCAGCAGCAAAGTCAGAGCAATTTAATGGGTGAGTCACTTAGGCGCTTTTCAATACAGGCTGGGAACAGTGATGAAGTGTATAAAATAAAAGTTCAATCACAAAACAACATTAACTGTCTGTATTTTCTCAAACTATGTTTTTTTCCCCTTTATTAAAACCTATTTGAATGTTTTTGATGTTATGTGAAGTGTGTCCACATGTTTGTATGATTTCTGATCTGTACATTAATCCTGGCAGGCATTTCTTATTAATTTTTTTAAAACATTGTTAGACCATTTGCCACATGCAAATGAAGATGTCGAGATTAGTTTATTGGCTTATTTAATAGTGATATGCTAAAAAGTGTTAATAAAAGATTGCACCAGATTTAGCTGTAGCTCGTTTCTATCTGAAGAGCCTGAGCAGGTGAGTAATGATGCAGACTAAAAATCATTTGGTATTTAATGTCCACACAATCTCTGAACAAAGTCACATCAAATGATCACAATTAAAAACTGTATTAAATGGTGTAATTAGAGTTAAGTAGTGGTGGTAAAAATTTTTACTCAAGTTTTTGACGGGTCAGTAATTAATAGCAATTAATTTAATTTTAATCAAATATATTGACAAAATAATATCAATTCCAAAATTATTTTTGCTGCTAAATTTTTGAAGCCCAAACAGATTTCTGATTAGATTTATTATTTCTAAGCTGTTGTTTAGGCTTTTTAACAGTCGGATCAGTGAGTTGTAGGAACCCAGATCATTCATGGCATCTCGCGGACATGATTAGCACGTAGCAGCAGGTCTAAAATTTAAGCTATTTTAGGCTCGAACAGCTTTATTGACAGGCTAACTAGTTTTTAGCACAACTTGAATAGAATTGTTTTTTTTTCCATTGTTATTTAACCCTAGTGGGCCAGGAGAGGCAGATTCGTCATCCATGATCGCTGTTAGCAGATGTTGGTACTAGAAACGTGCGAAAACAAAGGTGCTGTCCAGAACCTTTGTACATAAAAAGAAAAAAAACCCAAAAAATTAATGGAATTGTTTCATCAAAATGAGCATGTTAAGCAGCCCTGCAGAACATGGGTGTAGACAATGATTGGATTAATGTAGCTATCTATGAAATTATATAAATCTTTTGTACTTATTTAAAAAAAACTGAGACAGACAATCAGATGCATAGATTGCTAGATTTATCTATATTAAGTTATTAAAAATTCCTTACTTATTTTTAAAATAACTTTGCTAGTGAATAACATCCTCCTTTCAACATTACCTTTAATAATTTCTAAACTGACTTTCATGCCATCAATTAAACTGGCATTGCCTTTGATTTAACTTGCAAGGTAAGAGAGAGAGGAGGAAAAAAAACCTTCAGTATCAATCAATTAACCTCACTCCTTTCATTTATAGAAACATGCAAAATATACTTTGGCACCTGATGGTGGGGAAGCAAGGCAAAAAATCAAAGTGTATTAATAATTAAGTCTAATTAGCGGCGTGTGGGAGAGGTGTGATGCCTGTTTCGATGGCAGCGCTCCACTCCTTCCTGAACCTCTGCCTGTTCTCGTGATCATCCTCCGCGAGAGATGACAGGCTACCGAGCGAGAAACACAGAACGTTCAAGCAGAGGAGTCGCCGGGTTAAAAGAAAAAAAAATAACCTTCTTCTTTTAGGTATTTTAATTTAATGCGTTCAATCGAAGACGCTCGGAGAGAGGGAAACAAAGGGAGGCAGAAAGGGGAAAACACGGAGACAAACGTGTAGCTATTTGTTACAACTTCAAGTTAATTAAGGAGCTTGTTGTGAGATCACCAGGGCCACCTGCGTGAGCAGGTTTTAACTGAGCGAGAGCGTTACAGGGGCAACTGCTGAAAACGGACCTAAAAGGAACCTTAATTAATGTCTCAGCAGGGAGGCTGGCAGAGGAGGGGGATGCTGGGAACACTGAGACAGGGAGCTAAAGCCCTCACAGGCCCAGATCCAAACTGGAATTGTACTAGCTAGGAAAGTGTTTCATTTCAAAGAATTGCATCATCACGGATTATCTAACCAGAACAAGTGTCACAAAGCCAATAAACATCGCCGGGACCTCGAGGGGTAAATTAGTCTCTTCCCTCACGCGAAAAGTGTGAAAAATAGTAACAACCAAACTCAGCCTCCTTCAGAAGAAAACAGAGACTTCAGCGACGAACTTAATTAGAGGCGTGTGTTTGTGCGGCGCGCCGCATCGTCCCGTTCCACGGAAACACTTAGAGAACAAAGACGATTCATCTTCTGTCTGAGGGTAAATTCTGATTACAGCTAACACTTTGACCCGGCCCGCCGTGATGAATCAGGCCAGTCAGGTTTGGAGATTTTGATTTATCTTTCTGACCTTTTGTATGCAAAGGAGACGCGTTGCGTATAATGTGACACTTCGGGAAAAAAGAGGTCAGGCCTGCGAGAAAACAAGGCTTTCCGCCTTCTCCACTTCTGTGTGATGAGTCCATTGTTTTGCCTCGCAGTTGCTGTTTTCATACTGCTGAGTACTGTGAGTTTATGTTGCTTAAAATTCACTCCCCTAAGAGAGCGAGTCCATGATTGTCTTGTTTAACTGAACATGAGACTTTGAAGGCCAAAAATTAGGGAGAAGTTTTATTTTCTCCAAATTTAGGTGTTAAAATATTGCCAAAATGCACCATATTTCAAGCTAAAATTAACAAAGAATATCATAAATAACTCTACTTAAAATATGCAACCTTGACAAAGGCTGTGTAAACAGTACAAAACCTTGGGGGGGAACTGAAGACCCCCTACGTCTCCATATGTTATTCTGCCAGGTTAAAGGACGGCCTCTTGCTGTTAGCTTTGACAGTCTGGCTGTTTACCACAAGCAGCTACTGTAATGCCGCCTACACCCACTTTCTTATGACAACGCTTGACAATATGAGGCTTCCATGCAAATGCGGTGAACTGTTTAACCAAATTGTCTCAAAAATCTACAAAACACACAAAACAACACGGCTGTTGACGTCCCTGTATGTGGCAGGAGGATAATTGTTTCAGTGGGGGTTATTGAGCAGGAAAACAACACTGAGGAAGTTTTGGAGCCTGAAGGTTACATTTTGTGCACAGAGTTGAGAGGAACGGCTGTGGGCAGTCAGGCTCTTCAATGCAGTGAGCAGCAGTCAGTGATCTCAGTTTGGAGAAACAACCAGAAAAGTCAAGGCATCCACTCACACTGACAACATCTGGGCTTAGACAATATGGGCTTAGACAATATTTATCCAGATAAAACTGTTGTTTTATCTGGATAAAACTGTTGTTTATAGTCCTAAAATACCATTTGAACTATGTCCATGTAGCCATGCTAACTGCTAGCATCATAGCAACAAAACATAGCCAATAGTTTCTCCTCTCTGTGACCCGACTCATTCTGATCCTTATTGCTTTATGATTGACACATAATCATTCAGGTTCAGGTTTATTCAAGTCCAGTTAAAGTTGCAGAAAAAACAAGATAAGATGTTTCCATGCAGAAAATGGGTGCATGAAATCAGGCCGACAATTTTTTCAGCACTTGCACTCTGTGCGGCTTGTTCCCTCTGTAGTCTGTACTCTAAAGTTTCAAAGGTGTGTGGTGCGTAAAATATCAGGATGGTTGTTGAAATGATCTAGTTTGAGCACGCTTGACCAAGCTAACCTCATGGATCTGATTTAGTGAAGCAAAAGTCAGCCTTCAGACATCAATGGATGTAGTTAGGAAAGATATTAACCCAACTGCTTACTGTGCCAATGATGGAAAAACAAATTACAGTACCATTACAGAAAAACTGATTCTCCACTGTCATCAGTGGCCGTGCTAACTAGCCTGAGCATTCACAGTCGGCTTCATTGCGGTGAACCAGCTGCTGCTGGTGTGAGTGGCGTGTATATGCGGATGATTGATAGCGCCAAGACCCTCCTGCTGGCTCTTATTGGTTGTTTCTGACAGGGATTGGCGCATTTCTGCAGATGGCAGTAGGACCACAGGGAGAATGTAGAGAATTCATATTATACTGTCAGGACATAACAGTTTTAACAAATATGTAAAAATCCAAATGTTACATACTGCAGCTTTAATCTCACTACAGAGAGCAGTTTGTTTGCTAAAAGAAGATTAAGGTTTAATATATTAATGCCTCCAATGGAGATTCCCATTCAAAATTGTTCATGAATAATAGAGATACATTTTCTTTGCAATAGAATTTGCAAATAAAAATTGCAATAGTCATTTTAAAATCACAAGTGTCAAATATTTTCTTATTGTGTACATTCTAAGCTTAAAACGCAGCTTTTCTGTATGTATAACAAAAAAATGTAAAAGGACAAAAAAGATTTCAATATTTCAATAACAGATGTTTAATTTTTTTTAGTTTGGAAAAGATGTGCTTATATTTGCCTTAGTATGATTTTACGCATGTGTGTGTGTGTGAGAGAGAGAGAGAGAGAGAGAGTGTGTGCAGCTGTACTGCAGCGAGCAGTTTAAATATTAATACCTTCTTTCTTTCCCTCCTTGCAATACTTGAAAAAAGGCGACAATAATGCCGGGTCACAAGCAGGCCCCTCATCTCAGAGGGGAGGTCTGTGGAGAAAACGAGACGGCGAGAGCGTCCTGTTGTAATTAAACATGCATGGGTATATTTCTTCACAGACGCTGTTTGTTTCGCCAGGCCTGGGCTTTGACAGGACGCCAAAACAAGCCCAGGTGGAGCGGGGCGTGCAAACAAGCTTGTGAGTACAGCCATGAAACACACAAATTAGCACCTAGACCGGATGAATATGCAAGTGGCGGGACACGGGCCAGGATGCTATCGCGTCCTGGCTAGCGCATGCACTCAAATCAGGTGAAAGTGAACAGAAACAAAACAAAACCAAAAAAAAAAAAAAAAAAGCTGTGGAACGCGCTTCTTCAAGTAGATCAAGCTTCTGTTGCCGATTTGCTGTAAAATATCTGAAATCTATCAGGGGAATTAGCTGAGGAAGATGCATCCAGCATAGGAGCTAAGAACATAAGGTTATACAGTAGCTTTTGGTGTTTTATTCATGTCTGCTCAACTTTCTTCTTTCTGTCTCAGTAATTGAAAGAGGAGCGTTTGAAACATTGGTCAGCAGGCAGCGAAAACATTTGGAGAAGCTAAAAGAAGAAGAATAACAAGCCAGGAGTAGAGTGGGATGCTGGAGTCCGGTGATGGATGTGATGGGGGGATGGTGGAGAAACAGAGAGAAGGAAAAATTAGGTTGAAAAAAAAAAGAAGATGGACAGTGGAGGGAGTTCAGGAGTTAGATGGAGCCGGAGTGGAGTGGTCGGGCCCCAGGGTCCCACAAGAGAAACTGCAAAGTAAAGCTGAGTGAGCGAGCACCTCCAGTCCAGGGACATCTCGCAGGTGTGTGTTTGTTGTCTTGTTTTTTTCTCCTTCCCCTGCATGGACACTTCGGAGTGCACAGTGGATCCCCCCGGACGAGCCCCCACCCCGCCGGAGTCGAGGCACTGCACCTGACACGGGTAGCCTCCCAAAGATGAACAGCATCGCCTCAGCCACAGTTAGAAGGTCGAGAAATTGCTCCCACCGCACACGGCCCCCGCGTCATGTGACCTCTCCTCATCCGCCAAGAGCCGGTCCCCTCAGTCCACTCTGGCCTCTCCAAAAGGCAGCTTTTACACTTCTTAAGTCTTCCACTTGGTGGGACAGAGAGAGTCGGCGCGGCGCAGTGCAGCGGACCTTTTTCCACATGACTTTACCCCGTTAAGGCTGCTCCAAAATAAAGCCCTCTTAGTCACACATGAACAGAGGGTGAATTATGGATTGGCCCTTGGTGATGAAGTTGTTGGATATTTTAACGACATCCAACACATAATCTGCCTACTCCCTAACTAGCTCGAATTAACAAGCTGTCCTAATTAAAGCAGGAAGAGAGAAAACTCAGTTGTCAATAAATTATAACCGACAGCTTCGATTTGCGAGCCTCAACTTGACGTTTGTGTCATCTGAGGTTATTGTGCATGCTCTTTAGCTTTGTTTGTCTTATAAACATGCAAATTGAAACCTGTTTTTTTTTTATTGTTTATTTAATAGGGACAAACACAGCAAATATAGATCAAGTCAATCTAATCCCTACATCATTGCTAATTTGCAAGACTTGTCGCTTCCAGGGTTACAATACTGTTGGGTTTTTCATTATACATCAGTTTTATGAATGTATTCAATTATTGTTGAACAACCAGCTGAATGGTGTTTTTTCCCAACTTTTGCCATATTGTTGCCATATTGCAGACTAGCGTATTTAACGTTACTTGCCAACAGCTGACTGTTCATGAATGAATTCATTCAAAAATACAATCCATGTTTATTCATTCCAGTTGACAATGTTTCCTCAATTTCAGTTTTCATTATTATGTTAGTTTTACTTAACTGGATTAACTTTGGTCCCTAAAAAAGCACCTTTAGCAGTTGGTTTAAATGAATAGTTAAAATGGACAAATACAGTAAAATGATCAAAAACAGATACAAAACAAGTTATTTAAAAACTACTGAAGCAAAAATAATCTAACATTATTGCTGATTGGTTGGTTCATGTTCATATACAATGATGGAAAAAAATGACAATAAGGAATATTTTCCATGTTTCCATTGGGTTCTCGCCAGCCTACAGCTGCAGGTGCTGGTAAATGGAAGGTAATGAGGGAGCTGCCCGGCTTTTTGCCGCCTTGAGGCTTTAGGGAGCTTCATCAACTTAGGAATCCAGAGGAAAACATGTGAAAGCAGAAGGGCTACAGAGACCCACATCCATTTATTCACATTAAGAAAGCCACGGCGCCGCTGTTCTAAGTAAGTTTGCAGTGTAGACTTCAGCACCCCATCTAACATTCATGTCTCCTTTTTATGCTTTTATCACCTTGGATATGCCTGACTCAGCCAACCATGTACTCTCTTCCCCTCGCCCTGCCGGGTCTGGGAACATCCAGCCACCCCGCGACAGCACAACACAAGGCGTCGCTCTGCGTCTGCAGCCTGGCCTTTTTTACCGTTCAGAGACACAAACATCGAGGAGCATTAGGACCAACACTTTTCTTTCACCCGGGCATTTTAAATGTGGAGAAAAAACACAGTAATTAATGTCTGGGACATTTATTAAGTCAGATAGGGGAGGCCTACCCCTCCCCTACCTGTTGCTACACATTGCCGGTCAGCTGGCTGAAATAAGACAAGCACAGTTTTATACTTTGTTGATCCATAAGGGGAAATTTCCTTTTTGACATGCTACTCCCATCTATAGTGAACTACACATGTACAAATTTGAGATAAAAAATGTGCAGCACAAGCATAAGATTACAAGGGATTTTAATACAACATATAAATTAAAATAAACTAGTGTTTCAAAGTATGTACAAGAATATACAGTAGATATTTCAACAAAATTAATTTTGCATTGTTCTCCCCATGTAATAAAACTCTCAATCAGAAGAACCACTATTGGCCAGACCACAAATAATACATTTTAACCGTAATCAGGCACATTGATCAATCAGCCTGTTTTATTGGTATTTGGACTGATGGGTCATAGATTTTATTATTTTTTTTACCATTTTACCAATTTTGTTGTGCGATTCTACTGTGCCTTCGTATTTTAAACGAGCAGAATCATCAAAAACACACCTGGAGTGTTACTTTGATTCTTTTATGCAAGTCTTGTAAAATTCTTTCATCTCAATAGCAACCTTTCTAGCTGTGCAAAACACCTGGGTGGACCTAGCTCCACCTTCCAGGTGCAGCATCCAAGCTTCCACACCCCACTCAGCCCCTTCAGACTAGCCAGAAGCAATTAGCAAACACATGGTGGAACTAAACATCTGCTGACTTCATTATAGTAGCTACTTATTTAAAGGGTTATATAATTAGTTCAAGGCCAATAACTGGCATTCAAAGAGGCCAGGTTATCCTTTTAGTTAGCTTGGTAAGCTAAAGAAAAGCTAGCTCTTGCTCGGGTTAAGAAGAATTAGAGATAAGCTGCAGGCCTGGCTGACAGAGAGGCTGCTGAGTGGGAACAGGGCGCGGGAGTCGGGATGATTGAACCGGGCTGTCTTCGGGGAGGAGGGAGCTACATGTGCTAATCCTAATCAGGACCTGTTCCCTGCCATGTAATGGAGTAGGAACAAGCTCAAGCTCGGCGCTGGACATGCTGGGGCTACATTAGTGAGGAATGTTTTCCAGCGCGGGACACCGTTTCTATTACGCCGCCACACGCGGCAGGAAGAGGAAGCTGTCACTGTGAATTAGCCGCAGTGTGTGCCGTGCAAACATATCTTGTGTAATTGGAATAAGGAGGAAAGAGAAAAAAAATAAGAGAGGGGAAGGCTTTTTGCAATAACACTCGGTATGTTGGAGACGTTACGAAGCTTTTAGCAAACTGTCAACCTTCAGGACAAAAGGAGTCTTACACAGCAGCCTCCGGAGGCTGTTTCGTTTACTCACCATACATCATCCCGGATAGACTAGGTTACAACTCATACTTTCTCTCTCCCTCTTTCAGAGTGCTTAGGTTGAAGTTTTCTTCTCCTTTAAACAAAAAACCTGTGCAGTTTACCTGATGATATCGACAGCTCTACTGTAAAATCTCCTGCCGTCAGAGGTCAAAAACACGATGTTTGCCGAGTCGGCTTCCATCTAAAAGGGAGTAAATCTCAGAGCGGAATCACTTTTCTGACAATAATTTATAAATTATGCACCGCTTGTGTTTGAATTCAGAAAGGCTTTCATATCTCTTCCATTAACTCAGATTAAGATTTCATACTGATGCTGGGGGAGAATGCTAGCAATATCCATCCCCCCCTCACACACACACACCCACACACACACGCACACACACCCACACACACACACTCTGTCTCATTTCAATGAAATTTTTATTAGTAGCTTTTTTTTCTGTAGTACACTCCTGTTGGGATGTCTGTGAATCTGAAGCTCGGCTTTGGACATGAACTCCCCTCAACCTGCCTGCCAGTGGCTCTGAAGGTTTCAATAATTCATGGGCTCAGGCGAACTCAGCCATGAGATTCCAGCTGCAGAGGTTTAGCTCTAATGTAGAAATTGTGAACGGATGAAAACTGGGATGTCATAAGTAATACATCCGATCTGAGAAGGGTTTTTTTTGTGTGTGTGTGTATTGTTGTTATCGTCATCTGGGATGGGGGAGACGGGGACATGTGACTAATAAATCAAAATAAATAAAACAACAGAGAGGAAAATGGCATTTAAGACCCAACACTCCTCCATCCTTCCTCTTTGTGTTTGGGAAATGAAAAGACCTAAAGCTATAGGGCTAAAATATATCAACCTTAATCTGTTAGTGCTCCCGTTGACTCCTCATTGTGTGCGCTCTTTGCCCTCTTTGTGCAGCCATCAATACAAACCGGTCCCCCTAATGCCATCCCTCTGAAGAAATGGGCATCACACCACTTACACTTTATAGGCCAAATCCATTTATTCGAGCATCTCGCCTTTCTCTCTTCCCCGCGATCCGAACGGAATTCAAAGCATTCGGAAAATCTGTCCATTCAGCGCCGGTGTCCCTCCGCGTTTCTCTCCCCCCGAAACACGCAAGGTCAGACGAGATGGGTCTGATGAACTTTCTCTTTTCTTCCACTGCTTGCAATCTATAGCGCTCTCCCCTGAGCCATATGTCGTCCAGTGTAGTCAGGACTGTTTGTAATGGCTCTGCTAACAATGCACTCTTTGTGCCGGATAAGGGGAAGGAGAAAGCTGGATGCCAGGGGGCAAGAGGCAGAAGAAACACTTTTAGTGCCCGCTTATATATCTTTCTTTTCCCCCCTTCCTCCCCTGTTCCATTATACAAATGGAGTCTGCTGGAAATATTTGTCTTGACAAGTAGTTTAGCATTGCTCCACGTTCCGCCGGCCTCCATGAAAGATTAAGCCATTTAAGAACAGATGCCAGGGCGCTTTCTGCTGCTGAATATGTCATGTCTTCTACTGACATTTCTGTTTTCTTGTTTGTATCATGTGGATTACTTCTGTCTATCGATATCTGGCGTTAAAACGGAGCCTCTGTTGATGCTCTCCCACTGTATTTTGGAGGGTTTTATTGCCAATATCAACGCTGCTCCTCGGGGAGCTCTAGGGTAAGTGTGCCCCCCAGCACTCCGGCCCCTTCAGAGGCCCCTGCTGCACGGGACTTGAACACAATCTTTGCACTTTCAACATATCAATATACAGAACGCTCTCAGGAGACTTTTTTCCTCGCACTTCAACAAGATTCATCAACGCCCGACATCACTGTTTATTACAGAACTGTAGATCTTAAATATCATTTGTGGTAAACGTCATCACACATTCTAGACATAAACTCTGCCGGCCCTCTCCATCCACTAGGCCTACCTTAAGAAAAAACTATTAGTTACAGTTTAGTTACTGGAAAGAAAGTAAATAAAAACCAACAACCGATAAAATGGACACCTGACATTCACTATGTAATAGGATGTTTCTCTTGTGCTTAAAGATGAATAAGTTGTAAATTGGAGAACCTAGACATTCAGTTTCATGTATTTTTTCTCTTTGATATTGTCACATTAATTAGTTTTGTGCTCGATTAATCTCAATTCACAATGGTAAAGATAGAAAAATGAATGAATGAAAAATTCTGAGCAAATGGTAATGTTAGTCGTTAACTATAATTAATAAAATCTATAATGAATCAAGCACAATCTAAATTGAACACATACACATGATAAAAACAAGCTAAATAGGAGAGAGGAACGCAAGTTGTTTTGAATAACATTTGAACTGGGATGATATCTGTGACTGATCACAGCAACCTCCCAAAAAAACCCTCAGATTTACAATCAAGCTGATTTTAAACACAGTTTACATTTTTAAACCTCTGAAACCGCTAATTAGAATATAGAGTTGTTTCTCCATAGGTATATTTCACATAAAAACAAAATGACCATTTTCCTTTTTTCCATGTTTCTGATCTGGTAACTTGTTTGCATTTGAACATGCCACGTCAAATGTTTGGAAGTGCCTGATCCGGCACACACCATGAAAGACCATTTCTACGAAAAGTCATGGAAGACTTGAGTCAATCAGGGTACAAGAGATCTCATATGCTGAAATTTAGGCAAATATTTGCAATGTGTTCTCCTTTTACAGAAAGAGAACACGTGGAAAGAACCATCAACCCAGAGTTTCCCTCAGTGCGTTATAAGCCTGATGGGCCACCAGGCTTTACTTTCCCACCCCACCAGGCTAAGTGTTGTTTGTTTTAAATAGGTTATTTTTATGCAACAGTAACAGTACAGATGGGTTACGCTAAAGTTTATAGTTGACATATTGAACTGGGTGTAAGAGCATGGGCACCAATTGTGCTGTTCCTGCTTCTGCCTGTTGACCTCACTCTCTATCATTTCAAAATTATGATGCCTGCTTATGCACCTCCAAATTTTTGGGATATTTTTTAATACTAAAACACAGTGGACTGCCCTAGCTCGCGGGTCAGCTGGTTTCCACGGGAAACATTGAACGACCATGTAAAATACCAGATTAAATCACCAGTAACTACTCATATTTAGATGAAATACATAAATCAGTGCAATATCCCTGGATTATGTGTTCAGTGTGAGCATGCAGATTAGGAATTCCTGCTAAGTTTTAACAACAGCCAAATGCTAATAGAAACTGAGCTAACTCTACATGAGCAATAGATATTACAACGTAAGTGAATAAACATTGCACAGAATAGAAAGCGGTTCATATTAAAGACAACTCTAAGCTTGATAATGAAACAGTTCAGATTCTGAACGGCTAATTAAATGTGTCCTGTAGTGGCAGCTGATGCAAGCCGTGCCACCTTCATTTTGATTCATATCCCCATCGTCCTCCTCAGGGTCATGGCAGCTGCGGCGCCGTCCCCAGCTGCCATGCTGCAGGTGGCAGGGTGCACACTGGACAACCTGCCAGTCTGTTACCGGTGCTATCAGCAAGGCAGAAGACAGACAAATATGTTCAAACTTGCAGGGAATGTAGAATCTGGAGGGAATGTCCGTGTCAAACACGAATACTTCTGCACTTTTGGGGAAAGAAAACTAGTGCATGTGGAGAGACAACCCAGACAAGCGTCCAGCTGAAGCTTTTTTACTGTGAGGTGACGGCACTGATGGACGGATATCAGAACCACCGAGTGGAGGGGAACGAATGCATTCAGCTCATGAGACATAACGATATTTGCACTGACAAAAAAAAACAGCATTGGGCAAGATTTGTTGCAATTTTCTGGAAAAAGAAAAACAATTCCTACTTTAGAATACATTTTTAAACAAATTGTTTTTAAAAATAATTTTAAAAAACTTCTGAGTGGAGAATTTATTTCACAACTTTTTGAGGGTGCCTAGATGAAATGAGACGTAATGGAAATAAAACTTCATTTCTATTTGGGATGAATATTTTTTTTATTTTATTTTTTTTTATTATTTAACTGAGTTTTGATTTTATGCCTGCCAAATATTTCAGAAACATGCAAAGCTTGGGTTTTTTGTGAATTTTAAACAAAGCTTTTTAATAGAGTTCTGTCATCTATGTCAAGGTAATAGGATATTACAAAAACTACTTCCTTTTATACTTCAGAATAAGAGTCTGTAGTGCAGGCTGTTTAGCAGACACCTTCATATCCAAATAAATAGGCCCAAAGGTAAACACTACAAGCAGATTAGGTTTAAAGTCCACACTTCTGCTAATTAATTAGAGCTAAGACTTTCGTTAGTTCTTTAGCACTTTTGCTAACTCTAAAAATGTTTAGCACACTTAGCTTTAGGCAAATACATTTTTCCAGACAAATTCTGAAGCACTAATGTAGGTGGTTGTTTTGTAAAACAAAACAAACGTGAACATGTAAACGATAATGTCATCATGAAATTGGTGTTAGAGGGTTGAGGTATTTGAATTGAAGTTAGCACTTCACCGTATTGGTGTAGTACGTTAGCATCAGGGTTAGCATGACAAACTTTTTAGCACACTTTTTAAGATTAGCCCAACCAGATTCTTAACCTGGATCCGATAGTATTGTAGAAGGAGCTACAGATTAGGGTGATGGCAAGGAGACCTTCCAACCTCAAAGTCATGGAGCAAATCACCAAACATAAATGGTAGAAATTCTAATGAAAACATTAAAAAAAGCTGATAAGAAATTTTAAAAAGTCCTCCATCAGTCCCAATTAAGATTATTCTATTTTAGCAAGATGTGATTTACAATTAGCAAATTATTATTGTTTTCAAAACTAATAATCATTTACATGCGCCACTTGGAGACATGTCCGTCTTATTTTCTATCAGAAACAAACTTCTTGATTAAAATAAAAATAATGTCACATCCAACTGTCAGGAGTTTGAGTAATTTTGTATTTGCCTCAAATTTGCATGTTGGCAGGAAGTGGGTAAAACTTTACAACCTACCGGTACTAGAAGGTCAAACTGATCGATTCATATGCCGATGATAAATCTATATTATGCTCGAGGTTTTTCAGAGCAGTGCATTTCTCTTTGTGATTTGAGAACAGTCCATGTGCAGAATGACAGCAGACACCGTCATCGAAACAGCGGCCTCTGTGCTTTGTTGTTGTATAATTACAGTGATATTGGTGCGTCTAAAGGCATGGAGAGAGGTCCGGGGGCCGAGCCAGCAGAAGTCCGGGTCAGTGTGTAAACACAGCTGATTGTCTGGGACAACCACGTTATCTAAAAGTCGCTTCCATCATTAACACGAAAGGACACACGTCTCCTCTGGGAGTAGCCGGACAGCTTCGGGGTTAAAAGGCACATGCTGAACTATCAATATCTTCCACTAATTGTATGCTTTTTAATTAGAAGCATAATCAATTATGAAATCGTTTGTTCTCTCTCTGCTGTACGGCAGACTGGGCTTTACGTCTGCACGCAATACAACAGTAAAATAAAATAAAAAAATAAATAAAAGGAAAGAAGGGAAGAATCAAAACAATTAAAAAGCGCACCAACACATGACAGCACATCATTTGCATAATTTCTTTATTTATTTTATTTTGAGTCTGGGCGATTCTCTGACAGAGAGGAACTTGATCGTTTGACCTCTGCATCGTTGAACTGCGACTGATGCGCTTAATCGTCAGCTGTCACTTCCTATCTTAATTAATCCTAATAGACTATTGATGCGACACAACTGTTAGGCTTTATAATTAGTATTACAATTTAGACCGGATAATCTAACAGGGCAGTCCAATTACTCCGGAGGAAATGGAAAGCTGTCGTTATGAAACAGCAAGTGAACAAAGAGAGAGAGAGGAAAAAAAAAAAAAAAGAAATGAGCGCTGTTCCCTACTGAAGGAGAAACTCATGCATACATTAGACAGTAAATGACAAAACATTCCCCCTGCTAATCTCATCAGGCATTCAGTGAATTAGGGAAACTAATTGAATTGATTGCTGCTATCAATAACAAACAAATCTGTTGAGTTGTCCATGCTCATATAATCTGACCTGATTCCTTCAGCTGTCGCTCTCTGTGAGAACGCCGCCATGCCACGCGAGATCTGCCCGACCGGCCCTTTAACGCGTCTCTGTGCTTCCATGGTGATAGGGCAATTAATAAAAAATATATGTTAATAGCAGCTTAATTGGTGTGCAGGGGCGGCTTGACGGGGGGCCGCGAGGAGCAGAGAGGGGGCCTGACATATGGTCGCCTTTCCAGGCTTTGACTGTACCACTAAAAACAGGAGCTGCTGGGTTTTTTTGCTTGTTTTAACATCAGTGATGTCACTACTTCCTTTCATCTCCTTAAGACAATATCTGCTGTCTTTTGGCTTTATAAGAAAGACAACAATCAACCTTCTGACTCCAAACAAAATGAAAAAAATTGCAGGATATTCAAACAACAACAACAACAAACCCATCACTGAACGCAGCTTCACGTCTCAATTACACACCCAGAAAAATTCAGATCACACTACTTTCTGGGATTTTTCCAAAACCAAGGAATAATATAGATGTAATAAATTATTACAGTCATTATTTTTTTATTTAAAAAAAAAAAAAAACTGCAAGAGACTTTATTTGTGAAGTCGCTTGCATTTCTTCTTCTTCTTCTTTTCTTCTTCCAGAGTGACTCAGTGAGCGGCTCCCGTTCATGTTCTGCCATGGCGGCGGAGCGCTGAGCGATGCCAAACGATTCATACACAAATGACCTGAGGGAGGCAGCAGTGCAGCGAACAAATGTGAGCACAGGGCCTCACACTCTGAGCGTGCTTTAAAGGCCATTTACATAGTGAAATCTAATTACCTCAGCTCTATGAGAGAGTATTTGATCTCAATCTTAAACAGAGCAGAACATATTATTAAGATTTAAAAAAAGAGGTGGGAGAGGAATGAGGAGGAAGGAGGGGTGGTTGTATTGGGAAGGGGGGGTCTTAGATGGAGGTGGCTTACTGAACAGAGGATTCAGCTTGTACACAATTCAGCGCTCTCTTTTTAATTATTTTCCAACACAGATGAAAAGGGGGGAGAACACTGATTTATTTGTGTCCCCCGAGACAATACAGGCTCAGGGGACGGAGGGAGGGGGGATGAAGAGAGAGAGAAATAAAAGGGTGAACTTTGTTGGATAGTGCAGGGTGAGCAAAGGAAGTCAGGGTCACACAGTGGAGCTCTGAGTTGGTGAGTTTCAGAGCAACACGGCGTGTTTTGTGTTTTGGTTTTTTACAGAAAACTCCACCGTTTCCTCCTGTGGCCCCACACAGGAGATCATGTCATCAAATAGTCCAGATTATTCTTTTTCAAAACTATTTTAGAAGTCTCTTCGGCCCTCAGACTAAGTGTTAAATTTAGTTCAACCAAGTTGTCTGACTTTTAAAATGCGAAAAACACAGACAGTGATTACTTTAGACAAGAGACAGCATTCACCTCTAATCTGGAACAAACTTCCAGAAAACTGCTAAACAGCTGAAACACTGAGTTCTTTCAAGCCAAGACTAAAAAGCAGATGCTTTTGAGCCATAATCACTGGAATATTGACCAACATATTTGATGATTTTGATGATGGAACTTTTCCAACACAGAAAAGTGTTTCCTGTGTTGACAAAATGTGTCAACACAGTTCTGTTCTGTTCAGAAAAAAACCCAAAACAAAAACAGAACAAGATAAAGCAACTTCCAGTCAAAGGTGAACAAAAAACGCTATTGTTTCTTTTATTCAGGTATTGTCATAACTACATACACCAATATAAATCAGTAGTGACTAGATATTTAAGATCAGATTTGTTCATATATCTGGAAAATCTCTTAATTTTACCAACATATTCTGGCTGGAATTAATGTTAATATTTTGGATTCACTGAGCTCATGATTAAGGTGATGTAAGAAGGTCTTCCTGTCTCAAATACATGGAGTCCATGTATCATTTTGGACTTATCCACTGCATACATACAGCTATAAGCATGGCAAGCAGCTCGGGTTTCTGTACCAGTTCTTCCTGTACTGTTCAGCCTGTCAGGTGTCGGACACGTCGCATTTTTCATTTTGGTCCATTTCCAGTATACATTTCAAATACCACTTACTTCTATGAGCTAGTTGCAAACAGAGCTAGATATGCACGCATGCCTTTCCTCTTTTTTACATTTAACTACAACACATCAAACCCTTTTGTTATTCCAATATAGGTCTATAATCTCCGCTTTACTTTCTCTTTTTTTTTTTTTTTTTTTTACTAATACTCGTGGATCGGCTTGTTCGTATAGCTTTGTCCTTATTTGAAATTACAAAATTACAGCTTTCTGAAAATAACTGTGCTCTTTGAGTTCTTTGTTCCTGCTATTGCAGCAGAATTACATATAATTGTAGTCAATCCATGAAGATTCTTTTTTTAGCTTTGACCTTTAGTGTGTAGTAATAAAGAAAATGATGGGGGGAGCCTCTTTGCTGTCTGTGAGAGACAGATAGCACTTCAGTCCTGCAACCTGCACTGCTACCCGGATCACCATAGTGTCTATATCGTTTTATTTTACCTACAATCACTATGAATATCGTTTAAGAACTCACGTTTTGACTTTTAATGCTAATAATCTTCCATCCACCTGACCACACTGTTACCTTTCAGACCTGAGAGGTCTCCTTCACTCACTAGAGAAAGTTTTTTTTTCTTTTCTTTCTGTGAGTTTTTCAACCTTTCAGCACATCCAAGTGTGTTATCATGTTTTTGCAGCACAAAACTGACTTTCGCTGGACCCAGCAGGGATCTGGAGCACAATAACATTTGTAGGAGCCTATGGATTTGCCGTATAGAGAGAACTTGTTTGGGAGACGTTGGCCGTTAGTGTGGTGCTTTGTGAAGCCAGCATGCCTCGAGATCTAATAGCTTCACAGGGGAGAACAGTGAGGATGACTTCACTGTATCATCCAGGAGGTGAGGGGAGAGAGTGTGGAGAGGCAAGGCCCTCCGCTGTTCCCTTTAAGCAACATGAAGTTCGCTCCTTCCCAATAATCTGGGCTGGGACCTCAAAGACACGATGGGGAGCATTGTTGTCTCCCCCCACTTTCCCGTCCCCGGCCCCCCGGTCTATGCACGGGCCCCGACATGTGGTATGCTGCTCATTTCCGTCGCTTCCCATGGCTTCTTGGAGACTTTTTCAAACAGTGAATGCCGGTTTGGAGACTAAAGTCCACAGGAGCCTTCGTGTTTTCTGGGAGGTTTTCCTTGATTTTGGCCGTACTTCAGGTTACCACACAGTTTGGTAAAACAGTCAAAAATATGGCAAAACATTTTAAATTGAAAGATTTAATTTGTTAATTTTTTATTGTTTTTTTTTTTTTTAAATCATGTCCTTGATCTGAAGGCTGAAAATAAAATTGTGGTCAAAAATACAAACCTTACAAACACAATGAATACCAATACTAAAATAAATAACTAAATACATTAAACAAATAATATGTGGATCTATATTTACTAATGGGAGGTCTCAAAACTTTTAATGGAGTTAAGTGATTAGAAGGGGAGAATTAAGTGTTTTCCAGTCACATTGTGCCATTTCTTTAGCACAATCAAATAATTATGTTACCTTCATTTGTGATAAAATATATCACAAATGAAGGTATATAAGAAATCTGACTTTGTAATTTAACGTCTTGAAATTGGGCTTCTGACACTTTAAAAACTCCTGCTCTTTCTGAAACTCCGCCTTCAGGAAGTCATCATAACTCATGTTTCACTGAGGAGCACAGAGCAGTTCCACCCAGTGTTTGCTAATTGCTGCTGGCTAGTCTGAAGGAGCTGAAGAGGGATTGTGAGGAGGTGTGCTCTGTGAGGCAAAATATTGGAAACTGATGAGGGGACAGAGGGGCTTCATCCTCGAAGGTGGGGCTACGGATAGTCAGTTGTTTTGTATAACTGGATAGTTGCCATGGAGATTAAAGGATTTCTCAAACATCCATGAAAGAATAAAAGAAAAACTTCAGGTTTGTTTTTGATGACATAACACTAGAATATGATGTAAGGCACTTTAGTTCATCACATTTAAAATAAATAAATAATATGACATAAGTTTATAAGAAAGTGAAAAACTGCAACTATTTTTGATGCACTTGACTTGAAAACAACACAAAAGGATGTCACGTACACACATAATACACACATATTATATAAAAATTAATCGAGTCTTGGGGTGCCCCCTGCACAAGCAGCTAGTTAGTTTGCTTGTGAATCCGTTTGGCTGCGAGCACAACGTAGAAATACAGGGAGAAAGCTGTCTTACACCCTAGTGGGGTCAGAAGGGGTGCTGGTGCCTATCTCCAGCTAACGTTCTGGGCGAGAGGCCGGGTCACCCTGGACAGGTCACCAACACATGAATTTAGAGACCAATTAACCTGACAATCATGTTTTCGGACAGAAGCCGAAGTACCCTGAGAGAACCCACCCTGCACAGGAAGAACATGCAAACTCCATGCAGAAAGAGCCCAGGGCGGGAATCAAACCCAGAACCTTCTTGCTGCAAGGCAACAGTTCTACCAACTGCTCCACTGTGCAGCCCTTGTATTTCCTAACATTTAAATTCTTACCGTTGCCTAAACGTGGTCTCCCAAAGCCCCGCCTCTTCCCTCGCCTCTTTCCTCCTTGGAGATGCTCTGTGAGTCTCCAACCTCAGAGCTTACCTGCCCAGCAACTCTCCCACTCAGTTCTGTTCACACTGATGCATCCGTTCTGTCAGATCCATGTGCCTGGTTTTCAACACCATGATAAAGAGAAATGCCTCTAAATGTCTTTAAATCATTAGATCCTTTCCTCAGCTTCCAAAGACTTTCTCACCCTCTCTTCTTTTTTGTTGCAGGCAGCTAATGTACGTATTTTTTGTTAATGACCCACTCAGTCCATCTTACTAGGGCTTAAAGCATTCTTATCAAAAATTAGAGCTTTCAAACAGCTCTATTTAAAAACACAGAGGCTGAAAGCAGATTTTAAATGTTAATCATTTTCTATGCGCAACCTGGGGCTTGCCTCAGCCTATGAACTGAAGCTTAAAAAGGTGTGGGCTTAGTCTAGTCTGAACATTGTTATTTTTTTTTTTATATCCAAGCTGCAGAAAATCCAATTATTAGCAACAACCCAATTACTTTCCCTTCAGACTCAGCGGCTCAAATCCAAGGTTGGCTTTACGGATTAGTGAGGTTTACCGATGGACTCCGAAAAAAAGGGAGGGGAAGCAACAATATCGAATTTCCTGGCCGCCCGCACTCTTCCGGGATTTGGAGTCGGAGGGTGACATGATCATTGAGAGGCGGAATAATGGCAGCGTAAGTGAAGGAAGGAAGGGAAGAGGGACGAGCCGGAGAGCGGTCTCCAGACGGCGGATCACAGCTATTTGAGGTCAAAAGTGCAAGTAGGGCCCATCGATGGAGACGGAGTCACTAATAAAGTCATATTGACTTTACAGCTGCAGCTAATGCTGAGGAGTTACTCCACAACTAAACGCCGCAGCGTTTGGAAGTCAATTAGGGGGTGGATGAAGTGTGTGGTTCAGCTGTCACTTATAACCTGAGCGGGATAATGCTGACTGCTGACCTTTGACCTTCGACAAGTTGTCTGACTTCGAGCACCTGCAGGTTTCTTCTGTGCAGGAGCAGGATGTAAACTCTCTGAAGAGTTGAGCTGTCATGATTGCAGGCGAATGTGAATTAATTAGAATATCATTAGCTGTGTTTTGATGCTAAAAAAAAGTTTTGATTGATCTCATATATACATTTCAATTAATGAAGAAGGATTGCATGAGTCAGCCCCAGCTACAGGGGGAGGGGCAGAGTAAACCAGCTTCTACTTTAATATAAATATACAAACAAATCTTCATGCAACCTTTAACATAAAATAACCATGTTTATTATTGCAAAATAAGCAATAATGATATAAACAGTATCGTGTAAAATGTTACATTAGTTCAAATTTGAATAAACATGAGTTCATAAGTTTCAGAAATCTAAAGTTTAAAATCTGTGAGATTTATTTCTTTAAAAGAAAAATCAATCTACTCAAGTAAGAGTAGCAATAATAATATTACTCAAGTAAAAGAAAAAATTACAGTGCAGTAAGTGTACTCTAATAAGTAGCAAAAAGTTACTCAAATAAATGTAACCAGTAGATAACAACAATAACTAGTAGTCTGTTCCTGTTAACAAGTTTAACAACATTGGCACTAACTAGTCATCATTTATCTAACATTACCTGCATCCCACAGCGTCACTCAGCTCACTGTCAGTTTGGAGGGAAAAAACTGCAAAGTTTCGTTTGCCTTCTGCTGATTTGCTGCCAGGATTCCAAAACACGCCTGTCCCTGCAGAGCAGCAGCAGGTCTCCTTCACTGCCACACAGGTGTAAAACCAGCGAAAGCATCTTGTAGCTCATGTTGCGTTCAAAGGTGGCTTGGAAAAACACATAAGGACATTTTAACAATGGATTAAACTGTTGCAGCTGCTGAAAAAGTGTTAGAGGCAGAGGGCACAGATTTGGGAAATGCGGTATCAAACAGTGGCTATTTGATACCCGGTGTATCAGATAGGAATAATAGAAAGTTGGTCATTCTGATGTAAAAATGAAAAACAAAAAAAGCTTCCAGTCCAGGGAGGGCACGTCTGACTCTGTGGGCAGGTAATAATCTCCTTTCATCACTTACCCTCCTTATGGACAGCTGTCAAGACAACACATTGTTTTTTTTTCTTTATAAAATTCACTTTTTAATGATATTCTATTTGACTTAGTTGCACATGTAAACAAGAGATCTAAACAAAGAATAAAAAACCTACTGCTGACTGTTTGTATTCCAAAGAAGACAAATGTATACACTCCATTTCTGTCAAAGTGGGTCAAAAAGTACCTTGAAATGAGTTCCTGACTGAATGAAACACTTCAAGCTTTCTAAATCTGCAAATTGTATGAAAGCTTTGTGATCTCTGTCACACTAATCGCAGTGGACAGTCACCAAACGGAACCTGCTCTAAATTCTCCATTCACATGGACCAGGTGAAGTCTTTTGATGGTAATATGTAAGAAAGTATGCTGTTTTGTATTAATGTGCAGAGACTGGGCTGCGTCCCATTTGGCGAAAAATATTA
Source organism: Poeciliopsis prolifica (assembly GCF_027474105.1). NCBI lineage: Eukaryota > Metazoa > Chordata > Actinopteri > Cyprinodontiformes > Poeciliidae > Poeciliopsis > Poeciliopsis prolifica. Next base: position 2,096,928 of record NW_026562435.1, on the reverse strand, counting down.
CTAATATAAAGCCAGCAGTGATGTGAGGAAACTTTATTATGATTGGCAAATTAACCTGCTAAGAGCTGCGTCGTCCCTTCAGTTACCTGCTACCCTGTTAATCATGTGTGCTAAGATTAGCTAAAATGAGGTCTTATAAGATCTATTTTATTACAACAGACAAGCTGCTCTTTTCATCAGTGAACTTCATGATGAGGATGTTATCCTCATCATGAAGGAGATGAGGATAACATTTGGACCAGGAAGATGTCCAAATGTCTTTGGACCAGGAAGATGTCCAAATGTCTTTGGACCAGGAAGATGTCCTTGGCAGTAAAGTGAACAAGAGAAAAGCCAAAAAGGAACGAGTCACAGCACTTGACTGGACGTTACTCATTCAGATGAGACGCTGTCATTAACTGTAATACCAAACCGAGTTGGAAGGCTCTGAATCAGAGCCGGAGCGCCGGGCAGAAACATTTCTGCCTACTCAGCAGAACTTCATTTACATGCAGCAGCATTTTGCTCAACTTTCCAGAGCTGACGCCTCAGTGAAGGCAAAGCAAACGGGATGGTGAAGGTCAGTCTTTATAAATGGATTTTAACTTTCTTATTTCTGCTTAATAAATCCATTGATCAGCTGACTTCATGTCTGTACGCCTGTCTTTTATTTCAAAATGTTTAAAAAATGTCTTAACCAAACCCAAATCTATCATTACTCCCAATATGTTGGGCTGAAATTCATGGTAAGCAACAATATTGCTTATGAAATAGTACAAATAAATTACAGAACAGTCCAGACAGTATAAAATAACATAACCAGCTATATGTGTTAACATTACATCTAGTGATTGATAGGTAAAGTCATTAAATGAGTCTTTATGTATTTTATATTACAGTACATAACCATAGATATGCTAATATTGTATTTTGAGAAAATAAAATAAATATTGAAAAGTGTCTCTGAGCCCTAAATCCCTTTATGATGTGATCAGTCATTACTGCCATTACTGTAACCAACATGGGGGGAAAAAAACACATCATTTGTAATAAATTAAATAATTGATAAACAATGTTTAAACATTTTTGTTTAAAAGCATTTGTCAAAATTAGGCATAGTAGTAGATTCAAAGACATGACAGCATCGTACACTGACACAGTTTCCTCCTGGGGACAGAGGGCAGTAGCTCTTATGATAATATTCAAATCTACAATAGCAGCAGCTACTTATAAAATAATTACTGATAATTATCGACATGAAACCCTACTGCCTTGCTACTATTAGAGTTGTCTGTCTTTGCCAGCCTATTGAAATTGTCAATACATCAATCGAATGGTGAAAACACCATTAGAATAACCTGGAATGGTGAACAACTAGCTAAAATGTAAAAAAAAAAAATAAAAAAAATTCATTGAGCATATTGTCTAGCTGAACTTAAATAATTTAAGGATACAGATATTTCAAACAAAGACCTATAACATAGTTTTGTAGGGACTGATGGATGGCCAAAGATCTGAGCTGATATTGGAAAACTCCCCACAAAAGCACCGGTTTCATTATAAATGAGCACAAAACACAATTTTGCAACTGTGGCATTTCCGATTAAATAAGAAACTTAATGAATATGTTTTTTCAGCTGATGATTCATTAAAGTCATGCTGCGCTGTCACCCTCCAACTGCTTCCTGTCATGTCCTTCATCATCGTTTTCGCCAATGGCAACATCCAGTTGTTGATCATGTGACTCGTGTGATGTGAAAATAAAGTGTTTCCTTCAGTTTTGTAGAATAAATCAATGTGGATATGACCAAACACACACACACCTTAGCACCAACAATTATCAAAAAAGGACTTTTTTAATTGACAAGTTTTCTTTAAAGCAAATTTATTTTTGACATTTTTTAAACTACTAAACTACTGAGCTGTACTCAGTTTGAATTGAAAGAGGGCATCATTTCTTTTTTACTATGCCTGCATGTATAAAACCCTGATTTCTGTCCAACTAACTAAACTTACTTTTCTAACCTGACACTGCAACCAGGATTACAACTGATCAACAGAGCATTATTTAAATGTTCCTTAATTATTAATAGTCAGTTGTCACAACTTCCAACCCTCCTTGGTGTTTTCATGAGTGTACCTTATGTTTAAGCCGGAGCGATGCATTAATATGCTTGGCCATTAATCAGTCATATGAGTACATATTATAAGGTTAAGGAAATAATAAAAATGCTGTGATTTAGCAACAGAAATATCATGTCACTGCATAAGAAAAAAAAAGTCAAAGAAGGCGACAGTACAAGTGAGAATGCTCTAATGTCGTTTCCCTCTAGACACACAAGCAGTGGAGCATTTAAGTCGCTAGACATACAGCTAAGATTCAGACAAGTGAATTTGTGAGTTAAGTCGCCCCCCTCTCACTGTCTCAAAGGCCCAGTGCAGATAGCGCGTTCCATTAGGAATTTCAAGTTGAATTAAGGTGCTTGGGGAGGACACATTAACACATGTGCCGCTTCTGTAGTTAAATGTCAGAATGCGAATGAGGCCTGCGACTTTATATTCCATTAGCCGCCGCCTCGTGTTTCCCCTGCTGTGTATCTAAATAAATAATCGAGACAGCCTCCAAAACAAGAATCATCTTTTCACAATAATAGAAAATTAATGGCTCTGCTCGGGTAAGTAAATTACACCGAGAGCATCCCGCGGCCTAAATCACTGCTGAGAGACAACGACAAAGGATGCATTATAGGCCAGGCAAAAAAGGAACTCACTCGTCCAGAAAATCCTGAAATCTGAATAAAACGTTGGGGGCTTTCAAGCTCTTTACAGTCACCTCGCATGAAACTCTAATTCAGTTTGGCTTCTTATTAATTCATAAGCCATTAGTAACATATTTCTCTAACAAAAAGCCCCTGACAATAAAAAAAGCAAGTGTTTGGTAGAGGCATGTGCAATTACCATTTAAGCATGGGCGATTAGGAAGAGGTTTCAAAGAGATGGGTTAGAGTAAAGGTTTTCAAATATGCACAGCTGAACCATCTTCTGGGGCATTGGTCAGATATAAATACATCTAAAGTGCATTCTGGTTTTGGTGTGGTGGGTACATCAGTTGTCCCGTTAAATCATGACAATTTGAACTTCTATTCCAATGGAAGAGAGAGGTTAGAACTGATTCAAAAGTGTTTTCTAATATCCAGATCTTCTGTCATTTTTTTTTCAGGTGATCTGCATCTGGGATAGTGGCTTAAAAAAACAAGCTGATAAAGACGGTTGGTTCTGTTCTGGAGCATCCTCTTCATCTGACTGTCATTCAACAGCTGAGTGTCTTCAGTTAGAGGCTTCTTCCGATCCATCTACTGTTATATAACTGCTACAGGAGATCCCTCCTGCCCACAGCCATCAGCATCAGCAACAACTCGGCAGAAACGTGCTTAACTGGCGACGCACTAATCCACTTTTTTTAATTCCGATACCGATACACATATCTGAGGTTCAACATAGACACAGAAAAACTACTGGATTAACTTAAAACATTTTATTTTAAAGCAGTCATAAACATCATGATCCCACAAGCTATTGTATTTATTACGAAGTAGTACAGCCTCAGTCTGAATCTTGTGCAACTATATAAAAGCCTATGTCAGCCAATCAGATTGCTTCAAAAAAAGAAAAAAAAAACATGATTTCCTGTTAGGAATGAAACATGGCACAATGAAATTCCTTTGTGTGGACACATATATAGTTGGAACAACTTTTAAATAGAATGAAGTTAATAAAATACAATACAGTGTTGATTGGGAATCATATCAAACAAAGTACGCAGATATATTGGGGCATTATTTGTGCGGTACTTTAAATCTCAATTTTCCATCTACACATGTAAACACAGATGTGGAGGTTTCTCAAATATTCACTTTTTTTAAACAATTGTTTCTTAGTGATAATAAAACACAATTTTTGTGTAGATAAAAGATCAAAATGCAGAAAAATGTATTCAATTTCCGAGATATCTACTTGTGGACGAGGCCTTCGGAATCTGTTATGTGAGCGACAGACTGCAGCTGCTGCACAAATGTTTTGGTGAATGGATGAGCTTGATTATTTACCAGTGATGTTGGGATCTGATGACTCGTAATCAGTTCATGTCAGCTGTATCTTAATAAAGACATTATTAATGCCTGTCTAAATAATTATTGTATGCATAAAATGCCTCAAATAGTTCAGGTGGTCAGATACGTCTTGCTGCAAAGCTGGCTGTATCATTACAAGACGACTCTGGGCTGGAAAGATCAGAACAAAACCACTTCCTATCTAGTTAGCTATTTAGCTAACTAGATAAATAGCTAAATAGCTATCTAGCTAGCAAACTGTCTTGACTACAGGAACATGTTTCTAATTGCATCGTTGATGATCACTACATGAACACCACCAACAGTTTTGAGCTTATTGTGAAATCCTTAAAATGAAGCTTAAAGTAGGACCTCATTTTATGGTGGTGGAGACGCTAAAGATGCTAATAGCATCTCATATCCCCACATAAACACCTTTCTCTCTCGAGGCCCATGAATTATTAGCACGGATGCAACTGGCTGTTTACTTTTTAAACAGGATGAGCAAGCTGAAGCGTGGAAAGAGGCAAAGGGCTGGTCTGTGAGGCAACGCAGGTTACGTGCAGAGACCTGGGATGGATAACGCCGGGAGAGTCATGAATAAGTCACACGGCCCCTGGACTTTCCTCTGAAGGCACAGGTGCACTGACATGGAGCTTTTTCCATAAGATAGCACAGAGACGACTCAGAAATGAGGGAATTTCAGATCCATCCAAGTGGAGGTGCTGCATATGTGGCTGATATGTGTGAATACATTCCAGCTCTGATCACATACCAGTCAATCTTCATTAATTCTGCAGAAACTACCACAAGGTTCTGTCAGTCGTTCTTGGATATATTATTAGTTGTAGGAAGTTAGGGATGTCCACTCCCCTTTACCACTTCAATTTTTCATTATTGATCATATTTTTATCTTGTTGCTCGCTGTTCACTGATGCAATTTAAAGTTTCCCAGGCATCATTGTGTGGTTTGACAGTTTGTTTTTATTAGACTGCCTTCATAGAAGCTGAGGATCCACTAAAAGCAAAATACTAATACAAATCTTTCTGTTCTGACCATTCTGACTATGACAACTTTCTGTGGACTTTGACAATAAAAACCTCCAGAAGGTCATTGTCCTTGGATTCCTCTACATGTGCATTGGTTTCCATTGGCGTCCATAAAACCGGTCCAAGCGGCTGGAGATTAGGGGGCAGTGTTGAGCTACTTTTCCATGCTCAGTTGCAACTCCATCAGCAAACATTTTTTGAGTTAAACTTCAGACCTCCAGACAAATTATCTACATGATGAGAGAATGATAACAAATATGACGGATACAAAAGGATAGGCGCCCTAACCTGATGATAATAATTTAAGCATTCATGTTGCAGGAAAATGGACTGATGCCATAATATTTTTTTTGCATACATCACAGTCAACAAAACAACAAAATTGATGACTATGCAGATTTGCAAATGATAATTACACTACAGTGTTTTCATCACAACCCCACAGCAAGGCCATCATGATGCTCGGCTGCCAAAGTGGTTTTTGCCTCCAGTTCAAATGATGATTGTAATAAAGCAATTAAGAGCTAGGAGGCAGAGAGGCCAGGAGCTCGCTACCCTTCCACATCTAAACAGAGCCGCAAATTAGGCTCCAGCAGGGAATACAAACATTTATGGCTGCAGCATATGCTTGCTCCCCTTGGCGTCGATAGCAATAGCTCATGTCAAAGAAACATGGAGAGGAAGCTGAAAGGAATTGGAAGCAGCAGAAAATGTTCACAGAAACTACAGGGCTACACCGTCCAAAATTACACTGTCCAACAGCTGTAATTTGGGTTATCTATCTTGTCATAAGAAAAATAAAATGTTTTTTTTTTTTTTGAAGTCATATTTTCGCCACGTTATTCATTCATTTATAAATGTCAGGTGCAAAACCAAACATTTAGCTTCTGACAAAATATTTAGTTGGTAAACTCCAAACCAAGTATCTAGTGAACAATCCAAATAATTATATTTAAGTTAAAGGTTTATCTAAAGATCTACATATTTAGCTGCAAGCTTATTTTTTAGGTAATGTGCAATTTTACATGCCGAAAACTGGAAGTGAACTACCAAAATAAAAGCTCGGTCTTCTGGATCTCTCTATAAACTCATGCTGGGGAATCACTTCACGTCCCGTCTTCATCGCTGTGTCTTTTCCTCCTTTCTTGTACATTTTACCTCAAAACAAAGAATGAGGCAAACATTTAGCAATATATCAATGTTTATTTTGATCGTGCAGTTGCTCTGATCAACAGATTTTGCATACCAGCTAAACATATAGCTTTGCACTAGTTAAATACTGAGTTTATAGACTACCTCAGCTTGCTAACAAAATATTTACTTTGGAGAAAAATAGTAAGTTTGGGGAAAAATATTTATTTGGTCCATTAAACATTCAGCAACGCAATTAAACATTTAGTTTGAAACAGTGACATGTATAAATAAATGAATAATGACTTTCAAAAGTGCAGCCCCATCGTTATTTTTTCTTAAGACAAACGGCATCCCAAAAGAAACCGACTTCATTCTTCCTGAATTAAAACAGCAGAAAAAGTGAACGCTAAAATTATTTAGTTAATTGGTAATGCAAGATCCTCTATGCTTTTATTTGAAGAATTACCTTTGATTCATTTACTGCTTTTCAGTAAAACACCGAGATGATATACTGGAGAGTGGAGATTGGTGGGGGGAGGTGAGGTATTCTTGGGACCGCGGTGAGACGCTGGGCAGCAGCGAGGAGATATTTGGCATTTTCAAGTAGGAAAAAGTCCAAGCTGGCCTTACATTCAGAAATAACACAAGTTCTTAAACTATTGACTGCACCGAAGCAGCAGACTTCAAAAGGTCTTCTGACCTGTTTGCTGAGAAGCCTCAAACAAGTTTTTCTTCTTCGTCTTCTCCTTTCCCTCCCCAGTACTACACGTTTCATTATTAATATGTTTTTTCTCAAGTTTCTCTCTGACCCAGGACATTAAATAAAACATTGTGTGGTTCATGAAAGATTATGAAAGAGCAGAACGTAAGCAGCAGGAGGTGTAAACTCAGCACAATTCATTCTGGTATATAATGTCAATGCCAGCAACCCCCCTCTCACCCTACCTCCATGCCCTGCAGGCATATTGGCGGAACTACCAATGGATGCTAAGCTTTTTCCGACAAAGCTCTGAAGATAAAGTATCTTCCTTTTATCCCTTCTGCAAATCAATTCTGGGCCTTACAGCAAAATCCCATAAAATAACTTCAAACACCACTACTTACTCCAAAAATTTGTATTATGGCTATATCTCTTTGAACCCTTACCAGTGAAGTTTTGGAGGAAAATGATTTAAGTGTTATCTGCTAAGACATCAGCATGTCAGCACTTCACCTTAGTTTTTCCTCACATGTCAACCTGAACCTTGTTATTTCTCTGCCTGTGTTTGGTTTGTGATTGCTTCTAAGCATCCAGGCCTGGTGATAAATACAAATGCTGCTTGTAAACTTAATAGCTGCAGTAAGTGCAAACAAGATGGTATGAAGCCCTGGCGGTGCTTCGTGCTCGTTCAGCTGCTGAAATATTCATTCCCTTCACTCCTCTTCAACAATATGATATAAACTGGGGCTGATAAGGTGGGGGGGGGACTGGAAAGCGGGGTGTTGGTGTGATTACCGAAGGAGACACAGAGGCAGCTTAATTGGCACCAAACCAAAGCGTTCAAGGAGAACGAGATAACTGTGCATCATCCTGGACTTTCTGTGTCTACATGTGAATTTTAATAAACACTGCACAGTCGCTGGGTAACAAGATCTCGGCAATTTGAACCGGCGCAAATGTTTCTCATCGATGTGAAGTCTGTCTCACAAGGTGGTGTCCAGTTGCTGTCAGAATGCGCGTTGGTCTGGCAAGGTGAGCGTAAACCAGCAGCCTTTACATCCAAATGAATTCTGATATGACAACATGAGGCGCAGAACACAGACACATTATATTGGACTTTTGGTCAATATCTGATACACTAATATACTAAAAGTAATTTGGCTAATAATAATAATAAAACCAATGCAGATTTTTATCCAAAGCTTGTAGAATAAACCGCTGTTGAGGGTTTTTTTATCCTCCATGCCTCCAAAACAGCCGAGGGTTCAGAACACGTAGCTAGTTTATATCAGGCTAATGTATTAGAGGAAAATGAGTAGCTCTGTTGTTTTAACTGGGTTGGCTAATAAACCACACCTCACCAAATAATTTGCTCAGCAGATTCTCTGAAGAAAAAAAGAAAAGAGAAATGGTGAAAGATTGACAGACTAGATAGAAATGATTTTTAAGCGCTGTGAGAATACCAAGACTAGCTAATGGTCTAATGAAGCTTCTGCTTCAGTGCAAAAAAGGGCTATTTCACTGTGTTTTAATGAGCCTGCACTTTGGCTTTAGGAAGACCTTTGAATAAGTGAGAAATATAAACTGCAACACTTGGACGAGTTGGCTGAATTATTCACCTGATGACAGATTTTCACTTTGCTATTTGTGAAAAGAGGGGTTGTTCATTTTTATAAGACTGTAGCTAAAATCTTATATCATCTCATTCTCATGACGCTAGTATTATGCAACGTGTCATGAGCCGGACGTATTGGCACACGATTTGTATAAATGTGATTAGGTTGAGCTACAGTTCTCATCCATGTTAGGACAAACAAGCTACTCAACATTGACCACTAAATTCAGAAAAAATAAAAATAGAAAAAAAAATCCCTCCCACATGATGTATCTTAATGTTGAATGCACATGACAAAGCCATAAGACATGTAATCTGCAGACTTACAAGGGTTTGCAGCTCTACAAATGTAATCCTGCAAAAGAAAGCATTTCATACACACTGTGCCATAGCTGTGCTAAGAGCGACAACTCATGAAAAGGTGCATCCGACCTTTATCTCCTCAGTTGGCCTTTCTGTGGGATGAGCACAGGGCTCTGAGATCGGAGGAGGCTTGAAAAGACGAACTGACAATCTCTGTGTGGTCGCGCAGACTTTTTATCATCCTCTGACCTCTGCCAGTAACACAACTCCAAAATTTCCACTAAAGAGAGAAGAGGAAACAGCCGTTGCCCACAAAATCAATAGCTTCACTCTTGTGAGAGGATAAACATTTTTACTGCTCACACAGGAATTTCCATGTGGATGAAGCTTAAATGAATCCCTTGTGTGGAAGATACAAGTGTGTCTACAGCACAGAAGCGATCAAATGTTGTCCACTGATGTGCCTACGAACAAACATAAAATAATAATGGAGTATTTCTTGGCATGACAGCAATCAAACCCTTCTTTGATTTGCTGAGCAGTTTTTTGAATATTTCCTCTGGCATGTTGATGATTCATCTTTGGGTCTTTACGGTTGGAAGGCCTCCTTGCTATCACCCTTATCTTTACCTTCCTTCACAGAACAGAGTCGAGTCAAGACACTGATAGGCAATTCTAAACCTTTCATAATACGACCAAATAATCCCATATTAAAATTAAAAGAATACTTTAAGCTTTAATCTGTCAGGGGTATGAGAAAGGCTTAACTATGTCCATTATATTTACATTTGAGCAATAAAAAGCTTGACTCAAACCTGTTCTGTGATTGCAAGTTATTAGAAGTTAAGGTACAAATTTGAAAACAAGCAGAGCAGCAGCTCAATATCAGTGTATCAGTGTCTTTATGATATTTGGTAAGGATGGAGGGCATGAGGCTGGTCTTCAGCTATTTTTTTTCTGGTCTTGATGCTTTATTAGTTTAATAAGACAGTTATTAGTTTAATACCTTGAAGTAGTTGTGGTTGAATTCATAAATTTTTGAATATTGTGGTATACAACCCCCCCTTACCCCCAACACTTTCCTAAAATAACCCTTTGGTTTTGGTCGGTCTGATTTTGGTCTTCGTCTTGTTCTTGGTCTTCGAGGATGTGGTGTTGTCTTTGTGGTCTCTGTCCTGGTCTGCTGTTTTGCTTTTACGTGAAGAAACGGCAGCAACATGTGATGTATATCCTGACACAACAGCACCAGCACTGGAGGAGGTGAGCAGAGCTCTGGGACACAAGTCGGTCGAGGTCATCCAGGGCCGTCACTTGTGTTCGTGTTCGGAGCATTTGTATTCATTTGTATTCCACTTGCAAAACCTTAGTAGACATAACCAAAAAAAGAATTAAAAGGTGTTAAATTCAGGTTCACTTCATGAAATCAGGTTACTCTGAGTCACTCAAAAAGAAATCTATTCATTGGAGTCTTGAGAGGCCTCCCCCCTACAAAGTCGATGCATTAAGACGTAACTGCCTTTTTAAATAAAGTCAAATACTTGTGTGTTTAAATGTTGAAGTAACAGCTGAACATTGAAACAGAAGAAGCCTTAATGTACTGTGTAGCTTTCAAAAGAACATGGAAAGAGCTGTTCATACTCATCATCCAGCCAAGAATGAATTAATGATTGTATTCTGAACTACTGTGATGAGCAGAAATTACAAAACAAGATCTGTTACTCTATTTAGGTAAGTGTTATTTGCCATCCACTGAGTCGTAAGCTGCACAAGTATTCATGAAAATGCATTTGAATAATTCAGAGTGCTCTTGCCAACTGCTAAGGGAGGCCGAGTGACAGTCGATGAATTATTCTTTGATCAGAGGTTCCATAAGAGGGTTCCATCGGCCGCACAGGAGAGAAAGCATATTCAGGCCAAACCGGATGCACAAATACAACATGACAGAGCAACAGGGACGCAAGCAACTCCCAAATCTTTTCAATAGCTGAAGAATATGAACATGATAGGTTGGCACGGTGACGAGAAGCAGAAAACCATCAGGAAAAAAAAAAAAAGGCCCATCTGGTTGATTTAGTAGCAGAGGTGAACAGGTCCAACAGACTTATTAGGAAATGAATTTTCTTTTTTGTGGCGTTTTACACAAAGCAAGAATACTGCAGCTTCAGCTTTTGGGGATTTGTATTTACCAAATCCGTTTAGCTGATGAAGGATTAAGAGCTGGTTTGTTCAACAAAGGGATGCAGTGGAAACAACGTTTACATAGCGACAATAGGAAGAAGTTTGGGTATTAAATCTCCCATCACAATTTCTCATCTTTCCATGTATGCTGGTGCACTGGGTCTAAACTACAGACCTTAATGCATTAATTAGTGGACCTTAATCAATGTTCTTGTTACACCGCATGGATTGTAACAAGTAAAAATTTGAACGCAACTGATTTCATAAATTTTTTTTAACGTTCAAAAGTTCAGAGTCAGAACCTTTGTATTCAAGTTTCTGTCATGCATTTAAATCTGATGCACAAGAGATGTTCGCAAACAAGGAGAACAAAGCTGGTTCTCTTGGCTGGTTCTCTTTTTAAGCAAATTTTTTTGCTTCAAAAATTTTAATAAAATCTGATGGGACGCTGGAAAATACTATCTCTGTGTTCAAGCTGAGCTAAAAGAAGTTATTCAAGCCTGAAATAGCATCTCAATGCGTAACAGCACAGACGTGTCCAACATTAATGTCATTGTCTACAGTTCATATTCTAACTGTGTTTTCAAAGTAGCTACATGAATTATCAGGGATACTGAAACACCTGAAAGCTAAATGGGTTTAACAGCACTTTGCACCAATCTGATTGTTGAATAACCCAAATAACAGATTAATAACAATAAATAAATAATTTATTGTTGACTCATATTTCTATAATTTAACAGGAAAAAATGTTTTTCAATTGAAAATGTTGCTATTTTGTTGCTATGGTTTTCGATTAAAAAATAAAACTAAGTCCCAACATTGTTTGACAAAATGAAGGGGTTTTTGTGGTACTTTAAAGGACTTCCATTGGGACTAGTAAATGTAGCATTGGCATCAAGGTTGTGAAATTCACAGTGCTCCACTGCGTCAGGACAAGGGTAAAAAAAAATTGACCTGCCTCTCTTCTTTTGGCTGATATGTAAAGATCTCCAACAAATCAAGAAACAATCAACCTCCTCTGAGTGCCCCAAGTAGTCAAACACATACTATGTATTCCTTAAGAAAATAGAAGGTGAAGTTTTCTGTTTAGATTCCAGCCTTTATCATCCACCATGCAAAGGTGAGAGCGTCTTTATCAATGCAGAAAACATGGCATTGCATGAAATTTAGAACTGTTATTATATAGTTGCTGCAACATTTGTGTCACAGTTGCCCTGGTCTTTGAACCCTGCAATCGTCACATGGCAGAATTTTTAAGATATCCAAAAAAAATAGAGCAAGCCCACCTTAGCTGATGACCATATGATGTATGGGATGGTGACAAATATGTAGTAAGGTGACTCTGGAGCATCTCATGTCTTCCTATGGTAGGGAAACCAAAGGTTGACATGGAATGATGTCACCAGGGTATAAATGATGAATATTCTTACCAGCAGAGATCTGCACCACCCAGAGACACAACTACAAAATGTAAAATGTGCCCCGCTGTTTTCAAAAGCTTTATCACTGGGACAAAATTAGATTTGCACAGTTATCTGCGCGTTTGTCCTTCTATTATAGATTATGATTATAATAAGCTCAGATGGCACCCAAACAATCAAGTTCTCTTAAATTTTGCAGTCATTTGTTCAGGATAAAAAATACATTCGATGCTGCTATATTTTACAGCCACTCTCGTTGAAGGAGCTAAAACAGATTTGTCATAAAATCCCAGAAAGCAGCTTCTGGATTTTTTTTTTTTTTTTTTTGCTCCATCACAGCATTCCAGAATAATCTGTTGTAAAAAAAAAAAAAAAGAAAAAAATAAATAATTGGATTTGGATAAAACGCATGTCACAATTGGACAATTGGATGTGCAAGACTCCATAATCGGAACGCAAGCAGCAACCTTGGAAGTTCTCTAAAGCCCGTTTTGGGAATTATTTTACACATATTAGATTCAGAGACAGATATGGAAGATAACCTTAATCTACATTGATCCTTAGCTGACTGATTTAAGGCCAACACTTCACCGTCTGTGTCTCAACAACAGGGCTCCAGGGCGGAGGAATCTCTCTGTAACACGTCTGCGAGTGCTGTTTGTTGTCAAAAAATCCACATCTCAGCACTTGGCATTAAAAATGCAGCAGCCTTTGTGTCTCGTGTCCCCCCCCCCCCCCCCCAACGCCCCACATTTTACTTCCTGTAAATGAATTTGGTCAGATTCAATAAGAGATGTAGATTGAATCCAACAGCCATGTGAGGGTAAATAGAGATGTTCTCAGCACATTTGAAGCTCCGGCCCATGTAAGACAGTTCTGCTGTCATCTTTCTGTGTAACATGTAAATCTGTTTCAGAGCATCTGTAAAGTGTCTGCCTTTTACATAATTTCCACGTACTGTTCCAGTGGAGGATATTTTAGGTGTCTTAGGCTACGTTCACACAGCAGACGATGTGACCTATCCCCGACTTTTTCACTACAATCTGATGTTTTCACCCCCCAAAAGAATCCAATCTGTGCCACTTCCACATGCTGGACTCAATTGTACGAATCCGATAGCTTTCAAAACATGAGCAGTCTGAACATCTACGTCGCATAAATCAGATTTTACATAATTGACGTGTAATATGCGTTGCGGTTCTCCACCAGAAGAAGCCAGACTCTGTAAATCTGGACGTAAACAATGGCTAAAATCAGTTCTGAAATTACGAAGAAGTCATTTCAGAACATCAGAATCCCACCGCTCCTTGTTCCACCAAGCATCCAAACAGACTGCTCAACAGCAGCTGCTGTCAATAAGCCGCAAAAAGGCATCACTACTACTTCTGCTTTCCTTCCACCATCTTCTTTCAACCTTTTACTTTGTGACGATACTGTCGACCCCCACTGATGAAAAACTTTAAAATTCATCCATATGGTGGCATCCATTGTTACATATATATATATTTATAAATAAATAAATATTTATAAATAAATAAAACATTTTAAAACAATGTGGCGTCCTTGTTGTTCTTCTGCACTTTGTGGTCGTAAACCGTTCACACAGAAGTCTTATTGCGGTCGCAGAATTCAGTAAAAGGCCCTGCGCTCAGTCTTAGAGAGAACTAGCGATCGAAAGAGGTGCATGAGTGAGGTGGCCTACAAACCCAAGTTGGTTCCACCAGTTCTGTCAGGAGGAACGGGCCAGAACTCCAGCGAACTGCTGTGACAAGCTTCAGGAAGAAAAACCCAAAAAGATTTGACCTCAAGGTTTCACCCTGGAGGAAACAATGGTTCGACAAAAGTAGTAGTAAGACTCCACCACATAGAAATTCAGACGGCAACAATCAAACTTATAATAGCATTGAAGTGTCTTTATTCCAGGTACTAACAAGGTGAGCCACATAGTGACTTGTTTTATTTGCCAGGTGGGTTTCCCATTGAGCCTCCCTTCACCAGAAAAAGCAGCAGTAAGCCGTGTTATCTCATCTGGGCCTTGTGTGTCATGTATGCAGCGAGCAGAGAGTTGGCGGGGAGGCTCTGTAAACACGGCATTATTGGGAGCACACATGTCTGCCTTCTGAAACATCAGTCTCACACTGAGGCTGTCAAAGAAAGGCAGTGCAGACTCAGCGCTGCGCACACAACGGGAACGGACCTGTGGCATCACTTTCAAATGCAATCAGAGATCAGCAACCCGAACTGCAAAATGAAACGTGCGCCGCAGCTGGGTGTGCTTCGGAGCCGAGTGTCTTACTTTGGAGGAAGAACAAATAAAGGGTTTGCAAAAAAAAAAAGGATAAATCAAATGGTAGCATGTTTTTTTTTTTTTTTTTTAAAGAGAGAGGTGAACAAAAATCATTAAGTGGACGGACATGTTGGATAGTTGTTTCATTTGAATGGAGATAATCACCATGTTTTCAGTGACAAGAGAGGAAAATAGAAAACGGCGCTCCTCCAGCACCCATGTGAAATGCAATCATTGTCGAACTTGAGGTTTTTACCAAAACTAGCAGGTCTTCCTGTCATTGTTTCAACGCCGCCCACTCGTGAGCCAAAAAAGCCGACAGAAAGGGAACGAAAACGGAGCCATTTATGAGATGCCTTGTGCACTGAGCACACATCCTGCCATAAGTTGGAATGCTTTCAGCGCTCAGATGTTAAAACGGTTCTGGATAATGACTGCGAGAGACTTTAGTGCTTTGAAGCGGTTCTCAGAGACGAGGCTTTCTGACTGTCACCTGTCTGTCTCTCCTCTGGTTTTAATTGAACTCCCTCCTAGGCTGAGCCTTAATGCATCATCACAGCCTCCACTGTAGTGTGGCAGAGGAAGTTTTTAGGCAGCCGCATCGCTGAAAGAAGCAAATCTCTGCGGTTCTCCACGGCCCGGGGAAAAAAAAAGACGGCTTTTTCTCTCCGTCTGTCTTCCTGGCTTTGGTCCAGGCTTCCTTGTGACTGGGACATTCAGGGGGAGCCAAAGCGACTGAGCCACTGTGATGTCCTTATTTTAACACAAAAAAAGTTCTCGCTCCAAGTTATGCGCACGTACGATCCTTGCGCCACTCAGGGAGAAAACAGCCGCATGAGAGCGGCTTTTGATGTGTAGAAAAATATGAAGGCATCATATTTATCCCCAATCTCCTTCACGGAGACGGCGCGGTTGAAAGCGGCAGTGGGAGCACGCTGAAGGATGAGGATTAACAATGACATAACATGAAGAGGGGGTCTGTCAGCGCGGTGACACCTCGTTTCGCCTGCCTTTTGTCTGATTACCCCAACAGCGGCCCGCCAATGATAGGGATGATCACAGGAAGGCGGGAAGAACACAACTGTCAGGCTTAACGCTGCAAAAGCCCAATTCTCACCATTTCTGCTGCTACAAACCAGATTCTAGGGAGGAATCAGGAGAGAGTGAGGGAGGAAGGGGGGAGGAAGAGAAGGGAAAAGAGTGAGGGAAAAGGACACACGGACAGCTTACAGGGGATACAAACCAAAAGATTATGGTAATCTTCCCTTCTTTGTCCTCTGCGAAATGTTTTCGTACTACGCCTTTTATCTGTGTAAGAAGGGATGTGAACCTCTTCAGTTAGTGACAGTGGGCACTTTCTGTGTGGTTTCTGGGTAATTAGCACCAGTAGCAGGCTCTTTCTTTTTCTCTGCTCAAGCTTATGGTCTTCTTAGGGACGGCAACAGGGGATTTTCACCCCCACACACCCCGCCCTCCAACCCTCCGACCCTCTGTCTGCTCTTAAGGAGCGATTCCCAGCCCCGGCCGAGCCGCCACAACCATCTGTTAGCGCTAGGAGGATCAAAAACCTTCAAGACTCTCAGCGCTGCTGACAATCAAATGGACAGCTTAAGTTCAGACAGGTGACTGAATTAATTATTCTATTCAGGGTGAAATTGAGAATGTTTTCAATGGAGTGGTCAATGGACTGCTCATATGCACTGTGCCGTTTTTTGTTCTAGCGTCAAAACTGGGACAAAAAAACAAACAAGAAAAAAAAACACCAAATGATGCGATTCGTCTACGAGAGAACAATTAACCTGAAGTTTTATTGTTGTTGAAGGAATCCTAAGTACCTACAAACAAAGAAGTTAAACTTGTTATTTGTGTCTTGAGGCATCATAATCTGACTTTTTAATTTCTCTTGGTGGCCATTTTGCTGAATTGGTGGGGTGGCGCTAAGTTGAAGCGCTAATCTTTTTTCCCATGCAGAGCGACCAAAGCGAAAGGATAAATTGGCCCGCCGCCACCACAAACACACCTTTTCAATTTAAGATAATGCCAATATGAGACCTGAAAGAACGCCCAAAGATTATGTTCATCATATCAACCAGGGCTTTTCAGCAGAAGGTCAAAGGTGGCCCTCAGATAAAGTGCTAGACAAGAGATCAGTGGGGACCATCCCTGATACACCTAAAGAGAGCCTTAAAAGCGATACGTTTTCTTCATCATAAGTGCTGGCAATCCTGAGTGAATTTGTCTTCTTTTTCCTTCAACCTTTGATGTTTTTGTGTTTTTTTTCCTTCAACAACACCTTCTCGCTCCACTCCAGTGGATGAAGCCTCTTTTTGTTGTGGTTCAAGCCGCATCTTATTGTCTCTGTCACGGGTGCTTTGTCTTACCAAAGCCCACTGCAGCCTCAGAAAAGCAGGGGGGGCTTCATCAAAGCTCAGGCGAGATGGACTCAACAACAGTGGATTAAGGTCTTCTGCATGATAAAGTCCCTACCTAGGGGTGGAATTAACTTAATATGTGAAAGAATGTTATTGAGAGGGAATAAAGTGCCAAAAAGCTCCGTCATTCTCTTCGTAATGTCCTAATCCAGCGCCTGACACAGAGACCTTGGGCTGGAGTTTGTTAATCACAGAGATGCCCATCTGTATTCCCTGTCCTTTAAGCTATTTAAACTTCGCCTAAACTCAATTATTGTCCCTGGGAGACCAAAATGGCATATTAAGCTACGTGAAAGGGTATTCAGACCAGGGGGGAGTGGGAAAAAAAGAGGGAATCCCAGCCTGAAAATGAGATGTCTATGCAGTCCAATAGAAGTACAGCTAAACAGATTAAAGGCACAATCTACTGACCTGAAAAATAACGTGACAATGAGTTAAAAGACGAGGAATCTCACTTTCAAAGCGTCCTCTAAACTGTTCAGCAACCTAGTCATAGTGGATGTTAGAGACGGTGTTTCAGCATGTATTCTTCCATTTACGGCTCTGGCAGGGAGAGAAGCTCAGGACCGAATATGTTCAAGGGACACACCACATTTATTCTATCACAGATAAAACTTGTTGGATGTTTCTCTGTGGAGGGGTTAGTGTCTCAACACGTTCTGACAACTATTGCTTGTAAAGAGCCAACAGTGAGTCAAGAGCAAGTAAAAAAAAAAAAAAAAAACAACAACAAAAAAAAAGGTTAGAGTTCTCTGGAAATTAGATTTCATATAATTAGCTACAATATTTAGTCTCTAAACTGGTTGGATAAGCTTAACATGGTGTTTCACATGGGAAGGTTGTTGCAAAACACATACCAAAAGTATTTTCATTGTAAATAACCATAAATGTCCATTGGACGTCTCTTTTTAAATTTGTTTGAAATATTAAGTTAAATAATTCTCACTAAAACCAGTAAGATGGAGCACAACACCCAGTTCTGAAGGCCTCCCACTCGCTCTGTGTAGCTCACAGAATAGACTTTAACATACTGTTAGTTTGTAAATCACTGAACGGTTTAGCACCACAATACATTAAAGATCTGCTGTTGTTACAGCAACCTTCCAGACCTCTCAGGTCTTCTGGTTCTGCTCTGCATCCAGAACCAGAACCAAACATGAAGAAGCAGCATTCAGCTTCTGTGCTCCACAAATCTGGAACAAACTTGTAGAAAATTGTAAAAACTAAAAAATGTTTGTTTCTGTTGTTGATTTTTTAAAAATGTACATGTTGATGAACTGGGAGGCGGGGTTCCACAGGGCAGTTTGGTCCAGCTAATGACTCTTTGCTGAAAAAAAGCTAAGCAAAAACAAAAAAAAAAAAACTCACTTTTTCCTCCGATTGGCCAATCAGATTAGGGTAATGTAGGGAACAGTTGTTAGTAAGTAGCAACCTCTTGAGCCTTAAAGTGATATTGTTTTTATTATGGTGGTATTATTTTTGTCTTCATGGGCCAAATCATTAAAGGGCCGGTATTATGCATTTTCCAGGAGCATAGTGCCAAACTATAGCATAATTACAGAATCTAATAGTAATGATGTCAACTATATACTAAATATGACATAAAATACATTTTACTCTGTATATTGGCATATAGAAATTTGGCCTCAATCACTTTAAAATCTCCTGCTCTTCCTGAAGCTCCGCCTTCACAACATGGCCCCTCGATTAAACCATTAAGAAAGTTTTTACCAGCATTTCCCTGACAAGTAGCTCATAATGAGATCAGCAGATGCAAAGGTCCACCGAGTGTTTGCTAATTGCTTCTGGCTAGTCTAAAGGGGCTGAGTGGGGAAGTCGCGGGGGGAGGGCTGCTCTGTGAGACGGAAGCTTAGAAGCTTGGAAACTGAAGCTCCAAGAAGAAGCTGCATCTCAAAGATGGGGATGCACAACTGAATGGTTGCCATGGGAGATTAAAAGATTTCTCAAACATACATTAAGGAATGAAGGCAACACTCCATGTATGTTTTTTATGAAGGAATAACTTTAACATTATGTAAAGCTCATGTAAGATTCAAACATTTCATAGTCTCTCCATAAACCCCTATTTCAAAAAACATCTCTGGTATAAGTGTTTCTCCCTGCTAATTAATTAAATGAAATTAATTAATTTCACTGAGCTTTTTTATTACTATTAAAGAAAGAATAATTTAAATTTCCCAAAATAAAGTAAGAAGTTAAAATGCAGTTGCGTTGATGGAAAAACACTGAGGTTGAAGTGTATAAAAAAATGACCCTGAAATGCAGTGGCTGAATAAATGGGAGCACTGAGAATGCTCTTTCACATGTACAGAAAACCATTAATCAGAAATCACCTCCTCCATGACTCCCATCTCATTTCACAAATCAGCCCATTTTAGCATAATGGTGCCAGACCATTCCAAGTGCAGGTGTGTCAAAAAAAAAAAAAGAAAGAAAGAAAAAAAGCCGTGGCGGCACAGCTTGACTCATGGGCCATCCAACGTGTGGAACATCTGCACTGAAATTGGATTCAGTTTCACATCCAGCAAAGCTGCCGAACACGACTCTTTGTGGCGACGGCTCGTTTCCATATGTGGCCTAAATGTCCCTTCATTTCAGCCACGCGGCGGTCAAGCGAAAGGCGCAGCGGTCGCAGCAAATGGACTCAGTTTGTTCCACGCGGTGACGCTTGGGAGCACTGTGCCTCGGAGTCAATCAAACACTTAAATGGAAGTATTAGTGCGGCAAGCTGCGGACGACGCTGCATGGCTTTTTTGCCAAATCATTCGTCCCCAAAACACAGCCGAATGAGTCAGAGTGGAAAGGCATGGTTTGCATATTCTGTCATGCGGGGAGTAAAGTAGCACAAGACAGCAACAGAAAGTCTGCAGAGACCATTTTTCTCCCTGTGTGCCCTGGATAGTGTGCTACCACTCAACACAGTGTAAACAGGCGGATTAACAGGGTTCGCCACACCAAGATTCACAAGTTTGCTGTGAAGATGGGGAACGCCGTCCATCCAACCGATGCACGATGTGAATTTATCAGGGCCTACATGAAGAGAGACATGAACAAATCATCCCACCATGGACAATTGGAGAGAATATGAAAATGTGTCGTTATATTTAATGGCAGCTTCATTCCTTTTTTTTATTCCATCTCACCTTCGACCAAAACTTGACTGCAACCCACCGCGCCGTGTGATAATTACTGAAAACAAAAGCTGACGTTTGCTTGTTCTGTTGAAGATTCCCAAGCAAACGGGTTCGAGCGAGCCGTCACACTCACGCTCTTTGTCTCGTGGAGGAAGTGGGGGGAAGGTTCTGCTGACATGCTGCATGGAGACGTTAACCTGGCCCACCGTCGTGGCCATGCTGAAAGCTCCTGAATAAAAAGGAGGACACGATTGTCACAGCTTGTTTGCACTCTTCGCTTCTCTTGTCTGAGCCATAAGGCCCTCGCGGAGCAGAGGAGAAGAAAAAAAAAATGCACAGGACTCTTCAGTGAAACGACGGGATGTGAACACGCTTCGGCTGGTGATAATTTGGCTGCAGAATCCTCCAACGTCTTTTTTTTTTCCATCCAGCGGAACCTCAAGTCTGAGCAACAAACAACATCACAACCAGGTTGATTTTGTCGCTCTCAGTGGAGCAACGAGTGCGGTATTAACACAGCTGTGTGAAAAGCTGGCTGCCTTGCTCTTCCCTCTGGATAAACCTCTAAGCAAAAACACCACAGGCTATATGTGATGTGTGTGTCTGCTTAAGAGCTGAGTAAGTTTAATTACTGTGAATAAAGTGGTTGTATCATGTGGCCTAAAGGGAACAGTGCGGCTTCAAGTCTAAATGTTTTTTCTATAATTACAGCTTTTAATGCTTTGAAACATCAAAATTAATGAAATATGTAACATCTTGTTCAAACAAGGCTCCCATTTCTGCCTCTGCCTGCCAGAATTGGCCATGTTTGTCTCATAAATATCACTAATAGAGCACATTTAACAAACAACCAGAGTGGCATGAAGGTGGCAGGCAGGTAAATTAAAAAGAAATGCAGAGAATGCATAAAGCGCTAATAAAAGAAAGAAGCGTTCCAAACCAATAAACAAGTAAAACTGTGTGGAAGTCATCACACTAAGTAAGTCAATGCACAGGGCTGGGAGAAATTTTTGCCTCCTTATTGAATTCTTCTTGTTTTTGATTTTTTTTTGTCATACTTAAATGATATATATAAAAAAACAAGCGCTTTATTAATGACCTAAGTAAATACAAAAGTTAAATCCCAAAACATAAAATTATCCTTAGGAGCAAAACAGAAGTTGGCCCTGCTTTAAAAAGTAAAGAAAGGCCAATAACTAGAGATGCATTGATCCCATATCAATATCTGTATTAGTCACAATATTGAAAAAAACTCTAGATCTGGTAACTGTGAGAATCCATTCTATTTAGAATTACTAACTGAACTTTCTGAATTCTTCGAACAAAGGTTTGTTGCGGTTTACTGTTTGCATGTTTGACCACGGGACTCAATCTATTGTTTGAGTCAGTTTCAGTTTTTTATTGTTTATTTTTGTATTGTCTCTATGACTCCTGAGTGCACTGATTGAACAAATTAAAGTTGTGTTGTTTTGTACCAACTTTGTTGGTACAAAGTTATTAAATTTGTAATTCAGTAAATGTATGTTTGTGATTGAAAAGAAAGACATGTTTTCAGTCAATTCAGCACTGTTTTTCCATACCGTACCAGCTCATACTAAAACACAAGTGAATCAGTTCAACCAAGGAAGCTAAACCTGGCAAGTTGTGGTGAAATCCAGACCCATTCAGAGTTTCTAAAGTAATACTTCTGGTTGCCCACATCTTAAGTATTTCAGTCCTTTATCCTATTTAGCATTCAACCTGTTTAGGTTACAGGCAAATAAATAAAGACTGAAGGAGTCCAAAGTAGAGAGAGCAGGAGTTCCACTTGTAATGGAAACAGTTATTGTCACTTTAGACACAAACTGTAGCTGGAAAAAAATAAAATAAAAAAATAATTTTATCAACAGGGTCAACCTGATGTTAAGTTTATTAAGTTTAAAACCTTCATCAAAAGAAAAAAAAAAAGATTTCTGGCTGTAGGGTGGCAAAACGAAAGTGAAGGTGGTCAACAGCTTGACCACAGCCATACAAGACAGCAACAATTTCTCTTTTCTTTTTGTCTGAACTGAGTAAGCCGATATCCAGCCAAGCTAATCTGTTTTTAAGACAGTATTGTGGACGCTGAATTGCAGCAGTCTTCTACTTATTGTATACATTTTCCAGTTTGTGTCAGCGGACCGGCGCCCGGACAAAGCCGTGGCCGCTGGCGCTCCATGAGGAGCACTCTGCTCAGTATGGCTCTCCTCCTCGCCCCTCCGGTCTTTCGGACGGCCAACGTCAGATAAAAGATACGACTGGGAGCATACACACGACTGATGTCAAGAGATTTTTTGCACAATTCTTCTGTTTGCACCAAATTCTTTAAGTTCTGTGTGTGCTCTTGAGCACCGTAATTAGAGAGATGAAATGGGGTCTGAGTGCCGGACAGAGCAGAAAGTGGAGCTAACGGAATAAAAAGAAATGACCTCAGGATAGTCAAGACGGAGAAGAAAGAACACATCTCTAACTGACCACTCATGCTCCATCAGAATCGTATTTTTTCCACTTCATGCTTGGTTTGCCGATGAACCTCTCTCCCCCCAGACCCCCTCCCTCGTAAACAAAACACATATTTGCACAGAAAATTACATATACAAGGAGATGTGCGCGTTACACTCAATGCTTTGGACACCGTGGCTTCTCCAAATGGAGCAAAACAACGGGCTTTATGTGCCGTTATGGACAGAGTGCACTTCGGCATGGCTAAGTGGTTTTAGAGGTGGGGGTGTGTGTGCGGAGGGGGGCAGTAGGGCCGGAGGTGGAGTCAGAATCCGTCTTGACATTTCTTTGCTCTTCTGCGGGGAAGAGAATTCAAAGACAGACGCGAATACGAACAGAGACAAGCTATAAAGAGCATTAAACAAATACAGTTTGGAATTCAAACCAAAGGGTGTCACAAATGCGTTTCCTGAGACGACCGCGACGGGAGACTCCGGGAGAAAATTTTGATGCTTATTGGTTATAATACGGCCTCCTTGTTAAACAGTCTGTGATGCAGCTGGAACACATGGCACAACGACTGGAACAGAATTCCATCTGACATGTATATATTCCAACTACGATTTATAAATACCTAAATAAATGTTACGCCCTCCCGCGCTACAGTTGTTGTTGGTTGGGAGATAAATGAAAGGAGACATTTGCCCTCTGTCTTCTCAGCACACAAAGAAAGGAGAGTTGTTAGTGGGTAGGTAAGCTTCCATCTAATATGGTAGGTTAGAGATAAAAGAAACCTGAAAGCCCAGATGGAAGAAAGTCTGCTCATTAAACTCAAATCTGTAAAAAGCTAAGTAAAGAAACAAAGTTCTGCACACGTGCGCCTTAAATGAGCAACACACACACACACACACACAAATACATGCACGCTTCCAGATTTTTCTCTCAGCTTAAGACAGCAGTGATAGAGCCAGCGATGGGAAAAGGTCAATTAGCTCATTAGGGCCTATTCAGATAAAGGTGATTTCATGCTGTTGACACGTAATATTCTCCCCCGCAACCAACCTCTGATATGACAGAGCACTTACATACAGTAACATTTGCATTTTACACTCCAAAAGAACGTAAAACCTGCAGCTGAGCATGGCAGACAGATCGATGGACCAGTGGCGTATCTGTAAAATAAGTGACTTTAGTGAATTGGAGACATTTACATTTTATTTTATTTTTGTTTTTTGCTAGTAGCCGTGTATGTCACAGCATTAGATACACCACTCTGCCAAAATACTTGATAGAGAATTTTTTTCTCTTTTGAATTACAGACTCCAGCTGCTAGAAACTGTGTTGAAACTATCTGCAGTGAAGAAAGATGTGTTCTCAGCCATCATATTGCCAAACCTGTCTGCTGGAACTGTGAGAGAAAACGTACAGCTTGTGTATAACAACTCAGAGATGAATTTTTTTATCACATCAAAAAATTTAGATGCCGAACGCCAATGAATTTTATTGGGATTTTATGCGGCAGACCAACACAAAGCATCTGCGTTTCCATTTACCTTAAAAATTAAACAAATCGGAATTATGAAACGTAAAACTACTTGATGGAAAAAATACAAAATAGAAAAAACAAGTTTTTTTTAATTTTTTTATCGGTTTTGCTAGGATGAGGCGACTTTTCGACTACATTGAAATTAATGTATTTCACAAAACTGCAATGGAAAGACTCTTCACATCACATAAGTCATGTAATCAACATCCTGATTTTAGAATTGGAGAAATAGATGAAGACAACGACAGGAAGTGGTAGGAACATGACTCCGCTGTATGTTTATTAACGACTTATTGCATGAACAAGCTTATTCACGTGCCATTTTATCTGCATTTCTTATTTAACAAAAACACCACAA
This sequence comes from Poeciliopsis prolifica, assembly GCF_027474105.1. NCBI lineage: Eukaryota > Metazoa > Chordata > Actinopteri > Cyprinodontiformes > Poeciliidae > Poeciliopsis > Poeciliopsis prolifica. The sequence goes on along the minus strand of NW_026562435.1, from coordinate 2,072,198 downwards.
TTGTGATATTGTGTTTTTCCAACATTAATGGGATTTCAAGAAGGTTTCACGCACATTTGTAAAGAAAATGCAGCTAGCTTTCCAGACGGTGGGGTAGAGCTGAGGGAAATGAGGGCAACTTAAAAAAAAAAAAATCCTCAGATTGAAACCAGACTGGGTCAGGCCATGCTGGGGAAAAAGGCCTGAAGATGGTATGGTCAGAGAAAATTCAAATGAAACTTTAAGGCCTTCATACAAAATTTTATGCATGGCAGTTAAGTAAAGAGAGCACCCTGAACGCACCATCCTCAATGTGAAGCATGGTGGTAGCATGACTATGGTAAGGAATGCTTGAAAGTTACTTTTTTAGAGAAAGCAGAATACTTGAGCACGACAGTGAGCCACAACATGTAGCTTAAGCCACAAGGAGCTATCTCAGAGTTAAGTATATAGTTGTATTAGAATAGCTCAGTCAAAGTCCAGACCTCATTTCAAGTACTATTCTATGTCAAGACTTGAAATGAGAGGTCAGACTCTCTCCATCCAGTCTGACTGATCTGGAACCAGAGAAAAACGATACAACAGATTTGCAAGTATATTGAAAACAAGAGATGATTCAAAGTAATGACGCAGAGGGGCAACATGCACATGTACACCACACTTTTCAGATACAAGATAAACTAGATATGCTCCTTGACAAATGTCATGCTCACCAAAACAAACACTTCTAATAGCTATTTTAAAAGAAAACAAACGTATGATTCGCCTCTGTGCTCCCAACTAAATACTGATATAAAACTTTAATTGAATAAGTTCAGTGGTCAGCATGCAGAAAAGTAACAGAAGTAGGGCTGCTGAAATCCACTGCTCAGCCCCTCAGCGGCTTCTAACACACCAGGAATAAATCATGGCAAGGTGAAGAAAGGAAAAAAAAAGAAAAAGCACAAAAGAAAAACAAACACACACAATTGGAAAAAATACCTGCTGGCACAGGCTGCAGAGAGGTCAGCTCATTGATACTGCAGGACTGTCAGCTGTGTTCTTTTTGAAACAAGTCCACTCCCTAGGGTCACTAAAAGGTAGCCACTGCCTGTCCAGTCAGTTTCATGTTTTTCACTCCAATGCAGCCGACGCTGATGCACTCACATTAATGGCAATGAGGAAATGTTGCACTGCGTGCCACTGCCTGTACATATACACTGACCACTAATAGTACTGAACCCCTTGAATTTGTTAGCTTTTTTATCTTTTTCACCTATCAGTCATGATAACAAAATTAGACATTTTAAGCCAAAAAAATGAAACAGAAAAAAACAACAACATGATTTAAGTAAAAGTAATCAGGTCATTTAAGTAGAAATATTTAGCATTAAAGAAGTTATACTCTCGTTAATAGTGTCTGACCTAATTCAACAGAGGTCCAGCAAATTGGTGCTAGTAGATTAATAAGGACTGAGAATCCAATGGAATTGCAAAGGAAGGCAATGGCCAGGCTAGAATAAGACATGGCAAACAAATGGCAACATTTTTTCAACTGCTTGTGTAGGATTTAGTTCAATTGCTAATTCAAACTAACAACCACATCATACATCAAAAACTTTGCTTTCAGGCTACATTCATACTAAAGCCTGAAGTGACCAAAATCCAATTTTTTCTGTCCTTCTGTGACCTGTGTTTGATCATTTTATGACAATCTGAATAACAAACATTGGATTTTTACAGATGCAACCCAGGCCACATGGTTATATGGTGCTGAAGCCAATCTGTATCTGATCTTTTCAAATCTAACCTGAAGGACCAGGTTATATTCATCCGACATGATCGTCATTGATACTTGACAAACTTCGCGAAAGAAGAAACAACAACCATGATGGATGAAATGAGGATTAAGTTGTAAATATGCTGACTCTGATTAGACAAAGACTTTAAAATGCCAAGACATACTAAACAATAATCATCCATGTTTACTTCCGCAAAACACTGAGCATGTTCGCTACGTGTAACATTATTGCGCCCTCCACTGTGCATGTTTGACAGTTTGAGGTTGTTTGTTGTTCACAGTGGAGAACACATAAAAGTCACAGATATTTGGAAATGTGAACGACCAGGTATATTGGTCGTGCCTGGTGAACGACCAATGGACATTGGTCCAAGTTTTTATTTTTTTTCACAAAAATAAATAAAAAATTGGAATTGAAGACTAAGGTCTGCCATGTGAACATTGCTTGGCTTTTCTCACCCATGACAGACCAGTGAGGCGGTAGTTGTTGCAAGTGGTTTGAAAACCATAATCCAAACAAGGTATGACTGTTTTTCCCTTCTTGAACAACTTTTCAAATCCTTGTCTGAAAGCAAACAATGGGGGGATTACCACTAACTGTTTAAACTGACTTCCAAAATTACAGTATTAATAAGTGCAACGAATCCCCAACTCTAAAACAGGCTTCTGCTGCTTCACTGTTCTGAGGTGCGGATGAGCTAATCCTAATATAGATGTTGTTGTTGTGCTACTGCTATGGGATTTAACACTAACACAGGCAGCCAGCCCTGCTCCATCACACCGTCTGCCTCTAATGAACAGTGAAACGCTCCATTGACCAGTGAAGGGGAGGGCACCGGTTTGAGATCGCAGCAGTTCTGTCGACAACGCTGATGATCATTGCGCTTAAATCCAACTAATTAGCCGCATGCATGCCCGCCAAATTCAATGCCGGTTTCAGACATGCAACGGTAAACACTGAGCTGGTGGTTTTAAACGTGGAGTCAAGTGCATAAAAAAAAAAAAAAAAAAAAAAACGAGACAGGGATAGAGAGAGAGATTCCTCCCCCAAAGGCTACGGTGGCCGTGTTCATGGCACCCAATACAAGTTAAAGACATTCTTATGAGAGAGGGCGGGGAGTGTAATTTAAATTCTGTTGACATTTACTGTCAGTGTGTATTAATTCAGAAACAATCTTTTGCTGCACAGGGCTTACTCAGCACCAGTAGGCCGCGGGCTCCGCAGAAAGACACGCTTCCCCCGTACTGTAACGCCTAGCAGATTCCCCCTCAGACGGATGCTACGATTGGAAAGGCACAGACCTGCCCCTCCCCCGCCGCCCCCAAACCCATAGGTCACGACGGGGAAAACGGAGGGATACAGCCTGGTGGAATGTCATATATACAGGTTATGTCCTCTAAGCGTAGAGACACCTTCAGACTGCGTTTTTAGCCGTCCGTCATCGTCTCGTGCTACAGCAGACGAGGCTCCTGTCTTTTGTTCCGCTTACAGAAAAGTCTGGTTATTCGCCATTCCTACCTCTGCTCAGACTTGAGACTATAATTGGGCGAAGCATCAGCAACTTCCTGGGGGTAAAACTAACAGAAAAACACATTTTATCAAAGAGCAGCTTTGTGCTCTTTGACTACTGCCGCAATTCATGTAGAAAGGGTTTCAAAAAAAAATAAAAAATGCTCAACGAGATCTGACCTGATTTAATTTCTTAACACATACACCGAGCGGATAAACAGCGCCAGCTCCTCACTTACTATTCCATTTTATTTATTTAGGTTATTTTTTTGCAAAGCTTTTCTTTGATTCATATTCATGTTTTTTTTTTTTTTTTTTGCTTTGATAAACCAAAAAAATCCACATGAGCTTCATGGGGTCTTTAAAGCCTAATTTAGCATGTACAGATGCACGGCTAACCCTTGAAATAAAGCGCAGTGGACAAGGCGTGTGCTGGCTCTGGCTTCTAGCAATGACACAACCTTGAGTGAATAATGCAGCGCCAATCAGCCCATGATTCGGGGCAAAAGCCTGGAAGGGGCTAAAAAAAAAAAAAAGGAAAAAAAATTCAACCCATTAAACGGAACGGAGAACAATTTACTTATTTACACACAGTTTATAAATAACTGAGCTGAATTACTAGAAACGATGTGTGATGTAGGTTTAGAAATAGAGACTTCTGGGGGGGAGTCCTCATAAAAATGATCTGATCTCTGTTTTAGCCTTTTTTTTAATGTTTGAAAAGCCATTAAACACTAAAAGATTAGCAGCAGGTTGCTTTCCAGAGCATTTCAAGCTCATTTTAATAACCAAACTATCAAGGTTCTAAACATAAAGAGGGAAAAAGTGGATTTTTCTGTCTGCTGGTGGATTGTGACCTAAATGGAGGATTAAACTGTGTATAACAGAGCCTTTAACTGCCTGTGCTGGAGCTGTGACAGGTCCTTGGGAGATACACAGAGACTGCTTGCAACACATGTCATATATCATAGCTTCAATCTGTACCCCAACTAGTACCTGCGAGCTACAAATGTGCACTTCTCCTGTCATTTCAGCAGAGACAGAGGAGAGGGGAGAAAATAGAGGTTGGGGGGGTTGTGAGCTTTAAAAAACAACAAGTAGCTTTGCATTGTTTGTTATTGTCTAGCCTACAGTGCTTGAATGTGGGAGAAAAGGAGCACTGCGACTTAAAAACGTAACCATGCAGAGCTTCTTTATTCTCTCTCTCTCTGAACAGAATGACGCCTCTGGACTATGTCTTCATCATGAACGCTTGCTTAGATGCAATTATAGTTGCGAGGAATAACCCCTGGCAGCCATGTTGACGGGCCTAATTGGTTTTACAGATTTAGAAACTTTGCAGCTGCGAGCCTGTACGCTGCAAATTAGTTCAAAGACGATTCAGGGACACAAACGCGGCGCTCTAATGTGATTATTCGCTCTGGAAAGATGTTTTCTTAAAGAGCAATTTTGCAGCTTATTTGCAAACAAAGATGGAAATTAGCATCAGGTTTCTGGAGATGTCCACAGGCTCCTTGACAAAATCTCAGTCATTTCTCAGACAATCCTCGAAACATTAAGTTTGCAGCTAAACGCTATAATCCAACCCACTGGCATGTTGAATGCTGATTTTTTGTTATATTTCGCAAATAGTAGGTAAGTGTGTGTGCGTGTGTGTGTGTGTGTGTTGTAGGCTTGACGACATGTTGCATTCATGTCTGAGGCACCGTTTTAAAGCGTGAGAGATGCAATATTAAAAATAATATTTTATAATAAAAAAAAAGCTGGCCCAAGATCAGATCATTTCCGATCCGAGCCAAATGCCTGTTAACCTCTGGTCCCAAAACAAGGGCCCATCCCAAATGGGCTGCCTTTTAGTCCTTCAACTGTTTCACAAATGGAGAAATCACAGATCAAAATACAAAATGTGCCATTTATTTACAGGAATTACAGCATACATATAACATTGAAAGGTTGTACTGTCAACCTGTGGGATGATGTCAATCGGAGGATATTTAATTATTATTTTCATCAAAATTTTTGCCTGCTGTGTCCAGTTTCCACCCGGGCCGTGGGTTCATGCCTCACACCGGGAAAACATTTTTAATAACTGCAAGAACTGACATAATTCTAAGTATATCAGAGTCAATTTAATCCAAGAAAAACAGCAAAATTCTGGTACCACAAAGACTTGAGTTGCTTTTATTAGAGTCCTCACTCCTACATCAATTGCCAGCTAATGTGGGATTTGAACTCACGCCTTCAAACGGAGACCAGAAGTTGGATGTCACAGGATTTTCTCCTGGGTGAGTATTTACTAAATTTAGAGTCTGTTGGAATGTACTATGTTTAAACTGATTGCTCTTTTTGCGCACATGCTATAAAGAAGCAAGTCCATATATTTGGTCGTCTTAAAGAGCCCTCAGCTGGACAGGATCCTTCAGCTCTGTGGTACTTTTGGTGAGAGAAACACATCAGGAACCCTTTCAGTTGGAAGGAGAAACATCTTCAAAAATGTCAAGAAGATGTACAAACTAGACTGCAGCAAAGCAAAACAGGTCAGCGCAACGACTTTGTTGCTGTGGACCTTAAAAAAAAAACTTAAAAATTTAACTTTGAACATTTTTGACAGCGTTTCAATTTCTGGTGCGTAGATTTATCAATGACAGCTGTCTGCCAGCCGTCTGCCTCACGCTTTCAGGCCCAGGTCTTCCCCTGGAAGTGGTACATAGTGAAGCGAGTAGCTAAAGTCAGCTCTCACTCAGTTTAAAAGAGCAGTGGAGCATTTTGCAGGATATAATGTCCATTATGATGGTCCTTCTTTCACTAAAAACAGATTAGAGGACTATCAGGTGAACTCATTTGTCATAAGTCAGGAGTTTCTGTACGAGTTCAACCTGAGTTTCCGTCTTCATTCAGCCAACTCTTGCACAGTGTGTGTCAAAGTGAACCAAGTTCTTTTATTTTCCTTCAAACTTCTGTTATTGATGATAAGATAACTCGGTGATACAAGCCTCTCTCTGTTCAAATAGGCCTAGATTTTAAACAAAGGGACCTGTGAAAAAGTCATATTTTCCATATGTTTGGAACCTACAACTTTTATCTAACCATGTATATTGCAGATTTTTTTTTATTAATTAGCAAATATGTGGTCATCCTCTTGAGGGTTTTCAACAACCAAATTTCTTTCGCTATGACAGACAAAAATTGAAAGAAAGCGATAATGAAGAACCTGAAACCTGAAATTTTTTAAATGTGAAAAAGGTATTTCAAAACGTTTTTGCTCACTTTGGAACCTTTTTTGAAGTTCAATTTATGGAAAATTGTGATGTGAGGGGAAACAAATCTGCTTTGCACACATTGTATTGGTGTTGAAGGTTTCTTTTAAATAAATAAAAGATGGTCTGAGTAGACATGAACCAAGCAGCCGCTGTCAAACCAGTTCTGGTGTCAGTTCAGATTTGCCACAAATCCACATTAGCACTGCTAAAAATGTTGCATGAATACTTGCTCATGTAAATAATCACCTGTATTGATCAGAACCAAACACGGAAAAGCAGCATTCATATTTATGCTTCACTAGAACGGGACGAACTGCTAGAAAACTACAAAACTGCTGAAACACAGGTTCATTAAATCAAGACTAAAGACCCATTTATACATATATTTTTTAAACTCCTCTTTATTTTACTACTATATCGTAATGTTTCTTTACACACGTAAAACTTGACTTTACTATCATCCCAGAACAAACATTAAGACGTGTGTTGACCTGGAGCAACACTCTCTTGTTGCTCTTTGCTCTAACCACCTCCTTTCAAATGGCTGTAATCCAACAAATTAGTTTAGTTTATTCATTCTGTCCAATTATTCAGATAATGAAACTAGTTTTATGTTTTCTACACACCTTAGCCCTTTCCTTAGATTTGTTGTCTTTTAGGACAGAGCTTGGGAAAACTCTGTAAAGGCCACTGGCTCCTCCATGACGCTCCATGCTGTCTGATTACATAAGCTTGAGTCAGTAAGAGTAAATGATGATACATTTGAATTGTTACAAAAGGCAGTCCAAACAAACAGTTTTGCCAAGACAATAGTTTTTCCACCGTTGAGCACAGTGCTTCTGGACTAATTTACATTCTAATAAAATCTGTTATAAATCCTCTACTTGTCCTTATTTGGTGTTTCTGAAGCTCAGCAATAGTTTGCTTGTTTATTCTAGAAATTCAAAAGGTTTTACGGTAATCCTAAAAGTGGTCCAAAACCTGTTGGATCAGTAGATCGTTGGTATTCTTTTTTTTTCTTTGTGATCTCAGAGCTCTCCTGCAGGGAGAACTATTCTTACTTTAATTAAAAATAAGAGTGACCGCATGATCATCTCATCCCAGAAAACTTTTATTTCATGAATTCTAATCTGATTCCTGCCATGGAGAATGAGCAGGCTCACGCTGGTTCCTTAACTGCTGACACGTCCGGCCAACTAGATGATTTCTTTTCCTCTCCGCGGGTGTTTCTCAACTTGAAATGGAGAGCATTGGCAGGACTTAAATTGGTGGCATTTTGTGGTCTTTAAAGGAAAGGGACTCATTAAAACTAACCCAAGAAACCTTCAAGTTTCCCCCCCCCCCCCAATCATTAGACAATGTAACAGCATATCAGGGAAGTATAATTATAGATCTGGATAACTTGTGTTGTCAATTTAAAAGTGATAGAGCTGCATAATCCCCAGACTTGTAATGTGACCCTCCACCCCAAAGCATCATCCTTGTTTTTAATGAGTGCTTCCCTGACCAGAGGTATACACCCAGAGGCCCCGGCTGATCACAATCGGTGGTGCTGCTGATGCAAAGTCCCATTTCTTCTAGTGTTTTACTGAGAGATTAAACACTTTTAGCCTCTTTACAAATGGAAAATATGTACTATACGAAAGTAAGGTAAGGTAATATTTATATAGCACATTTTCAGCGACAAGGCAATTCAAAGTGCTTTACATGAGTTAGAAGAAATGCAAACAAAACAGCAAAAGAAAAGCAAATGAAAAGTCAACAGTACTCCACAATGTATAAACTTACAGGAGTTTCTCTAGATAAACTAACAGAAAATAAAAGTAAAAGTATGAAACTACATATTGGTCACCCATGTTTAATAAGAATAGGTCCATAATTAATAAACAGGAGTTTCTCTGGATTCTTGTTCTGATCAAACTAAATGTTGATTCTCCTTTTTTGATTCTATACTTCCTAAGTTCAAGTTTTTTTTTTTTTTTTTTTTTTTTTTTTAAACTAACAGGAGTTTCTCTACCTGTTGCTCCGAGAAAGCTTAATGCTAAATGTTCGTCTAAGGGCATGAGTAGTTTCTCTAGATATCTTAAGGTTGTTCTAATTCCTGTTCTGGTCCAGATTACTGGACAGCTGTCCCTTACATTAAACTTTGAATATATTTTTTTTGCCGAACTCACCATCCTCCTCACTGTTAGTGGTGGTAACAGTTTTATGATAGTTAGAACTTAAGTTAGAAATCAAGTTTAAACTAAATAAGTACTTAAGCAACATTTATTTTAAACCTGTTGCTAATTGACACTAATTGTCTAAAAGTCTTACACTTTTTTCCATTTTAATTTTTAACATCTTTTTCTGGAGTAGAAGATAAATATGTCAAACACTGTAATTACTACATGGAGAAAGTAAAGAAAGGGAAAACACATCTCTACTTTATAAAATCTTTAACTTGTCCCAACTTATTTCTTGACCCAATTTAAAAAAATGCCCAGCATGATTAAGCATTAGACTATAAAGCTCAAGTGGGCATTTTACCATAAAATTGCAGCCAGTTCTCCCCCCACCCCCTCCCACAACACCCTCCAAAACCCAGATCAAAAGAGAGAAAAAAGGAGCTGCTCAGTAGTGCCACACATGTGGTGGAGGCTTTAAAAAATTAGCAATGCTCAACTGGAACGGAAGTAGCTTGCAGTGACGGCCACAGCAGCGTTCCTCTAATCATATGTAACCTCTACCTTTGGAACGTAGTGGAGGGAGTTTACAATAAGCTTAACCTCTACTTTTATATTGCACTCAGCAGGTTCTCCCCTCCATGTTGGGTACTTTGAACACTATTTTGTTATTCTGGCTTCACTCGGTTTAATAATCCGCAGTTTCCTGGTTTTGTAGTCTTTTTTTTTATTCTATCTCACGGGCCTTTGATGTTCTGAGGTAAACACATGGTCTTTTCAGAAGGAATTTGGTGTTTGAGGGGTTGAGTTTTGGTGGAAAAGGCTTAGCATTTTCTGATGGTTTCATTTGTGGCTGTTACTAAAAATAGAGTCTTAAGTCTGAAAACTGACTTTTCTGTAAGGTCATGGTGGGTAATTTGCTGGTGGTGAGAAAGCACCGCTCTAAGTGACTCGGCAGACATCACACAGCAGAGGCAGTTTGAGAATTTGGCGGCCGGTGTGATGCTGTGCATTCATGTTAGGAACTGTGAGCTGAGGATAAATAAAGGTAGATCTGAATCAGTTCTGCATCAACAGTGTCCCCTGTTCCTGCACCGAGCTGTGTGAGAGACTCACAAGCCTCCACAGCTCAATATTCATCTACGTTTCTCCCATTGGATAGGCACAATATGGCTGGCTTAATTAACTTCTGTCAAAGGTGAAGCAGTCCGCACCATCTGCTGTGAGACAATCACATTTGTATGCTCCCCTGAATAATCCTGTTACTCCATTATGGCAAAGCAGTGTGTGGTGAAAGAGAAGTCGGTGAAGAAAAAGACAAAACCACTCAATTATGGATCACTTTGGAAAGCCAAATTGCCTTGTTACCCTCAAGATATACAATAACTGAGGTTCTGCACCGGCTGGCAGAGACTGGCAAGCAGATATTTGGTATCTGCCTGCCATTTTGTATCTAACATGTTCTACATTGTAAAAATAGTTGAGAAAAATAAATAAATAAAATAAACCAGAGAAAAGATGATAAAGTGCAGTCAAAACTTTAAAAACTGTGAATTAGCTCTTTAGCTTAGCACCACTCAGAAGTTATGATGCTTTGTTAAAAGCTAGTTAGCTTTTCATTCCATCACCATTTCTTTTTTCTGCCCAAATACTATCAAAAATGCTACAAAATAAGCAATTTGAAAGCTGAAGAGGCTTCTTCTATGCCAATGTTGTTGGCATAGAAGAAGTCAACAATGTATCCCAACATTGTTAGCCCAATGTCGCTAGCCTCACATGTTTCTCCTGCTTCATCCATGTATAAGGCAGCTAACAAGATATTCACTTTCCATTTTAAATTGTCAAGCTTGAAAGCACACGCCAGAAGAAGAATATGATTACACCAACTAAATAGTCTTTATTTTGATTAGTTTTTTTTTTTTTTTTTTTGCAAGATCATGTTATACCGCTAATAGCCATTTCCCATCAGAGCTGCCATTAGAGCTGTTAGCCAGGCAGGGTAGATTTTATATGCTTTGTTTTATATGTGATTCTGAATTACATATGATTAATAGTAAATGCAGTACAGACTTTTAAAAGTGTGGATTAGCCTTTTAATTTAGCAGCAGTCGGAAGCTACAATGAAAATGTTATTGTTAGCAGCAAACAATTAGCGAGCCTTTCATTCTGCCACCAAAGATAAGTGATTTGAAAGAGAGAGACACACAGATGGATACTGTCTATGTCCAGTCAATGCAAAATGTCTTCCTTGGATAATTACATACACGTTTGGGGAAGACATTAGGAATTCTTTAATATAACTGAAGGACCACACATCACAATCAAGGGCCTGCTGAACTTGCCCTAAAGCCGGGTCATTATTTGATCTTTGTGCATCTTAATCTGATTATCTCATTGTGGAGGTAAACTTCAGACTCAATCTTGTTAGCAGCTGGCCGAGATGGATTACGATCGCCAGTGAGGTGGAAAATGAACTGAGCAGTTCAGCTTTGGCCTTGCTCTCTTTCAAGATCCTCGCCACCACTACTTCAGCTCCTTCTGCTTTTCTTTCTGCTGGCCCTTCAAACAAGATATTATCCCGCTGGAACCCCCACAACCCTCCTTTCCCCACAACCCCTTTTCTTTATGCCTGATGCTTTAACTAAGTGAGGACAAAGGCAAAAACATAAAAAAAATAAAAAATAAATAAATCCTGACCTCTCTTAAACATCAAGATTTTCAGGCATGTTGTGTGACAACGAGACCTTAAAGGGGGTAAACCCCGCAACGGTACAAAAAGACGAATCATGCCCTGTAAGGAAGTAAATACCAAGACTTTTCATTTGGGCCCTTGTGAGGCCGTTTTGACCGAGACACGCAGTTAAACCAACAGGTCGAGAGAGGTACGCATCGCCTCGATTCTCATCTTAAATGAGGAGCGCTGGTTTCTTGCCTTCTTTCTTTCTCTTCCCCCCTTAAATTATGCAAATGCCTCAGATGTGTGGTCCCGCTTAAGACACTCAGTTTTGCTTGTGGTCTTATTGCGGTATTGAGTGCCTTTACAGTGAATGCACACCACAACCCACAGCAGAAAAAGTCCCCCTAAAGGCTGAAAAGAGTTCAAAGCATTCAAAAGACAAAAAGGACTAAGCTGGGATTTTTCTTTTTTTTTTTTTATGTAGACTGAAAAGAAGAATGAAATATAAGTTCCCCATCGGTGCCTGTTAAGGCAGTAGCAGTCATATTAAAGCATTATGTTAGGACATAAAGGCAGCTTGAAATTCTGCATGGGCACCATATGCAACCAAAACATTTAAAAATTTAAAAATGTAAAATAATTCAGAGAGGCGTGATCTTGCAACACAAACTCCTGAATGCTCTTTTTGACGCACTATTGAGGGAACAAGGAACTCAAAAGAGGTCATATTCGATCAGGTTTTCTGCCTCAATAGGTTATAATCACTCCTAAAGTATTGAGCACTACACAGAGAAGAGAGCTTCTAAGGAGGCTAATCAGCAGGTTTTCTCCCTATTATCGTTTCCCATCTGAGGGTAACAGCGCACAGAAGTACCCCCTTCTATTGATTATCTGGACTGGAATTTAAATATTAATACACTGCCCGGCCCTGCTTGGCACTCTCCCTAGAGCTGGGCTTCATGGCAAAGCACTCATTCCCCAGATTAAACTCCTCTTTTTTTAAAGCACAATCCTGCTCTCTTTTCAGCTGAAAGGAGGAGGAAAAAAAAAAACTTCAAGGGGCAAGTGGAGAGGAAAAAAAGGGGGCCGGAGCTCTGTGCTTCTGCAGCGAATTCAAAGACGACACTTTTCCTTCAGGCCTGGGTCTGATGAAGACGCAGGAATCACACGGCGGGCATTTAACTGCTGCTGTCTGCAATGGAGATATGGAGACAAAGACGCTCCGAGCTCTCGTTGGCTGATCAAGACAAAAAAATATAAAGAAGGGGGATTTAGTGAGTTTTATATCCCTTATTTTGTCTGAATCACAGTGAAAAATGAAACTGGGTTATTTTTAAAGTAAAACTGGGGAAAGTAAACAAAAGTAGAGTTCAAGAAGCAGTGCGAAGTGATCCCAGCGACGTCACCGTGTATGTTCCATATGCTACATGCACCCAAAGACCCTTTGACCCTGAGACTGAGCGCATTTGCCTGCAGGGCCGGGTTTCACACAGAGGGGACAGAAGCGCAATGACATCAATATTGGTGGGGCGACCCAAACACAACAGCTCTGGCCCCACTTGACACGGAAAAACTTAGATCCAAAACAGAAAATGACCACGCTCACATACAACACAGAGTAAAACATTTGTCTTTCTGAATCACAAATGCTTAAGATCAACAAATATATTTTAATATTAGAAAAGTGGTTTTATTCAGTAAAGAAGCAGCAATCCAAACCAAACTTGCTCTGGGTAAGTAAGTAATAATTTTCTTGTTAAATCACAATTAACCCTGATTGGGAACATTTTTGGTTCAGCTTCACTGATCTCACAGGTCTAATTGTTTGACAAAATGACTGAATATGTATTGTTGACGTCTGGGATCTTTACAGTCTAGTTTTGCCCTCAGCTCAGCTGCATGAAACTTGTTCAAAGCCACTAAAGTTACATGAACTTTACAAAGACAGACAACAATTTTAAATATTTTAAATATGTCCTTTAGAAAATTTATTTTTAAAGAAAACTAACTTTATATCTTTGTTTGCATTTTAAAATAAAAACATGACACTTGTTTCAAAACGAGAATGGATGCGTTTTATTCTGTGTGATGTTGATATTTGTGGAGAGTTATATTGAATAAAAGAACAACCTAATGAAGCAGAATAGGTGTAAAAATATTACTGGTATTACAACATTCTGTTGTGGAAATTCTGTGTAATTATTTCACCAAGACCTGCCAAACTGCAAAAAAAAATCAAACTAAATTGATAATATTATATCTATGTTTTAAAACATTTGGTTCTTCATTTTTAGCCGAAGTTATTAAGAGCCCACTGTGGAAGTTCCAAAAGCCCACTAATGACTCTAGAGTGGCAGATTGCAGACCATTGCAGTCCTAAGAAAATTCAAGAGCAGAATTTTTAAAAGGTACGACGATGGTCTACCATATTCAGGAGGTCAGAAAAAGCCCAGAACAACATCTGAAGCACTGCAGGGCTCTCTTGCCTCAGTTAAGGTCAGAGTTCATGATGCAGCAATAAAAGTGGACAAAAAGGACTGGAGGTCTGAGGCTAAAACCTCGGCTAACAAATCACAAAAGGCCCATCTCATATTGGCTCTTGTGGGAATATAACCAGTGGACACTTTTTGGAGAGAGTCCTTTGAAATTAACATCGCACCAAGAGTCAGATTTGGTGGTGGTATTGTGATTTTCTGCTTTGTTGCTTTAGGACCCTAACTAGCAATAATTGATGGAACCTCACTGAGAAGATGTGTGGATCACTGTCCACGTAGCTTTGGGCTGTGATCCAAAGCTATGTGTTAAGCTGCATCATGACCTCAAACAAATCTTTCATTCTCAATACTCTCAAATGTGCCTGAATTTAAACCATTTTCCAAATTAGAGTGGGTAAAAAAATCCTTTAAAAGACAAAGACTCACTATTTGCATCTCCATTGGCCAAGTAATTGCCTAATTCAACATTTTGAAAATAAATTTGCTTAATGGGAACACAGCAATTAAAAAAAAAAAAACTTGAAAACGTTGGCACTTGGATGAGGTGGTTTTGATTGGCCGTATCAATATTGGTGTATTTGGCAAAACTGCAAATGGGAACACTTTTTTTTTTCGCATTCGATAAAAATGTTGCCACTGGCGCAAAGCACAAAGCAGAAGACAACATTAAGGACTCATGGTGTGTACAAACTAATTCAAGTTAGAGTTTCTCATTTAATGGAAACACTGCAACTGCAAAATTGTGTTCCCCCTCCTTCCTGTCCCAGACATTAGAATTTTAACAAAGTTTTACGCACATTTATAACGGAAGCACAGCTACTGTCGGTCATTTTATGCACTTGACAGAAATTGTTGAAGTTGTTGCTGGTTTTTCACATAACAAGTTAGTTTGACTATATACATTTCCTCCTGATAAATGAAAACACAACTTGAAAAGTGCAGGCTGTATTTACTCTGTCTGGCATTAAAAGTTGTTTGATTATCTGAAACTTTTAAGTGTGACAATAAAAGCAAAAAACAGAAAAAAAAAATCTGAATGGGGGCGGATCATTTTTCTCAGGAGAGTGCACTGTTTTTTTTTAATAAATAAAGAGAAATAAAAGTTATGTGAAAGGTTAAGTTGACATTATGTTTGTAGAGACATATATTAAGGGTGCAGATGATTTATATTATGAGTTAGTGAGATTGGCCAAATCCTGCAGTAATCACTGTAGAGCTGCAGAATAACGAAGAGATCAGCCAGGAGCAAAAGGCAAACAGTTTAGAAGGATGTTAAGTCTGTGTCTCATATGGAATAATATGTACTATATTATACCCATCTTCATTTGCATGCAATCTCGATAAGCTCCCCCAGTCAATCATATCTGTTCACTATGAAACAGGTTTCCATGACATATGAATCCATCTCCCACTGCTGTAGATTTATTAAACCTCTAACAGAAATCGACACAGAGCTCAGGACAAAATAACTCAGTCCCACAGCCACAGTGGCTAAACTGGAGGTTTTTATATGTGTGACACAAAGTATTTCCTTTTGGGGCGGCCAGTTTATTTTTTAAAAAGAAAAACTCCCATAGATTGCATGTATATTGTCTGGACAAAATTTGCTTTTGAATCCCGTGTCAAATCTGTGCTCTTGACATAAAAGTGAAGTTAAAGTTTACCGCACCGTCACTGGTCAAGCTTAGCACAAAAATTATAAACCTGAAGAAACAGCTAGTGAGCGTTCAATAATGAAATATTAGAAAAATCTTAAAACTCTAGGCTGGGTTTGTCACTGATTTGTAGAAGAATATAACTATCAGTCTGCATATTTAAAAATCCGAAAATTTTCAAGACCTAATAATTCTGCATATGTATTCTCAACTGCACATATTCTTTTACCTCTATTTTGACAGTTTAGCTATAATTTTCTTTTTGTTTTCCATGTTAGATGTTATTTGAAAATATCAAACAAGAAACAAGACAAACTACTGGACAAACATAGTTCAGGGGAAAAATCAGACAGTAAGGATCAGATTCTGTTTCACTGTGTGCTCATTAAAAGCCACATTAGTGGTAAGTACCATGAGCTACGTTGGCTCACCCCAAAAAATTACTGTAAAATGATTACAGTAGCTCAAAATATTAACCAAGTGTGAGGATTTTATAAACACTCACTCTTGAGACATCCATGTGGCATCATAGAACCGTAGTTGTTGCTGTTACTCCATCAGACCAGAGGAGCAACTGCATTATAGTTTACAAGGGAGAGAAGAAAAGTGTGGAAAATAAATTGTAAGGGAGATGTGAGCGGCCGTACGGCTAAAAACTAAGTTCTAAACTTGAGCCATCGAGTCCAGTGTTTGATGCCCACATAACAGTATTCAGCTAAATCTGTGAGTGAACTGAAAAGGAGAGCTAATAAACTGGAAAGAAAGACCAAAAAGGAACAAACAGGAACAAAACTTAAACCTATAACCAACCAATGTAGTGACATCAGAGTTTAGTGTGAATGTGTGTGTTTAAGAATAGGTGCAAGAAGTTCAAACAAGCAGGTGATAAATTAAAGCAGAAGAGTCAATAAAACACAATTTTTATATGGAAAAATCATTTTCTGAATTAGAAATAATTTTTAATGCTGTTTTAACTAGCTATCACAATGACTGATTGGCTGCCGTTTTATCAGCAGAGGTTGTAGCTTTAACATTAGCAGGAGGGATAATGAAGAGACAATATTTCATATTTATTTGCCTGTCTGTGGACATATTTTCTGAAGGTTAGAGAGAGAAGACGGTGGGAAAAAACCCAGATAAAATGGGTTATGTTCATTGAATTAAAGTTTGACACAAACCAAAATGAGATCTGTCTGTGAAAACCTGAGCACAGTGGGGAGAGTAGGTCACACGGCACAGAGACCAGGAGCCATTGCTCTCTTGCAAAAGGTGAAAAATATACAACGCCTACAAGGAAATCCCAAATTCAAACAACAAAGAAAATGTACATGAATTCTACAAAAATGTTACAAAGAGAAAAAAGTAGACTTCAGAAAGCACAACCACATCTGGCTCAGGATGTTGTTCACATGAGTAATCACAGTAGACCTAAAACAGCTGAAGGTGATGGTTTGCTAGGGACTCCTGCTACCTGTGAATTTAAAATACCACAATCGGTTCCGGAAGACGAGATACCAGGGATCGGATCACAAAATCCCTAATAATCAGTGTGAACCGAGGTGTGAACCTGGTAGAACGTCGCAAGTATCAGTTGATGAGTCATCAATAACAGAAGCAAAATGGAATCTGGCAGAAATACCTTCAGTATGCCTGGTGATAATCCCCTGCAACATCACCTGCAAAAGATTATCATCGAAGGCTATATGAATATCAGTCGTGACTTTCAACAGCGCTGATTCTTTCCCATCATGAATGCTAAAACCCAACAAAGCTTCTCAAAGAAATTATTTTTATGTAAAAGTCTCAGAATCTTGTTGACACTCCAAACTTATTGCATATCTTTATCTTGGCTTTAACCTAATCTCTCTCTCTTTTGTTCACTCTCTCTTAGACACATACAGAATATGGCACAAATTTATTCTTTAGGTGATTTTTTTTAAGCCATCTTCCCTCCCAACTATTCATCCCTGGCACATTGCAAACACCGACCTCATTCCAAGTATTAGTAGAGCGTTCTCTGATTAAACTGTCTCGGAGAGGTGAGGACCTCGTCATACACCTCTGCCACATTTTAATGTGACAGCAAAGGCCATTAATGCAAGAGCACAGAGGTCATTAGCATCGCTCCATGGCGTAGCATAAAGTAATCACCTTCTGAGATCCGTCTCCCGCGACTGCTGTTCTATCTGTCCTCCTTCTTTGGCGAATCTCTTTGCGTGTAAGGTCAGCTAATGACGGTGGACACAGATATCTGACCAGGGGAGCCGCTCTGGCAGCTGATTATGCTCCGCTCCTGACACTTCTTAATCAGCCTCTGGATGACAAGGCTGACACCGTTAAGGATTTTAAACATTCCCTGCTGTTCATCAAAGATGGCACGATGAGAGCAGGCAGACTGAAGTCTCAGCATAGTGTTAGCGTAAAACTATGGCTTTGAATTTTATGCCCGTGTATTTATCTTTCAGCTCGCAATCTAGTTTATGGGATACAAGGGTGTAAACATAGTTACTACACCAATGAACGAAAAAGAAGAAAAAGAAAACTTTCTGTATGACTTTCAATATGACTTGCATGTGAACATTTTTATATTCTGAAATGTCTGTCAGTCACAAGTAATGTTGACATTTACTGTTAATTTCTGTGAATATCTTACTGTTTTTCACCCAATTTAGATTTAACTTGTATCCAAATTACAAGTTGGATACAACTAAACTTGTAACTTGGATACAAATTACAATTATTACAATAATGTAATACTCTATCACATTATTGCATTTCTGGCTTGTAAAAGCCAGAAATGCTTTTATGATATCAAAATATGATACTGTATATTTTGATATCAATCTGATACCAAATAAATATGGTGACAGTATTGCAGACTTTTTGAATACATCAAACTCCTGACCTTTAGGTGGCTTCCCCCCCCCCCCCCTTTGACTTAGTTTGTTAAAACAAGAACACAAAAATAAAATCAAACTATAAGAGATTCATTGGAAATTGGACCTTCACTGGAATCGATTCAGGTTCAGTTGGATCAGTGACCAGCTGGTTGGAAAGTTAACATTTCTATTTTTCAGCTGGCTGAACCCAATGCAATAGTCTTCTGGGTACACCCAACATCTGCAGATCCTGTTACTGAGTTAAAAAGATCTGTGGTATTTTATCAAAAACAAATGTTAAATCCTACCACTGCTAAAATCTGATGCCACACCATTTTTGTTTACATTTCACAAAGAAGGAAGTTGCTTTTAGTGTCTTCTTCTGAGGCTTTTGCCTTCAGGTAAGGGATTAAACAGATTCTTCACAGTGTTCGGCATAGCGCAATGTAAAAGCAAACAGAAAATGGAACAAATGTTGCAATTTGGGTCCCCAATTGAGCCGAGTCTCCCAAACTACCAGGTGGGAAAACATCCTTGAAAGGTAGCTACAGTTATTCGCCATCCTACTTCTATTATGACTAATTAATAACCAATTACAACAAGAAAGGCAGAACAGATATTTTGTGTGGTAGGACTAAGATTTAAAAATCTGTATCTCGACAGAGAATATCCATCCCAGAAGCATTAAAGGAATCTGCTCCTATATTCTCAATTACCCCAAACCCTTAACTCTTTTTTTCCCCCTGCAAAAGGTGGCTTGTCATTCATAGGTGTGGTCGGAATACGAGCTTGGTGATTGCATCAAAACTGACAAAAATCACCAGATTTAACATCCAGCGTTCTTTTAAGATCCTTCAAGAAACCCAGAGCGGCATGTTAACAGTGCCGTTACAGTGAGGAGACCAAACAAAAGGAGACAGCAGTGACAGTTCAAGCACGGATGACAAAGATACAAAAGAGAACATCACACCAAAACTATATATCACCAGAGCTGATGTTTCTCCTTCACACAAATGGCATCCAAGTCATTTCTCTTGGAGATGTGTGAATGATGTTTGCCGTCATCCATCATAAAAAAAGGACATAATGGAGGCTGGGGGAGTCGGAGAGACTTGGACACTCCAGGGAGCTCATTACCGGACCTATTAATCTGTTATTTGACCCCAGTGAGAGCGTTCTCCAATCTGAAAGCAGTCCATGCTTCCTTAATCCAAAGATAAAAACAAAACCTCTGCTGTGTCTCGGGGATCATCGCTTCAATTCAAACAACAAAGCACAGAAATAACATCAATGCCTCAGATTGGTTTGTTCTCAATGTTGGATAAAAGTGAGTTGATACGGAGTTTTTTTTTCTGTTGTTTTTTTTCTCCCTTTTTCTCTTCTGACAGCGTTCTTTTGAAAATGATCTCCAAGCAAAAGCTAAATTATTTATATCTAAGAGAAATCTTAATGTCGACGCTGAAACCCAGTGCAAATATAAAACGAAGCACGGGAGACAGAGTGCGAAGAGAATCTCCATGCCGCCGCACGGACCTTTGTTATGACCGAGCGTTAGGCTTCCGCTTTAAGAGAAGAGTCCTCTTGCCATTCTTTGTATGCATCCTTCCTTCAGGGCCGATTGTCTCCTTGTTAGTGGTCTGCTGTTGAGCTCAGCACTTTGCCAAGTCAAAAACAATGTCATGCCTCGAAGGCCTGTGTGTGTCTCCCTCTCTCTGTGTCCTTTTCTGCAACACTCAATTAAATTTCCTTCACATGGCGGAAAATGAGCACGGATGTTAACGAGACGGGTCTGAGATCCCGCCACCATTTTCCCGCAGATTGGCCGACACGTGCTCTCTGATTACAAAGTTAAAGTTGTGTTAAAACATCAGTGATTTTTGTGAAGCGTTATCTCTGAGCAGAGGTGGGCACTTGAGAATCCTTCGTACAGCTACCCTCCCTCCACCCCCAAACATCTGCGCTTTCCAAAAATTCACAAAGGCACAGCGAGTCAAAGCAAAGGAAAACAATGTTTTTTTAAAATAAAGATGGCTGTTGGTGTTATGATGTGCAGGTAAAACTGCTGTTAGGCTCCAAATTACCACCTCCAGTCACAGTCTCCTGCTGGGTACTGGGTACGCTTCTTGAATTTTAAACATTTTGTCTGGAAATGATAAAAGAAACCATTTGGTTGTTTTCTGAGTCCACAGTTCATATAAAAGGGGGGGAAAAGTGCTTAAGTATTTACACCCTTTGAAATATGTCAGTGTGGATCCACAACCAGAAACTTCTACATGTTTCATTGGAATTTAAAGTGAGAAACAACACAAAGGAGCAGATAATTGTGATGCAGAAGGAATTAAAAACGATACAAGGTTTTTAGTTGTTTCTTTAAAGATCTAAAAAAAAACTGTGACATGCATTTGGACTCACTTCCAGCAGCAGGAGCATCTTGGTATGTCTCTACCACCTTTGGACAGCCAGAGGCAGAAATCTTTAGCCATTCTTCTTTGCAGAATCGCTCCAAGCTCAGTCGGACTCGGCGGAAGGAGGCTGTGAACAACAATTTGCAGGCTTAGCACAAATGATCCAATGGATGTACGGTTGGTTTCGACATCAAGTCATTTTAATATGTGAATATACAATATTGTATCCTGGATTTAAATCTTTTCATTGTAGGTCTGGCAGTGTGTTTCACACCACAATCTCTTACAGACTTCAGGTTTTTTTGTTGTTTTTGTTTTAAGTTTATTGCTCTTTTCTTATTCTCGTCAACTCTGATTGTCTTCTCTCTGAAGAGACGAATCCATGTGTCATGTGTGAGATATTTGTTTAAGATCCCAATTACAATTATTCTGACTGACGTCCAACAGAATATTTACAAAAAGGAAGAAAAAAAACAAGTAGGAAAAAAAAAGATATTAGACTCACCTTCACTTTTTTTCCTTCAAAAACAAATATGCTGGATGGAATCTTAAGAGTCACACGTTTCTGATACGCCTGTAAATCTGACACACAAGCTCCAGCTGCAAACAGTGACGACGCTTCTCTTAGCCCTCTGTGGGGTCATTTTTGCTTCAAAAGAATGAGCTTGTTGGACCCTACAAAATGCAATTTTAGTGCTCAAATGGTGCTAAAAGTAGTTAGCCTACTATGCAAAACTATTAAAGCCAAAAATAGCATTTAAGTGCTAACCATGTAGCAGCAGCACAGACATCCCCAATGCAAATGCTTGGGGACGTGCTAAAACAATGAATATATTAGTGTTTGAATTAAACTTGTTCCCCATTTTGTTGTAGTTTGATGGAATTGCAATTAACTATGATTAATTACAGACCCTGCCATTAGCTCCACTAAAAATGTTAAACTGAGTCCATGTAATTAATGTAATGGCGATATCACATGCATTTGTTTTGCAGTTAAATTAAAGAGCCAGATTTTCATTTCTTTTTGGGCGGGTTTACCACATTGAAAATTCAACATTTACAATTAGCAGATCCACCTGACTTCCACAAACTGTTAAAACTACAAAGTCCAATTGAAAACCTCAGACAAAGAAAAATAAACAATGTTCACCTTCATCCCATGTGCCATTCTTGTTATATAGCACATAAGCAGATTTATTTCTGTTAATGATCAGCTTGTACTATCTACAAGCTGATAGATAGTAAGAGCACAACATTTAAGATCAGAATATTACACCACACCGCCAGTAAAACACTTTAATGGAGAGTTGTGGACTTAATGAAAAGTAGGTTTGACATCTGCTTAATGGCTGATATTTTCAGGAAGATGCTGTCAAGATGACTTTGTTTCAGAGCAGAATGCAGCATGCTACACTGAGATTAGTCTTTTTCAAAGAAGAGGAAGAATAGATGCAAGAATATAAATCTAACTGAGAGAGAAAACAAGAGAAAAATGTTTAACAGGCTCTGCAAAGTAAAATGCTTTTTTTTTAAAAAAAAGATGGGGGTGGGGGGAGTCAATTTTTTCAATTCAATTCAATTTAGTCAATTCTGAGGGCAATGAGTTGAATTGACTTTATTTATTGGCATCAGAAGCAATGGGTCTGAATTTATATTTCTGCATTTTGGATGCTATGTTTACCTTCCTATCCTCTTTTTAAGTGTACACCACTCTGTGTTGCTCTATGATATAAAATCATAATGTCTATAATGAGACAAAAAGCTCAGAGGGTCAGAACACCTTAACAACCCACCATATGCTGGGACTATTTCAATACAATGAAAGTAAACTGGACAGATCCTATCCTTTGAGTTCTGTATTTATTTGGTTTGAGCTGTACTGGGGCAGAGGGGGGGGGGGGGAACGGACGGTTTTCCGAAGGTCGCAGAAGGGTTCGGTGTAAGGTAGCAGGTTAGGAAAAGCTGACACCGAATGGACATTTCAAACTGCTTCTCTCAGAAACTTTGGGCTTTGATTTCTCCCTCAGATGACTGGAATAAAAAGGACAGTTATACATATTTCAGAGAGCGAGGATTCACAAAGGGACTTAGGAATAAAGAGGTATAAACCTTTGAACTAAACAAAGGTCCATCACCCACATTTCATATCAGATGTGCTTGTGTAGCCCTTGTAAAGATGTGGATGTGGAGGGAGTGTAGAGAGGAACCAGCATGGCACGAGCAGACAGCTTGTCTGAGTGATGTCTGCCTGTCCCATGACCCCCATCTTCCTTGTTCCTCTGTCTCTAACCCCCATAGCACTTGTTGGCAGCAGAGGTCCGGGGGAAAAAAAACTCCGCAGCGGTGTCACCCATCTGTGGGCCTCTTTGAATTGTGCAGGAGGCTCATAACAACAGGCTGTATCAGTTGCATTAAGTTGATTAAAGTGGTCGGCGGACGCAGGCACTTGTGCTCTCACAATGCTAGATGAAAGAACAGCGTGGCGGCGGCGGCCCCTCTTCTGGCCGTCAGAGAATCCGCCTTTGCTCTCAGCAGAGGTCAACAAAAGAGCAAATAATACCAGAGTGAAAGCAATCGAAAGCTTCTTTGCCAAATGATCTCTAATTGGGCCTTTCTTCCCCCCGCGGCTCCATCCTATGATTTTGGTGATAGTAGACTTACTCACAATTGTACCTCTAAAAGCTTCTCCCAAAAGTGGGCTACTTGAAAGAAGTGACCATTACCTAAACTGCGATGAAAGATTTCTCAGTGCATCTTTTAAAAGCAACAAATAATTGAATTGCATTTACTTTAGCAAATAAGCAGCTAAAAGGAACAGATGACTTCTATTTGGTGAATTCCGAAGGCTTAATAAAAATCCTGAATGTGATCAAGTCTACACATTCAGTCTATTTAGTAATTTATTAAAACAATGACAATGGCTGAGGTTATTGTCATCTTATGCCTTGAAATCTAATTCTCAAGGCAATCCTTTTATGCCGATTTTTTATCCCAATTTCCCCTTTTCGACAACCTTAAGGAACATGGCCACCTGGAAAAAAGCAGAAGCAGTAGTTTGTGGACTATATTTAACAAAGAACAAAACAAGGATGCTTCCAACAGTCGTCCTGGTGCTCTGTGGACGTTGTTTCTATTTTGACAGATGTCAGGCGTGACAGTCCAGTAAACTCTGCAAGGTGAGGAAGTGAAGAAAAGGTTTTTCAATTAGTTTTGATCGTTTGACACGGTGGAGTGTGAAAGTGAACCTCAACAGCTGAAAATGCAATAAATATTGCGATTTTGCTCAATCAAACCAAGTTTGACAGACTATCAGGTGTGAAAACACTAAAAGAAAACCAACATCCATCAAACACCAAAAAGACTGTTTGCATCTTTGCATTATTCTCTGTTAAAGATAGTCCACAAGTTATTGTCACTGCTTCTTCCCAGTCTGCCGTGTTTGTTTCCTCTGAACTGAAACGTTTGGTTTCCTGTTTGAAATTTGAATATCAGCGAATGAAATACGTTTGTGTTCAGTTTGTTCCTCCTGTCATGGATACCCATTACCAACCTGTTCTACTTCACATTTTCTATCATCATGGCTGTGGCCTCCGAGGCTTTATAGATCTGCAAGCGATCTTAAAATCTTGTGTTGAGTTAATTGTTACTCAACACAGTAACCATTAAAAGATGCATTTCTGGTGCATCTTTTAAAAGCAACAAATAATTGAGTTGTATTCAGCAAGTAAGCAAAAAACACAAACAAAAGTTGTGGTCAGCATATACAAGTGACCTCTATTTGGTGAAAAGGCCTTTTTTAAAAATTCTGTCCCCTGAATGTTTGGTAATTTATTGAAATAATAACACCACCAGATATTATTCTCCCCTTAGCCATCAAAACTAAGTACAAGCATCCGTCCCTCTCCAGCAGCACAAGAGGTGTCATGGCAGCCGAGCTTCCCTTCTCATCACAAACACCATTTGAGGAACAAGCCACACTGCGCTCCTGGAAAGAAGTGAAGACGGTAACTGTCACTGTTGGAGAAAAAACAAACAAACAAACAAACAAAAGCTCTGAAACTAAGGAGCTGTTGCTGGGTTGATAATAAAAAAAGAGAAGGAGAAGAAGAAAGAGTCGAGGTGATCAATGCTGTTCTGGATTTTGATAACGCGTTGCTCCTGCCTCAGACAAATGATGGGGATTCTTAAGGAGAGAGAGAGAGGCCTGCAATATGCCAAAGATGCTCCAAATTAGCCTTCAAGAACAACTCTCGCTGCGTGTACGGAAGCCGCGCGAGTAAATAAAGGGCCAGCATAAATTACCTTTGGATGTCAATCGTGATGGCTCGCCCTGTTTTCTTGTTGTTATCGTGTCGCCTATTCGTCTCGCTGGCGGTTGACATGAAATGAAAGTATTCTCTCTCCAGCACCACCGACGGTACTCAGAGCGCTTTCTGACACTTGAAAACGCTACGGGTTTGTGAAACCACAGCTGGGCCCGCACTGATTGGCTCGCCGCGCCGCGCGCCGCGCCGCGCCGGCTGCTGCTAAACTTTCGCTGCTTGAGGAGTTGTCTGCGCCGGGACAGGTGGTGTTTATGCAGATGAATGAACACATTACTGTGTGCTCTTCCTTTTGGTTTAAACATTAGCGTTTCAAATGTGACAAATCAGATGTTCATCTCCTGCTATAGCGCAGTCTCCGTGTGTGTGTGTGTGTGTGTGTGTGTGTGTGTGTGTGTGTGTGTGTGTGTGTGTGTGTGTGTGTGTAGCTGCTGGAAGACCTTTTGTATTCCCCAAGGTGTTGGCGTGCGCGTGCGCGTGCGTGTCCGTGATGCGTGAAGGACGTACACAGACTCGGGCTGGCGGATTCTTTGAATGGCAACACACAGGCAGGCATATGGCGGCGACACTGAGCGGGTTGTTAGTTAATATTCCACATACCTGATATTACAGTTCGCTACTCACTGTAACCAGAGGTTCCTGTGCTGCGTGGCAGCGAGCTGAAGACTGGTGGCTCTTAAAGGGATACAGCAAACACACCAGTTATCTCCCTGTTGTTATTACACACACCTCCGGCTAGAATTGGGCCTCTACCCATTTATTGGAATTGAGAAGGTGACTGCTGTGATATTAACGTCGTCTGTGATAAAAGTCACAGGCTTCTACATTGAAAGTTGTACTAGGACGTTCGTTCGCCCCAAGACAGTCAGACAAGAAGGGGGGTGAGGGAAGTGAGGTCAGTAACGGGTCAGCACCATGCTACCTAAAAAAAACAAAACAATAACAAAATCAAGTTCTCAAGAAAGGATAGAAGAAGCAGCGTAAATTTGTAACCCACTTTTTTTTCTTGAGAGGTGGTGACACTGCAAAAACACAAAACCTTTCCGAGTATTTTCTTTTTGCCTGGTTTCTCGTAAATCAAATCAAATAAAATTTTATTTGTATAGCACATTTCAGCAGCAAGGCATTTCAAAGTGCTTTACATCATAAACACAAAAACACAAAGTCATGCAATACATAAAAATAGACAATACATTGTTACATATTACATTTCAAATACAATTCTAAACAGGTGTGTTTTTAGTTGCTATTTAAAGGAAGCCAGGGTTTCAGCTGTTTTACAGTTTTCTGTACACTAAAATATAAAATAAGATGAAACTAAGTCACAAGTATGATTTCACCATGACATAGGAGTTTCTTTTAGGTCAATAATACCTTAACATTAATAATGATAATAAAAAAAGAGAAGTACTCACTCCTGACAGGCTATTTCCATTTATGTGAAAAAAAATTCTTCCATCTTCTAAAATTCTATATGTTTCTTTGTTTCAAAACCTTGCAAGACCATACATCCCACCTATACATCTTGTTGTTCAGGGAAGACTGAGTTCTGTTTATTCATCATAAAAATAATGGTAGTATTTTCAACTTTTTTGAAGGGACTTATGAGGTAGGTTTGAAGACATTTTTCCAAGCTTGAGTAATTTAAATAGTTTCAGATTTCCTCTGTTTTTTCCTCTCCCAAAAAGTATGAAATACTGGCACAGACAGCAGCAACCATTACCTTTAAGCAAGAAGGTCTTGGGTTCAAATCCCAGCCTTTGTGCATGGAGTCTGCATGTTCTTCCCATGCATGTGTCGGTTTTCTCTGGGTACTCCAATTTCCTCCTGCAGTCCAAAAAGTTAACTCTTCAGTTAATTGGTTTCTGTAATTTACCTGAAAATAATGTTTCGAGTGGTCATACTAAAGTTAGCATGAGACAAAGATAATCTGATTTTCATCTGTCTGCAACCATTGAAAACCAGAACAAATATCACTAACATTAATCATAACTAGTTTTGGAACAACAACAAAACCTTCTGCAACAGTTTCAACAAAGCTCCAGTCTTAATCCAATTCAAATTTTATGGACAGTGCTTAAAACTAATTTCTGTGCCAGAAAATCTTTTCCAATTCATTTTTTTATTATTATTTAATCAAGAACATCACAGTAAACAATGCTACTTAATAAAAGCAACCATTTTTTTTTGTTTTTTTTTTTTTTTTTTTTTTACAAAGGTTTTCTAGCCACAGGCTACTTTTTAATTAAGATTTTAAGAATTGAACATTTTGAAAATTCTTCCAGAAAATACCCAGCCAAGACAATGCTAGAGGCTTTCTGATGATTACAGAGGTCCAGATGCTGCTCACTGAGGAATATTGAACCAAATTTTATTGGAAAAAATTCACAAGAAATTCAAAATTGGGCATCCAGTGTTTTCAGTTTTTCTTAATTGCAGTTCTGTGGTGAATAGAAATTCCACTCTGGAACAAACTACTAAATATTATCACTAATAACCCAAAATATGAGCTCATTTGAGTAACTTTTTACTGCAACTGTTTGAAAACTGCATTAAAATGATCAAGTCGCTAGAAAACCATTTTCAGCATTTTCCAAAATATTGATTCCTTTTTTTAAAAACTGGACTGGATGAAAGTGCTGCTTGATGAGAATTAAAAGATTAGACGGGACATTTATAGACTGAGGCCACGACTTTATGAAATGTTTGCTCCACTTGCAGCGAGCGGCTTTGTTTCGGCGACACTTTGTGCTTTTGGGTGAGGCACTAAAGTCCCTATTGTTTAAGTCAACTTGACCTGACCTAGCTGGTTAAGCTGGGGCATTGTGAACAGCAAATCGCTTCAACTAGGGGGGTAGCTGCTTTGTGTGGCTATGGGGAAAATAACCTTCTAAAAAGCCTGTACCCTTAGTTAATGCAGAGAAAGCAGGCCAGTTTTGTCCCTGGAAAAGCGCTGTTTAAATCCAGCTGCCTGTGGAAAACACGGATATTGTTTCACGCGCCGTCCTGATGCACTGTCTGATCCAATCCCCCTTTATTCATCTTGCAGCGCTTTTAGCGTTTTTAACTGAGTGTGCACATGTGTAGCAATTTGTATGGTTGCAATGCTTTAGCTAAAGCTCCCATATTCACTGAACTTTTCCTAATAGTAGTTCCACTGGCAAACAGTTTTTTTTTCACTTGTAACTGAAAAAAATGTTTTGCTGTAAGTGGAATAATTTGCCAGTGCAACTAGTACTTCATAATCTATTTTCAATAAGTATTTACTTAAAGCAAGCTTTCATATCTTACTGAAAAGTTACCTGCAAGTTAGTTTAGTCTCATCTCAATTGTACTGAGATATTTGGACTAGACCAGAAATACTTTGTAAAATGTTGTGCTTTTGCAGTGTTGAGCCCACTTGCATGCCATTAATATCGGAATACATGAATGTGTTCTCAGACGTTGGTTAGAGAACATGAGTGATTAAATTAACATCAAATGAAACCAACAGTCAGTATTTTTGTCTATGCATGAAATGCTATTTGTGGCAGGAAACTTAATGCACACACTCTACAAAGATGGTGAATGCACCATCATGCTGTGGGGATAGGAAGATTACTATAATTGATAGAAAGATGAATGTTCTCCATTTAGTCTGATGTGCCATGCTGGCAGAGATTTTTCCCTAAATGACTGGAAGTTGAATATAAAATGTTCACTACACTTTTCATTATTTTTGAAACGAAATCATCTTCCATGTACATAAAAATGTACTTTGTCTTGGTCTCTCACAATCACACATACTGAGATTTGTGGTTGTCATATAAGAAGGAATTTAAAGTATAGGTAGTTTTCGAAGGCCCCTGGTGACCAATTTACAGTTGAAACCATATATTTACATATACAGAATAAAACACATATTCACATTTTTTCACACTGTCTGACATTAACGCAGACAAAACTTCAATTGATTTATCTCAGTTGTAATTACCTAAATTATTTGCTAAATGCCAGAAAACTTAGCAAGAATATTTTGTATTCTGTATGTAAACATCTGGTTTCTATTCTATGCTTTATTGCTAGACACACAGACACATACACATGGAGCCGTCTGTTTATGGTCTGTGTTGATTTCATGCATATTTTGTTATATGGGAGCTTGAGATTCATATCCAAATTCAGCAAAGGGAGAATAGCAACCAGCAGGTCTGAGGGCAGAGGCTCACATTCAGACAGCAAATGGGGTGAAGAAGAAAAGAAAGTTAAAGGACGCTAGAACCACATTTATACGGTTAAAATGTTCTGCAGGAGATGATGGTTGGGAAATATGTAGAAACCCAGCTGAATTTAATAACTTCCACTGCAGATGGAATGCGCTGAGTGAGCCAGACAGTGTTTGGCACAGAACCCCAAACCCGGGCAGGCCCTTGGCAGGCTGCTGCAGGCGCGTCTCAGGTACTGCAGTGAGTCCTTCTCCTTGAACCATGCGCCACGCTCACCGCCTCTCTTCACTCGGCTGATTCTTAGACGGCCCTGATTTCAGACATAATTAACTCTCGAGCAAGCACTCATTGTCGCTTCATTCCTGCGATTCCAAACAAAAACAAACACTGCGATGGAAATTAGGTTAAAGGCATCACACTCGATTTACCACCGGATCTGGATCCGGCTCCGGGCCCCGTTTCTTTGTGTACTGCGTTGAACTACTATCAGACACACGGAGAGCCTCAATCAGACTGGAGTGCTAAGTTCTCTCTGCTGCGACACACCAGCTGCCTTTCCATTAACCATATAATTTTTGGGTTTTCAGATAATGTTCAGCATTCCATTACATGTTGAATCCATATCTCTTCTGTAAAATCTCCAATGTCAATTTCACTTCTTTGTAGACGGGGCTTGTTGCCCGAACACTTGAATAAGACACCAACGTCTCCTCTGATTGACTGATAGATGAATTCACAGATGAATTATGAATATATCTCATGGAACTGTTTACTTCTGTCTGTCACTGCCATAATTTTAATGATTTATCATGTCAACCAGATTATAATTTCATTTCTTATTTCATGGAAACATCCCTATTGCAAAATCTTGATTTTTTTTTTCACAAAAGATTTGTGCATATTTGCAATATAAACACTACTGTTAATCTTTAAAATAGGCTAATTAAAAGGGATAAATAACTTATTTCTGCTTTGATAAAAAGCGTTGCCATGACCTCCTGGGACGCCTCGGCACAAGTCTTTTCCTTTGTGTCTGACGTATGCACGCTCACTGTGGGCTGAGCGGCTGTGAAAACCATCAGACAAGAAATTAACTGGTGGCTGATCTGGACCAGTCCAAACTTGTATGATTGTCTGAACTGGCAACAGCTCCCGTTTGTGGTCTCCCACTGACTGCCAAGTGAGCCCAGAAGTGGGAAGGGAGTGGGGGGGCTGAATCAGAGGGGGTAGGAAGACTTTTTCTCCCAAAAGGCTCTCTGCCACCTCCTCATTCCCTGCCGGACCTCACTTCCAGACACCTTCCATCCTCTTAATTACTGCAGTATTTGCTGATGTTGTTGCAAGGGCGGCGACCATCCTCCTCAAAAGCACTGCACCACTAATTGTTCCATTACATCAGCTATGAAGTAGCTTAAGAACAAAAGAGAAAGAAGAAAACAGGTAAGAACCAACTTGACATGCTAATTTTCATTAACCCTGATCTCTCTATTCTTTCATCATCTGCCTCTCCTCCCCGCCATCTTGCTCCAACGAGGTGCAGAAGAACGCAAATTATCCACCAGCATTCCAGCTAATTATCCAAAGAGTTCCTCATTAGGCTATTTCAAATCCAACCTTAGATCAACACTTGCTCAGACCTCAGGGATGCTCGAATCCCAGCAGCGGTTAAACAAACAATCAGTTCAAAGGATCAGGTATTCCACTGTAAGAGGAAGGGGGTGTGTATGGGGGGCAGCTGAGGATAAACAAGTGCTCATTTAAAAAGAAATGACTCCAGTGGCTCACCTCTCCATAGTTCATTTCTCTGGTACCGAGAAATGAAGTTCAAATACAACGTCGAGATGGAAGTTAGAGCCATTTCCGTTCTTTCCTTACTACTGCCAGACCTTAAGTCTCAAACTCCTCAAGGGCTGGTCTCCTGTAACTTTCAGATGGTTCTCTGCTTCAACAGTAGAGCTGCTCACGAGCCGGACTGTATGGTAGTGAGGCAGTTTCACTGTTTAATTCAAGTGTGGCACACACCTAAAAGTCGCTGGACTCTTGTAAGATCACTTCCCTAAACCTTTCATTCACCAGTCAAGGGTCACTCTGCGAATCATCAGAAAATGCCCTTGACTTTCCAGTTTTTATCATCAATCATCAAAACTGAAATCAACGCTATAGGGGAGTATACTGCATCACCCAGGATAAGGCTGAAGTCACCGAATGGGCAGATCGAATGAGCATCAGAAGGTGATTTTATTGCTGAAGTTTCAATAAATAAAGACCTTACTGTTAATGTTCACTGATGGATAAAATGTTCATAAATAGATAGAAGGCCTAGAAGGAGTACCACACCTTACTGGTAATATCTTGAGTTCTGGAACCAGTTCTGGAACTGGTTCCAGAACCAGTTCAGTACCAGACAGAATTTGACTGGCATGTATTTTGGTTCTGCTTGGGGCTTTGTGGTTGTTTTGTGCCGTTGCTTAGTTTGACCACACAACATATCCATTCAGTCCACTTCACCAGGCGACACGTATCATCTATTTTTGTCAACGTAATGCTACGTCTTAGGTTCACTTCTTGTTTTAACTGGATGACTGTTGCTCTAATCAAAACACCTCCAGCATCACGCTCTATTGCCTTTTCTAGATCTAATAGCTGCTTGCAAACTGAATCTTTTATATCCAGTTCACTGGCCTGCATGTGCAACCCAGCAAACCTCCAACGGTTCACGGACCTCATAGATTTGTGGTCTACAATGTTTTTTGTAGATTCACCTATTTGTGGATTTTTCTGTGGATCGTAACTCTCAAGTTATTCATCTGTTCAGTGTCTCTACATGTGTGTCCTTTCAGTCTCATGGAGGACCTGGTCCCTGACTCTAGGAGTCATTGGGCGAGAGGAGGGATGCACCCCATACAGGTGGGCAGTACATGACAGGTAAACAGAGAGACACAGGACAAAAACCCATGAACACACCCCCAAGAAAAATCAAGAAAAACCCCATTAACCTAAAATCTGCCAATTGTCAGATTTCTTTTGTAGAGCATTTCTGACATGTTCAAAAGAAAATTGTAGTTTGTGAAACTGAAATACCTCAGCACAATGCAAAAATGTTGGCTGATGTTTGTGATGCAGCTACTGCAAGAGTGCCATTAATTTACCTTTGCTGAAAAAGTGGAGTTAAGGAAGACTGTAGATCAGTAACGCTCAGAAATAACCCAGGAATCGGTTGCTGGGTGGTTAATTTGGTAGATAAAACGCACCGGGTTCAGAGGCGCGGGAGCATTTATCTTGAGTTCAGTCTTGGCTCTCAAGCCATGTCCTGCATGTCTTTTTCCTCTCTTTACAACCT
This sequence comes from Poeciliopsis prolifica, assembly GCF_027474105.1. Classification (NCBI taxonomy): domain Eukaryota; kingdom Metazoa; phylum Chordata; class Actinopteri; order Cyprinodontiformes; family Poeciliidae; genus Poeciliopsis; species Poeciliopsis prolifica. Next base: position 2,039,526 of record NW_026562435.1, on the reverse strand, counting down.
ATTTCCAGATTTTCTGTAAAGGTCACTAATCCCAAAAGATCTTGAAAAAGAAAGAAAGAATCCAGGATCCTTGAAGGGTCACACTTTCCAGGAAATGGAAACTGCTGGAACCGCAGAGAACAAGTTCTAGGTTCCCACAAGGTGAGAAGTTTCTGAAAACAGAGAAGTCAATGCTTCTACAAGCCAGCTGAAGCATTCTACTATGAGGTGAGACAGAAATTTAGCAATCAGGCCACAGACATTAAGAATGTTTGTAGGGATCAAGGTGAGGCTTTTAAATCTCAGTATTGTGCCAACTATCAAGCATGGTGGTGGTAGTAACATGCTGGGAAGTTCTTCTACTGCCAGTGCCGGAGCAAAAAGTAAATGATTTAATGAAGAAGATGGCCTAAGTGCAAATTCTTTAGCTTGACCAGACAGACAGCTGAACAGCTGAAACCTGGACACAGTTCCTTCAGGTCAAGAGTCCCTAAAACACGTTCAGACTGGATTAAACGTGACATTCCTGACATTTTTCTCTCATATTTGGCTTCTTCTCTTGAAATACTGCACATTAAACCATTCAATCTTTTCCGAAGCAAAAGGTTCGAACAGGGAAAGAGTCCAACAAGGATTTTAAGGCTAACAATCTGGAAGGCATAACAGCTCAAAACGAGATAACACTTAATTATATGTAAGGCATCTAAAAAGAAAAACTTTTGATGGAAACTCGTCTCAGGTGCAAAATCTGAATAACAATTAATTTTCTATCTTATTTTCTATATTGACCAGATGGACAACTCAAAGAGTTCACGCGACATTGACCTCTGATTCTCCACACAGACATGGATCCAAACATCGGCGCCTCTCTCTCTTTTTTTTTGTTCTTCCTTCTTTTTCATTTCTGAAAACCACTGCTCGACTCTCACCAGCATCCCTCCTAATGTGGAGCAGTTCCAACCGCATCCTCTTGAACACACTCCCTCCATGCCGGAGCTATGCTCTGCGATACGGCAACCAGAATCTGAGCCTGTCACTTAAAATACAATGCCGTCAGATCTGTTACTTTAACCTTGAAGCAATTAGCCGTTGCTGAGCCGTAATGAATCCTGACATCACTCCGCTGTGATGAAACCCCTAATTGCTCTGTAAAAATTGAAGCTTTTGACATCATTGCTGACAGACTTTTTTTTTTTTTTTTCCTCCTTGCTTGTGCGGTCGCATGTGACGGCGCCTGGTTGAAACTTGAAAGGTAGCGGAGCTTCTCTGCCATCAGCTGTCCTGTCACTTGACAAAAAGAGAGCGAGAGAGAGAGAGTGAGGGGGAAACTGGCTGGATTTGCTGAAATGATGAGGCCATTTAAACTGTGATGTGTCGCAGCCATGTGGCATCACTCAGCCAGGACTGCTGCAGATGGCCGTTTTGGTTGGAGAGGATGGCTTCACTCAGCGCTCTCACCTGTTAAACTGTTGGAGAGTAACAGGTCAACAAAAAAAAGACCAAAAAAACAAAAAACCCTGATGAATATTGAGTTATATCAGAGCAGGGAATTGCAATGTTTGATAAAATAGTTTATTTTTCTCTCAGTCATTTATTCAAGCGCAGCCGGCTCAAGGCACAAGTGAAATAAGCGGCATTGAGCTGCCATTAGAAGAAGCTAAACTTTCGACATTTTGAGAACTTTATAAAAAGCTCTGAATTTGTAGTAACCTGGATTTTGAAAACTTTTGTTTGAATTTCCGTTTGTTTTAAATGTAAATTTAATTTATGTAAGATTGATAAGTAAAGGGAAGTTTTTAGTTTGATAGTTTAACAGCCATAAGTCATCACTAGTTTTGTTGCTGCTGTCTTCTATTTTGCTGCTTACGTCTGTTTTGGGGTTTGCAAAATACAACTATGGAATTAATGGTCAGTTTTCAAAAAATGTTGGCATTGTTGACTCACTAGTTATCTACACATGCACAAGGAACAAAATGAGCAAGTTTAACAGTTTACAAGTGATATTTGTAATACTGTGGTACATGGCAGCTGGGTTCCATGAGTCCCTGGGTAGAACAGGATCTTGTGGCCTCATTTTAGGTTAATTTAACAGCAACCACGGCTGACTTTTTATTATTCATTTGCTCTAATCTCCTTTGGTTTTGATGTTCTGTTTTAAAAGTGCATTTTTAAAGAAAACCAGTGAGCTACGACTCTGTGAACTTAACTTTCAAGCTATAAATGTTTTTCCTTGACATGCACAAGTGGCATATTTGCCCCGAAACAGCTGTGAGCAAATCCTGCTTACACCACAGTGCTCAGCATAAAATAAACTAGGACCTTGTTTAATTATCATATCCAGTGGAAAGGTAACTGCTTATTTAGATTTGAAGCAATTAACATAAACTAATGTGACTTTAAAGTTGGAAATGAATCAGCTTCTTAAGACATGTAGCAATTCTACACTTTAAACATTAGTGGACATTATTAAAGACTTGTCCTGCTACATGAGGGTTTGTTCTTTCTGTGGAAATGTTTATTGCTTCTTAAAATGAATGTCATGTTTAATTTGAATCTCATGCTGCTGGGTTTGGTGAAGAGGTCCCAGTTGGTGATAAAGTAAAAACCTATTTCTATGGGAAGAATGATGAGAGCCGTCACCCTGCTCTCTGCACTGTAAAACTGAATTTTGGAGGGTGTTATATGTAAGTCATTTAATCAAGCATTTTGTAACTCTAATATTTGATTATGACTAAAAACCTAACAAGATTCATTACTTTGTGTTTTGGTAATAAATCTTACCTAAACATTTGGACCACAACTGAACTGAAGAACTCGGTTCAGTCAACTACGAACCTCATTGGCCCTGACTGATGACGTAAGGCTGGTATAAACAAAGTAGTTTTTATTTTAGTTAGCCAGGTTGCTAAGTTTTAAGCTAGCATCCAGCTTTAGCTAAAGGTTGCTTGATTATCAGAAGTAGCTCAGCTGGGTGCCATAGCAACATGGCAAAAACAAATGCAACAAGTTTGTTTGTGCTGCAAGGTTTCAAAATCTCCAGACGTTTTGGTTTTTAGTCATTGTCTTCATTGGAGGGCAAAAAGCAAAAATATTCTTGTTAATGTGTTGGAATAAAATTTAACTGCTGGAAAAAGTGAACTGGACGTTGAAGCGGCTCTTAGCTGAGAAACTAACGCACTAAAATCTGCTCCAACAAATGCATGGAAAGTTTTCATTTTAACCCGCGATGCTGGCGGCCTTCAAGTTTTCTGCCCTCTTAAAGGTCCCGCAGCCTGTATGACGGACGGCTCCTCCCGCAGATTCACGCACAAACAGCGTCTTGTTGCACACGCAAAATTAGTGCGACGCTTTTCTCTTTCCTTCCTTGCTTTGATTGTGGCTGCCTGTGTGTGTGTGTGTGTGTGTGTGTGTGTGTGTGTGTGTGTGTGTGTGTGTGTGTGTGGTGTGTGTGTGTGTGTGTGTGTGTGTGTGTTGGGGGGTGGAGGGTTAAATTTGGTGTTTAGTGAGTGATGCAGGAGATGTGATAACGAGAGGCCAAGGAGAGCAAGTGTTACCTCATTATTGTAATGAAAAAAGATGCCCCGCCATTACATCAGTTGGAAAAAGTGGCAATTAAAGTCCCCAACAAGGTTCCTCGAGGCAAGAGGAGGAAGAAAACGAGCCTCCAAAGCCCATCTGTTCTGGATAATATGCGCCCCGGTGAAGAAAAGGCCTAATCCTCTTCATTCAAATCTGATGCTCCTTTTTCTTTTCTTTTCTTTTCTTTCCACTATTATTATTATTATTTTTCCACCAGCGATTGGAATTTTTTTGTAAGAAAAACACTAATATTTTGAAGAAGAAAAAAAGTCCCACGAAATATACTCCAATTTAATTTTACAATAAATTTGCTCCCTCCCCCCCAAAAAAATATACTTGATTCACAAGTTTAAAATGACAGTCGCAATAACATGTGTCTAATTACATATATGAAACAAACACGCGCTGTTATGGATTATAGCCGGGGCCACCGAGTAACAGTCCTATTAATTCAGTGCTGCTGTACTCTTCTCCTCAGCCTATTATTAATGAATTGGAAACAGCCGCTGCAACCACCGACAGCCCCCCAACCCCCACCATCACACCGCCACCACCTCTCCTCCCTACCAGCCGAGCGCAATAAATAAATAATGGCGCAGAAGTCATGCATATGAACAACATGCATGCATGCACAGGGCTGCAGCTCCGTGCAGTAGAAAGCTGCGGGGTCAGTGCGGTGGAGCTGACGGTGAGGCCCGAGATGTTTTACTCAATCGTTGCTCGCCAAGGCCGAAGTTTCTGGATGAGGAAGGGGGAAGAGGAGGCAAGGTGTTTATCCTGCCAAATCCTGAGGTCCATCTCGCTTTTTCTGCGCTCTGGGACGCGCGGATCCGTCTCGTTTCGAGCCCGATCATCATTTTTCTTTTCGTTTTTTCTTTTCTTTTCTTTTTTTTTTTTGTTTTTGTTTTTTTGTTTTCTTTTTCGGTGAGAATATTCATGCGGTTGGCTGAGACGTGTCCGCAGATCGGCTGACAAGCAGGTGGCTTAGACCGCATGTGTTCCAGGAATTAAGGCAGAGCCGAATCTGATCCTGCGTGTTGTTCTGCTGCGAAGGGAGCATGTGCAGACTTGCGCACGTGTTGCGTTAAAATTTCTCAAAAAAAAAGACAAAACAAACAAACAAAAAAAAACAGATATGTTCCAAAAAACACAAAAACAAAAAGGAAAAATAAAAAAATACATGCTGTTTCCGGTCGCTGGCTGTTACTTCACAATGTTTGTGTTTTCTCTGTAATTCCAGCCTCACTGAAAATAATAATAATAATAATAATAATAATAATAATAATAATAATAATAATAATAATAATAATAATAATAATAATAATGGTGACCTGAAGAGATGCAGCCCGAGGCGCTAATTCACGCCTCAATCTGCACGCAGCAACTTTAAATATGAGCAGCGATGAAAATAATCCGAAAACAAAAACCTTCAGCAGCAAAAACGTCACGGGATTATTTCCTCACCCTTTCCCAAAAATAACTAAAAACAAGTTCACTCACGGCTATTGAGACTGCGCAGATTACTAACCCCCCCCCCCCCCCCCCCCCACCACACACACACACACACACACACACACACACACACACACCTCCTCCTCCTGTACTTTCTTGCAGGCGTCTTGTCTCGATTTTTTTTCCTCCCTGCGCTGAGAAATTCAGGCTTATTGTCTGCTGCTGCGCTCCCAGGGAACAGCTGCCAAGCCAAGGCCACATTCCCAGTGTGTGCCCGACATCTCCGGGTCCATTCACCCCCCCGCCCCCACGCACCACCACCAATCAGCTGCTGCGCATCCATATGCATGCTGCCGCTGGTTAGGCAGGAACAGAAAGGCCGCGCAGCTCGCCGACCACTGATTCCGGATGGATCGACTGAAAGCAGCACATGCTGCAGGAGGGAGAGGTTTTCCCTGATCCGCTCCTGACAAATTACTACTAAAATATCAAAAAATCTAAATAAAACAAAAAAAAAAAATGTTGAGGAAATATGAGCTCGCGGAAACGCGACACGTGTGGAGAGAAAACAAAAATAACCGAAATCGATCAGAACCGCAGATGCAGGCCGAGTCTCCTGGGCTGGACTTTGGATCCCTTGTCGTCAAGAAGCGTTTACAATTCAATTAGTATCATTACGTCTTTTATTCATTCACGTCTTCTCCATCTAGTAAACTTTATAAGTTTATTTGCTAATGTGAGTGTATTTGTACAAAAGACAAACAAACAATCAGACATGAGCAGTCCGGGCCGGACGCAGAGTCATGGGGAGTGCATGGGCTCCGGCTGTGTGGGGCCCCCCATCCTGAAACTCTTCCTGCAGAATGTCTTTAATAAACCTGTCTCTGTTCTGTTTCTGTTGTTTTGTTGTTGTTGTGTGTTTTTCTGTGGGTGGCGGTGCGGGGCGCGTTAAAGTCCTGCAGTGATGCTCCCTTTGCGCTCAGTCCTGTTTTTGGCGGGTTCTCTTTCTCTTTCTCGTTCTCGTTTTTCGTTTTCCTTGCTGTTTCTATCGCGGATGCGGCGTGCCGGGCAGGGGGTTCAGCGCCGGCTGCCCCCCCGGCCCGAGGCCGTGAATGAGCACCCGCGGGACCAGAGGTCTCTGCAGGCTGGGGTGCGGCGCGGAGGGAGTCCGGTACATGCTGCTGTACATGGCGGCGGCCGCGGCGGCCGCCGTGGTGCTGTCCACGGTGCCCAGCAGGCTCGGGTGGTAGAAGTAGGGCGAGGGGAACATTCTCTGTAAGGCCGAGTAGTTTCCTGCTTCAGCCAGCAGCTCCAGACCGACCGCCGTCTGCCTCTTCCACTTCGTCCTGGAAATCAGATCAAAATCCAGCTGATCAATTATTTAATCACTCTCACCGAGTCCCTGAACGCCTCTTTAATTGGTATGCAGAGGCCTAATTACTGCAGCCAGAATGTACAGTGAAGGTTTAATTAGGCACAAAAAAAAAAAAACAACACAGACCAACTATATATGGTTAACCCAAACTTCAGCAAATGTTCGTTTCTAAGCCGTTTAAACACAAATCAATACAAGCTGCACTCTGATTGGTTAGTGAATATAGCAATATTTACCGAAACATATTTTCACACACACACATACATACACACACATATATAAATATATATAGATATATAACTCGCAAGACAGTGGAGCATTAAAAAATAAGTTCTGATTCATGACGCGTCTGTGTATTTGTGAAGACAGTCTCAGTTGTTCTGATCCAAAAGGTAAATAATAATAATAATAATAATAATAATAATAATAATAATAATAATAATAATAATAATAATAATAATAATAATAGAAACAATTCAAATCCATTCAAATTGCCAGATGTTCATTTGTACTGTTAAAAAGCTAAATGATATTTTTATGAATGGTTCTGTTGGACTTGTTCTGCTGTCTGTTTCTGTCTGTTCTTCCAGCAGCTCGAGTTGCTGCGATGAATTTAGGCAAATAAAACATGTTTCTTTTTTTGTATTTTATTTTTACTTATTTTTTTTGTTGCTTTACATTATTTCTATTTTGTCATTTTTAAATGTTTTATTTGGTTTCTAATTTTTAAATGTTCAGGTTTTTTTTCCCCTAATTGAATTTCCTCGTGTATCGTCCTTCATTGTCTCGTAACGCAACACAACTGACCAAAATGAATATAACTGTTTTTATTATTATTATTATTATTATTATTATTATTATTATTATTATTATTATTATTATTATTATTATTATTGTTGTTGTTGTTGTTGTTGTTGTTGTTGTTGTTATAAATATAACTGGCGTCAGGTTGAATGTTGGGACATTGTAATTCCAACATGTCATTAGATCTATCATCGTTTTGCTGCTGTGGATGAAACTCCTCCCTGTCAAGTAGTTCCGTTTCTAGAAATGTTGCGTCTGTATTTATTTTGATTATTATGCTAATAATTATTTCATTAGATTTTTGTTGTTGTTGTTGTTCTTGTCTTACCGTCTGTTTTGGTACCAGGTCTTGACTTGCGTGTCCGTCAGGTTGAGAGCCGCCGCCAGGTCCATGCGGTCCTGCACGCTGAGGTATTTCTGTCTCTCGAAGCTTCTCTCCAGCTGGTTGAGCTGGTGGTCCGTGAAGGCTGTGCGGGCTTTGCGGGGCTTTTTCGTGCGCACCGGCGGACTGTCTCTGCTGCTGGAAATCTCCCGGTCGCCTTCCTCTTTAGTGCCTTAAAATGTGCGAGAGATTCGTTTTGTTTTTATAATAATAATAATAATAATAATAATAATAATAATAATAATATAATAATAATAATAATAATAATAATAATAAAAACGCTCCACTGAATTGATTTTCCATAATTATGATCAAGAACCAAACCCTCCGTACAAAACTCAGTGCAAATAATCCCTTCTGCAGGGAAAAGAAACTCGCGTGTATTTGTCACCTGAAGTGTTTTTTCTCTCTTTTTTTCCCCTCCATCCTCTCTCTTTCAAAAAACGAGACATCAATATATCAATCCATCTCTATTTGTAGCCGCGTTTCAGCGCTCCGTGATCCCCCCTCCAGGAAGAACAATAATCTCTCTAATTGACCCACTAGGGAGGCCCCACGACGGGCCCCACGACGGGAGAATCACAGGGCTTACATCTGTTTCCTCATCTAATACCGCGAGAAAGCGCGCTGATTATTACTGTTATTATCACTACTGCAATGATTATTGTTACTATTATTATTATTAATAATAATAATAGAGGAGAATACATGGAATAAACTTTTAAACTTTACCAATCAAACGCTCCCTTTTAAAATGTTAAAATTAAACCATTAAGGAAAATAGAGTGAAGTTAAAGTTATATATATATATATATATATATATATATATATATATATATATATATATATATAGTAATAAAGTAAAGTTAAAGCAGCCTGTCTTCCTGTCCTCAGTCTCTCTTACCGTTGCATTTCATTTCGCTCTGAATATCGTCCCTTTTGTCCAACTTGCTCCTGTTCTCGTCCTGCTCCAGTTTGGGCCGGAACACGTCCGGCCCCGCGGCACTTTCCGGTTTGGGCGTGTGATGCGGCGACGGGACGCTGGTGCTGTAAGGTGCGCAGGCCGCCAGCGGTTTGCTGTCGCCCAGAATGTCTTTGATTAAGAACGAAGAGGTGGCAGTCCTGGGGGCGCAGCCGGCGCCTCCGCCCTGCTGCTGCTGCTGCTGCTGCTGCTGCTGCTGCTGCTGCTGCTGCTGGGGAGACAGCGGTAAGCTCTGCTGCTGGCCGTGGTGGTGGTGCTGCTGCTGATGGAGGTGGTGCTGATGCTGAAGGCTGTCCGGGACCAGATGCGGCTCGCCGCCGTGCTCCATGGTGACCGAGATGGGGGACGACGGGGCCGTGCCCACCGTGTCTATCTCCGAGCATGGCGACGGGGTGGCCTGGCTCCTGAAATCCGCCGTCCGGCCGTCGGCGAGCCGGAAGTCTCCGTTCATGAGGGCGCCAGAGTTGGAGGCGCCGGATAAAATAGTGTCTATCCCAAAACTCGCTCCGCTGGATGCTTCCATGTTAAGAGACGACGGGTGAAGCCTTCATAACAACAGCGAGCTGCTTTCTCCCGCGGCGTGGGAAATGAAATCAAATCACAAGAAAATACACTCTTGACAGAGAGGAGAAATTTAAAAAGAATTCAAAAAAAAAAAAAAAGCAGGAAAGAACTGAGAAGAAAACCCGAAATAAAAAAAAGAGAGAGAGAGAGAGACAGAGAAAGAGAAGAAAAACAACAACAAAAAAGGAGAAAATCCACGTTTGTGCGGCTCACAGTCTGGATGGTCCAGCGGTACATTCAGTGAAACAAAGTGCGGCTCTGCTGCTCCTCGTCCCGTTTCTTTTTTTTTTTTCTGTTTGGATGTTGAACTTTGTGTTAAAAGTTGAGGCGCATGGAGAGATATACACAGGGCTGACTCCTCGACATCAGGCTCCCCCTTTTTGCCGCTAATCGCTCCGGTGTTGCTCCACAATGACTTCCTATGCTGACGTCACGGCCCACGGCGAGGGGGGAATTAATATTTTCTCCTTTATAATAAACACTCGACGCCCTTTTTCTCTCTCTCCATCTCTCTCTCTCTCTTCATCTCTCTCTCTCTCATCCACCTTCCCTTTGCCCTGCTGCCATTGGCTTGCATCCTGACCGGCTCCTCAGAGTCACCAATCAGAGACGCGCTCTCCTCTCTCAGACTCTTGCAGCGGGTTCAGGAGCCGCGGCTCCTTTTTTCCCCCCTCTTCTTCTTCTTCTTCTTCTTCATCTTCTTGAAATAAAAAAAAAGGAGCAAAAGGGAAAAACAACAGCCGCGCGCACTTTATGGCCAAACTGGAAATATTTTTACATGGCGAGAGCTAAAACTGAAAGTTGGATTTTCTTTATTTTGTATTTTTATTTTTTTCTCTCTCTTCATTTTCTAGTTTTAGTTTTGAAAGAGAGAAATGAAACGCCCGGATTTCATTTCATAGCCAATAATAATAATAATCATGATAATAATAATAAAAACAGATTCGCCTCCAGTTCTACGGTAGGAAAAATAAGAAACATTATATATATTTTTTTAAATGTAGCCTATTTTACATTTTTTCGTAAAACTCGTTTTAAAGTTGCAAATATTTGTTCAAAGCCCCGACTGCGATTTTAAACTACAGGCGTAAAATATAACTGAGAAATTAAAAAAAAAATGACAAAAATAACTGAGGAGAGATAAGCGGCACCTGACGTCAATCAGTGCAGAGATTTTTCCCCCCTTTTTTTCTTTTTTTTTTTTTTTTTTTTTTTTTTTTCTTCCTGTGGAAGGTCGAGCAGTGGAGCGGTGACTGCCATGACAGCACATCCTGTTAATAACCACGTCACCCTAATTAGTAAAGTAATTATGAGGCGCTAATGAGCGTTCAGAGGCAGTAGGAAATTCAGCACTTTTCGCCTCGTTCCGACGTGGATCTGAAGGACGTTGAACCGAGAATTCAAAAAAAAAAAAGAAAAACAGAAAGAATGAAAAAAGAGAGAGAGAAAAAAGAAGCTGACAGAGAGTCTGTTGAGAGAGCAGCGGGGCTCTCAACGCTCATGACGCGCAAACATGGAATTTCTTGAATTCTGTTTCTACTGTTTCTGCCGCATTTCAGGAAAAATATGGATCAATTAATTCCGGTTTTAGTCTATGCTTTTATCATTATAATAACAATAAAAAATTATTATTATTATTGTTTGTGTTCCTCCTCCAGCAGGATCGCAGGACAAATGGAGCCTTTAAAGCTGGAGTTAAGAAGCTGAATCTCGGACTTGAAGGTTCGTTCTTAAATTTGCCTTAACCATGAATGTAACCACAAGTACCAGTTCATTTAATTTAATTCATTTTTATCATTTTTAAATAAAAATTGTTTCATCATATTTTAGAGTTCTTTGCTAAAAATCTTAAATTATTTGTGCCTCCAGAAAAAAATGACTTTGCTTCTCCCCATTCTGTTATTTTTTTTTTGCTCTAATGAAAATATAACATTTATTTTCCAGTGACATTTTGATTTCTTTTTCTTTCTGTCCCCCCCCCCAAAAAAAAAAAAACAAAACAAACAAACATTAATTTGAAGCTAATGATTTATTTCCCCCATTGTATTTATTTAGTTAATCACATTCATAATAAACGACATTAAATATTCCTGAATGATAAAACACAGCGCTGTTTTTTCAAACTGAACTTCCATCGTGACCCCGTCTCTTTCCTCCAGCCTCCCTCACAGGAGGCGCTGGCAGAGATCCACCACAAGGCGGCGACAAACCGAGGCCAAAGTCCAACTGATGTGGAGCAGAGCGGCGCGCACGAGGCCTCGGCTGCCCTTTAATAAGCAGCAACGACTCGTTTCACCTCCGCGGTTCTCCTCTGAGCTTATTGTGCACTTAGAAAGACACCGGCAGGATATGATGAGCCGGACGCTTGATCCACGCGCACAATGCTGAGCCAATCAGAACATCCGGTCATCAGAAACCCCCTCCACCTCCACAAACCGCCCAGGTCAGATCAAAGCGATGCTTAAACACGTCAGTCAGTGTGCGGACAGGCGCACAGGCTGCGTATCATCCCGCAAACAGGAGCAATCAATCTCTTTATTAGGGCTTTTTTTCCTTTCTTTTTTTTCCCCTTTCTTTCTTTTTTTCTTTTTCTTTTTTTTTTTTTTTTGGTCGCCGCAGGAGCAAATTGAAAGCTACCAGTTACTTATTGGCCTCAGCTGATGGTCGATGATGGAACGGCGCGCGCACACACACGTGAGCGCGCGCGCCTGCACACACGGTGCTGCCGGCACCACATCGATTCTCTGGCGGCTGTGCGTGGAAGCTGTCACTTCACCGCCGCCGACCTTTGCGGGTCTGCACAGTTGCCGCGTTTACAGAGAGACACCCCCCCCCGCACCTCCTCCCTCCCCCCGCCTGCCCCCCAGTTTAGACTGTCAGGCGGCGAAGGGTCGGATGGCCACACGAGCGTCCACACGCGCGCTCGCGCACTTTCAGGACGCTTTGCTGAAGTTATAGGCAGTGTTAAAAAATTACCTTTGAGACTAAGAAAGTGAAAGGGCCAAAATTACAACTATACAAAAATAAATAACAAAAAAGTAAATATAATAGGCTAATAATAATAATAATAATAATAATAATAATAATAATAATAATAATAATAATAATAATAGTGCAATTTGCTAATATTTTAAATTGTGAAGATTTTATTGGAGAGGTTTCATTTAAAATTTCAACATCAAAATAACTTCTTAAAGCATATAACTCAACAAAATTGGTTAAAACCTATTTTTTAAGATAATTTAATTTTATTAAATAAATTAGTCAAGTAAGTTGGTTCTAAATATTGTTATTATTATCAGTCATTCAAACTTTAATGCAACAAAAAAAAGAGTATTTATGTTTTGTGAATTATGAAAGGAAGGACAAACATATGTGCCATCATAACAGCAAAACAACGCCACATAAAATGAATTTACCCAGTTAATTTCCTGATCTGGATTTTACATTGCATGACCCCACTGACACACATATGGTAATATTAGTGGCCTAATAATTCAACACTTAATTCAAGCTCAGGTTTGGCAACAGTTTTTTTTCTGCACAGAGCTTTACTGGATCAGAACCGCTCACCCATGCCATGCTAACAGGAATCAAATGTTGGTAAAATAGTGTTTAAATCTCTCCACTGATGACCAAAGCCAATCTGTTCCTTAGCAACAACTCCTCTGGATGAAGAATCTCACCTTGCTAGCATGTTTGGTGTTAGCATCAGCATCTGTGGATGAACTAGCTGCAGGTAAACTTCAGCTCTCGCTCCGACACGGAAACTTTATCCATCACAAGACTTCTAGCAGTTTTTATTATCAGGCCCAATTAAATCAATAGGAACATTTTGGCCTTATGTTCATATAAATTAGAACAATCAGCACATGCCGAGCTAACAGGTTGACTGAACCAACAGCTTCAGTTAAATAAAAATGTTTAGGCCCCTAAAACATTATATTTCTCAACTAATTCCCAAAATCAAAATGGAAATATTTTGAATACGTAAAGTTAAATAAAATCTTAAAATCAATTTTTATCGTGTGGAGTCTATGTTTTTCCATCAACATTTTCATGCTGACATTCATATTTCTAGTCTCTTTAAGCAGAGATGTGAACAACAGAAGCTCATCAGCATAAAATACATTTTTTTTTATATCTTCAGAATGAGTAGAAAACATTTTTATTTTTCTTCTTAGGAAGATTTAAGAATTATTTAAGAAAGACTGTATTTCATAAAAATTGTTCAAATCCGCTAAGTTTGTTGTAATTTTGCTGTAGCTTCTCCAGTGCCAACTTCATACCCCATCCTATAATAGTTAGCAGTCATGCGGTTTCATCTGAGCAGATAGAGGTCAAAATGTAAAGAAATAAATCAGACATGATCAAACCTAAAACATGACTCGTGGGGAGAAAAGTGCTGTTTCATGGACGCCTGTGTGTGACTGAGGGAATCAAAGCTCTGCGCTCATCAGTTCACGCCGGCATGAGAAACAGCCGGAGTGTCAAGAGTCGGTGTGAGGGCCGTAACTGACCGCCCAGTCAAACCTGTCCTTGACAGACGGTCGGGGGCAGGTGGGGGTGAGGGTGGACCAGGGTTATATTGATTAAAAGATACAAACCAGACATGCAGTGTAACAGTATGCAATGAGGTCAGTGTCCAGTCAAACTTCTATTTTTCTCTTATTCCTTCTGCTGATGTCTGTTTATAAATGGTTTCCTGTGTGTTGCAGGAACGTTGTCAGATCTTCAGACTTGTTACAGCAACGCCACTCTGTGTGTGTGTGTGTGTTCAATGTTATTTTGCCTTTTATTTTAGAGTGTTTGTGTTGTTGGGGAAAGGACTGATGGTCACCAGAGCGACAAACAGCTCAGGGCCGGATATACAAGTAAGGGGGCCCCTGGGCTGGAGCCGGTTTTGGTGCCACACTCTTCTACTGATGCAAATTACAATACATCAATAGGTAATCCCATACAGGAAGTGATGCATGGTAGGTTTAATGTGTTCAGCAGCAGTTCCATAATATTCCCAAAAAATTACTAAAACTTTTAAATACTTCAGTTTTTATAAAAATTCAAAAAATCTGATTGAAATTCATCTGATATGGACTGAAGAGTTTTATATAAAGGACAATCCAAACACATATTTTGAAAAAGAAAAACAGAGGAATAAGTATTAGGCACCATGGGCTGCATTTGCATTAATCTCCCCTTTACTTCGCTGCCCCTAAATTGAACCTTCAGAAGTCGTGTGTGTAGTTTGAGCTCACAGATGTTCCGTGAAGCCCTCTGAGGTTTGCAAGACAATAGAGAATAATAAGTTGTCATGTTAAAAAAAAAGGTAAATAAATAAGTTTGACAAACTTTATTCAATTACATGTAGCAAATTAAGTCAATTTTTTTTAAAGTTGGAGCTCTTCTCTCTTTTTCCTGTGCGCGCAGGTTTCCGACATGAGATACTGATGCATGCTTCATTCATGGAGGGAATGTAACACCCGCATTAGGTTGTATCATTTCTGGGCTGCTAAAAATAAGCACCTTCGCATATTTTTTAACTATTTACCGCCACAACAAAATATTCAAAGAATCCCAAATGTTGAGCTTCCCTCCTCCTGCTGTCAGAGGAGCAGGATCAGAGATGCGCAGGAAGTGGAGAACACATTGATTCCAGCGCGCTCCAAACACGGGCTGGCCCTGACAAGGTTGTTATAGCAGTCGGTGGGGTCTATACAATCGCTTAATCACCAAAGCTGTCAGTCAAACGGGGGCCGCTGCTGGCTCCATGCATGGCTGCGAGCGGCGTTCCACTAGCAGCCTCCCTGAGTGATTGATCCGTGCTGATGGCATCGCAGAAATAATTACAAGTCGTCTCCTGATGTGTGATTCCGCAGCACGTTCACGCTTCACGAAGGTAATCGGGAGGGATCAGGAGGGGTCAGTGCCATTTCCTATTACCTGGAGTCCGAGCAAAAAAAAAAAAAAAAAGAGGAAAAATAAAAGGGTAAAACAATGCGAGCAGAGTGAGGGGGTGGAGGGGTCTGGTGAGCTTTGTCAACGAGTTCTGACGTGATTTTTGTCCAATCTCAACCACTTAGAGCATAAAAGCTGAACATACTGCAGCCAACTGATGGAATCCAATGCTCACAAATGGGAATTTCAAATAATCGGCTTCATTTAGTTGATTCCCATCACAACAAATCGACTGTCAGACGCCATGTTGGGAGACGGTCAAATTTAGGGCCAGTTTAAAGCCACAGGATTAAACTTTGCGTGCTGCACTAAATAATAAATGACGTAATCAATATATTAATGTTCTTTCTGAAGGTTATTGCAGTATAAATGTATCTCATGAACAAATGTTAAAGTCAACATAAAAAAAAAACGTCATAAGATTTATGTGAGGACAATAAACAGAAAACCTAAATTAAAAAAATGTCTTCTATATATGACATCTTGTTTGCCGTTCTGTAACAAGCCCCTGATTGGTTGGACTGTGTGTATTTTAGCATATTTTTGCACCTCCGTTTTATTTTGAATTAGTTAAAATGTTCAAGTTTGACGTTGGGAAGGAAGAGCACAGAATCTCTGAAGGATTTATAATCCAGAGAAGGAAAATCTGAACTGCCCCCGACCTCAAAATCCAATATGGTGCAGATCCATGAAAAAACTGGATCTGCGCTTCTGACGGTTTGTTTGTCTCTTTGAATCTGATGCACAGTTTTATACTTGTGTTTATAGTACACGCCAAAAACAACAAAAATTGTGACGCAGAAATCAACTGTTGAGTGATTGAGACTGACAATTTTCTTTTCTTCCGTGACATCCTGACCAAAAAACCTGTTGGGTTTCTCTTTGTCTCTAAAGCGGCCATAAATGCATGGGCCATAAAGGCACCACTGAATGTCATGATGTTGTCAGGTTAACAAAACACAGAGGATCAGGTCTGGAGGCCAACGCTGGGGAGGATATGGTCTTCAGTCAGAGGCCTCCCCGGATTTGATGCAAAACTGACCTCTACCAGAAATCCTTCTGGTCTCTGATCAGCGTGGACAGAGGCTCCTCTAAGACACTTGTTTGATGAGCTTAATGTTCCCTTTGTTACAAATAAAGTATTTTTCAAATGAACTGCATTAAAAATGGAGATTAAAAAAATACATTTGATTTTAATGACACCATAATGCCGCTGTTTTTGTGTACCTTAAATTGAGCAAAATTCTTCAAATTCAAACAAACAAGTCCTGAATGAATTTTATACATGACTGCATTATGTGTCATTCCAACTCGTTGGCCTCTGTTTCACATCAGAATCACACATCAGCAGTTTAATATGGCAGCTGACAGGCAAAAGAATCTGCTGTTCTGGTTTTTTTTCTTTTAAAAGAAGGAATTGATTTTCATGCAGAAGAAGCATTAACCTTTATTAAACATCTCTCTGGTCTACACAGGAGCGCAGCAGTGAGGAGCAGCCGTACGACACATTACCCGTCCTGACAGCGTTCACTCCCTGCATCACACACACACACAAACAAACAAACAAAAACAAAAAAAGAGAGAGAAAGAAACACGCAGAGAACACAAACAACACAGTGTAAAATGGGAATCAAGCAAGTAAACAACAAGCGTATGATATCTGCACATGAAGGAGGCATCCTGTTTCTCACTCTCTCTTTCTGTCTGTGTGTGTGTGTGTGTGTGTGTGTGTGTGTGTGTGTGTGGTGTTGTGTGTGTGTGTGTGTGTGTGTGTGTGTGTGTGTGTGTGTGTGTGTGTGTGTGTGTGTGTGTGTGTGTGTGTGTGTGTGTGTGTGCGAGAAGCGGGACCGGCGGAGGCATGATGTCACTAATGAACCCGGAGAAACGCGGCGGTGAATAATGAAACACAACACTGCATTTTGCAACAGAAAGAAGAAAAAGGTGAGATCATCAGCGAGCAAGAGAGGCAAGAGTGAAAGAAAGCAAGCAATGATTAAATGATCAAAAGCTGGCAGAGCGCGGCTCTGTGTCACTGCGAGGCACACTCATCTACCCACAAGTGAAAGTTAGGTTTCAAGCACAGTGTAATTATAGCTGGGGATGTCAGTTTGACATTAATGCAGCCAGCAGAAATTCCCTAATTGGCCTCAGAGGAGAAAGTGAACCAGAAAATATATTAACATTTTAAAAAAGCATATTTTGCCTAATCCTTTCACTTTCCAACAATATTTGAAGACCAAAATGCCCCGGGCATGAGAATTTAAATGAGCAATTTTGTTTTTGAAGGAAACGGCCAATGAGACAGAAAATAGACTAAAGGGAAATCATTAGTGTATGAGAGATCCTGACAGGCTCGCCTTGCTGACTGGCTGGCCTGTCACTAGGAGTCTGTGTTCTTCAGCTCCACGCTATGAGCTAAGCTGATAACATGAAAAGACCCATAAACGTGCAGCCAGAAGTCAAAGCCTATTATCTAGAAATTCAAATGCGGGTATAAGGATGAGAGGAAAAAAAAAAAAGAAAAAAAAAACCAAAGGAGGCGTGGAGGGGCAGCGGTGGTGGTGGGTGGAGGCACAGCTCCCTCCATCTCCTGTAGGGGGAAAACTGGCCAGAGCGAGAGAACTTCTAATAGGCCCTGTTATCTGACACAAACGTGTGCCAGAAAATGTTGCTGCAAATCATAACATCGCCTGACAAAAAACGAAAAAAAAGAAAGGAAGAAGAAAAAAAAGCAAAGAGAGAGAGAGAAAGCGTGGACGGCAACAAACTGCTGGAAGTTAAGGGAGAGACGCAATGTCACATGCGCCCAGCCTGATGTGACATGACCGTATCAGAGAAACACAGCTAAGTGCAGTCAGGAGACGTTAGGCCGGTCCCCCGGTGATGAAGCAGCTGAGGCAAGCATGGCCCCTGGCGTGGGACTGCAGGGCAAACTGCTCAGGCTGCACAAGCCTTGCCCTTTTGAAACAAAACAGAGAGGAATGGCCAGGGGAAGCTGGTCGGCCTCAGCAAGGAAAAAAAAAAAGGGGGGTCGGGGGGTAGAAAGGAGCAGGGGGTGGGGGGTTAGGTTTATTTCCTCCAGCGATGGAAAGGGGGAAAGAAAAAAAAATGCAATGACTGAGAAGACAGAAGAAAGTGAGAGCAACAACAGATCTCAGACACTGTGTCTTTTTTTTTTGCACGACAACAAAGGGCATATGATATTCCAGCCTCGGCTCCAGCGGCCGGTCAGAGGTTTCTGCTCCCACCTCGCCATCTTTATTCCTGCTCACAATCAGGCCAGGGCTGCTCACAGAGGGATGGAGGGATTTCACTCCTCTTCTTCTTCTTTTTTTTTCTTCTATTAGGCTGTTACCCCGAACACAGCAAATCTAATCAGAGCCTTTGATAAACATTTGACACAAAGCAGTGGGCTTCTGTCTCTGCTGCCTACAGCCCAGGGCAAGAGATTGAGCCTGACGAATTTTCATCCACAATTTTCTCTATTTTAACTCCACCTGTCAAACAGCATGTCAGTCAGTGTGACACAAAGATGGAGCAAATCAAAGCCTCTCTCATCTTAAAGGAACACACACACACATGTGTTGCTGAGTTTAGAGGGGGTTCACAATGGCCGACAGATGATGGGCGGATGCAGATCAAGTGTCAGAAATGGGAAGAACCTTGGACACTATATGAGTTGCAACCAGCTATGGCACAGCTACCTTGAACAAATGATTTGATTATTGATTACTCCTAAAAAAAACGCAACTGAGCTACTTAACTGATTACTTGATTAATTAACTAAGAAAACTAACTAAGTTAGATTGCATGTCACTCTCAACTCTCCTGCACTCACCGCTTTTGCACCAACATTCCGTTTTTTGGGTTTGGGTGGGGAGTGTTTAGTTGTAGCTCTCTGCTGCTCTACAACTCCAAATGTTTCTCCAAATTTGATGTATTTTTTGAAAATATATACTTTGACAGCTTGGATACTGGATGACTATTATCCTCATACCTCCAGTGGGTATGAAAAGATTCCATGCAGTTGCTAGAAGCTAATTTCATACTACACGGTTTGACAGTAAAAAACTCCCCTAAAAAACAATTTACTGACACAAAGCAGTGTGTCAGGATAAAAAGTTTACAGTAAATATTAATCATATTAGTTGACATAAACCTTGAAACAATGTAAATACAGTGAGAGAAGTGTTGAAAACTTTTTCTTTTTCCTGCATTTATATTTGCTATTTTATTCAGGGAAATTGAACATCAGTAATCGTCTGGTTAGTCTATTCTGGGATTGGTTGGTAGTGACTCCATCCTCCACTGGCGTTACACTTTACCAGTTTTTATTGGTGCAACAGCAACACTTTTGTCGTCTGCACAGAGGAAAAATGAACCTTGATGCTGTCACCGTTAGCAACACAAATCCATACAAGTGCTTTTATTTCCATCTCTCTTCTCCCTCCATTGTTTGTGCTGCTGCGTGGTATTTCACATGAGACGCAAGACGTAAGCAACAATGTCGTTTGGTGAGGTTTTTTGGGTAAAATTACAAAAATCACAATATACATCAATTCAGATCAGTAACTTTGATTTGACTCCTTTATTGGAAAGAGGCCTGTACGGTGGTAGCACTGTTGCCTTGCAGCAAGAAGGTCCTGGGTTCGATTCCTGGCCTTGGTCTTTCTGCACAGAGTTTTCATGGTGGGTTTCTCTCCAGGTACTCTGGCTTCCTTCCACAATCCAAAAACATGACTGTAAGGTTCTCCCTAGGTGTGTGTGTGTGTGTGTGTGTGTGTGTGTGTGTGGTGTGTGTGTGTGTGTGTGTGTGGTGTGTGTGTGTGTGTGTGTGTGTGTGTGTGTGTGTGTGTGCATGGTTCTTTGTCCTGTCTGTCTCTGTGTTGCCCTGCAACAGACTGGTGACCTGTCCAGGGTGACCCCACCTCTCACCCAGAACGTTAGCTGGAGATGGGCACCAGCACCCCTCTTGACCCCACTAGGGATAAGGGTGTTAGAAAATGGATTAGTACTTGTGTGAAAAAAGAGGTCATGTTAGAGTCATATTAGTCCCAATATTTGATTTCTCAAATAAATTTTGGTTACACTCTGATATACAAACAATCACAGAGCTTTGGCTGTCTTCTGAATTCACAAGCAGCTCTGAGCAGAAGCTCCACAGTCTCCTTGAGCCGACCATCAAACCCAAGGCCGGAGAAACCTGCTCTACCCTGCTCCAGTCTGCCTCGATCTTGGCCGTCATTTGCAACAAAACATCTAACTAGCGGAAACTGCAAACTGCAAAACCATTTGACCCTGCAGCGCAGAGTATGGAGGAGCCTTTCCTTTAGCCAATGGGAGCAGGCTTTGGGTCACCTGGGTCAATACCTTCTTTACCGAGCCTACAGCAGGATGGAAGCGGCGGACTCATGGAAGCAGCGGGGGACTGAATATGGCCTGGGAGGCTTTGTGGACCAGCATCGGCAGCGCTCCCCCTGAAACCGCATCGGGAGGGCAACACACATGCAAAAGTGTGATCATCTATTCATTAACTCCAATTATTGAGGGAAAGAAAAAGTCAAAGAATCTGATTTGATCTCCCATCCCGCTACCAGTCGACGACACAACACAAATAAAAACACATCAAATCTAGAGGCGTTGGCGCTGAGAATAAATGATAAGACCTCTGGCTATGTGACGGCCTTCGAATTTAAACCTCTTACCTGACCAGTGAGAAACCCCCTCTCATCCCAACTGCACCCCCCAGACCTCCTCCAACACATCCCTCCTTTCTAAATTCCTCCTGCATACCAAACTCCTCCGAATCCCATTTCCATGAATCTTTTTGATTCCTTTCAATCAGCTTCAAGGACTGTAAACAATGGAACCGCGAATATGATGGGGAAGTAAATCTACCTCGGCTCAATTAAGGAAACTGCCCCACAGCCTGCTGCGGCCCTGAGAGATGGGGAGTTATAATTAGAAGAGGGCAGTAAACTTGCAGACGTTATTGATGATCCACTGCTGACGCCTCCCTCGCGTTAGCATTAGTATTTTCCCCGAGCAAGGGGAGCTCACTGTCAGGAGAGGCTGGGTCTCTCTGAGTCCATGTCAGCGGGTGGAGGGTGAGGGGAAAGAGAGAGGCAGAGAGAGAGAGAGAGAGAGAGACTCTCCTCCAGGCTCCTCTTGGTGCTCGTCCACCTGATGGGAACACGGAGACTTGGCTGTTCTCCCCCTCATCAATACAGCAGGGCTCTTTGTCAGTAATTTGCAATAAGTGTCCACGCCACATCTTAAGGGACCGGGGAATCATTACTGGCTGAGGCCCTACTCCGCTACTAATTGGATGCGTTGGGCCTTATCAACTGAGGATTTTCCGAGACCTTTGACAGATACCAATTCGAAAATCATTGTTCAGTTGTCAATTTAAGAGACCGTTAAAAGAGCTTATTTTAATTTTAATTGGAACTTCCTCCTGCCTTCACAGTGAGCCTGCTAGGATTAAAAATGAGCTTGGGGCATGTGTGAACGTATCCGTGCGTGTGTGTGTGTGTGGGTGTGTGGGTGTGTGAGCTCATATTCCTCTGGAAAAAGAGGGAAGATATGCAGGTTAAATTGACGGCTAAAAGTTCTGACCAGCGCGCGAGCGAAGGTTGGATGTAAGGCGTGTTTAGTTTACAAGGTCCTCGCAGCCTTCCTGGGAAAACATCATCAACATCGAATAATTCCGAATGTGAGTTGCCAAGGGCCCAATTAGGCACAAACACAAATTGAGATATATGCTTGAGTTGTTTGTTGGGGCAGTTGCACCGGGACCGTCATCGATCGCCATCGGTAAACTGACCAGCTCAGGGTCCGGCCCTAACGTGAAGGAGCCATGCTCTGTCACTGACCCAGAACTGATTCTTAAAAGGCCTGGGAAGGCTTGATGTGCAGCTGTGTGGAAGAATGAGGCGTAATCTGATTTCAGGTGTGGTTTTCAGGTCTGGCCACACAGAAGCTCCTCAAGTGTGAAGAAAGTAGTGAAGTTTCAGCTGCCCCTTTACTCGACTACTCCTAATCAATCAACTCTTGTCACCTAATTAATCAGCAATATCCACATTTGTGTAAGTGAATCTCAGTTTTCCTAGTCTACCCTGAATGTATCACTTACTCTCTCTGTACACCTGTTGTGCTGCCTGTAAATCTCCTGTTTTTTCTCGTCTCTTGCCAGATCGTCTGTCTTAGTGTTTTGCCTTCATTCTTGTGATTTGACCTGGACTGCTTTTCTTTTTTTTTTTACCCTGTCTCAGCTTCTTTCCTCTTGTAAGCTGGATTTATTTGGACCAGGATCTGTAAGCATTTAGAGACTGACCATCCCACTTCCAGAAGTTGTTAAACGTGATCAAACCTTCCTCTGTCAGTTGTGTCAGTTCTGGTACTAGACATTACACTGAGAGGAAGTTAATGTTGTTACTTCCATTTTTTTCTGTATCATAGTTTCTCAACTCTACTTTAAGAAAGATTTTGATTTGCTCTCAAAAGATATGTATAAAAAAAGAAAAAAATTCCCTTCTCACCCACCGCGGGTGGTTCTTATCCTCTGAGCTCGGGTCCTCTACCAGAGGCCTGGAAGCTTGAGGGTCCTGCAGTATCGTGGCTGTGCCAAGGACTGCACATTTCTGGACTGTTCCTGGGATCTGTTGTAGCCACTGTTCCAGTTTGGGGGTTACTGCCCCGAGGGCCCCGATGACCACAGGCACCACTGTGGTCTTCACCTTCCAGGCCCTCTCCAGTTCTTCCCTGAGGCCCTGGGATTTCTCCAGTTTCTCGTGCTCCTTTTTCCTGATGTTGCAATCACTTGGTATTGCTACATCTACCACAACGGCTTTCCTCTGATGTTTATCCACTACGACAATATCTGGTTGGTTCGCCATTACCATTCTGTCTGTCTGGATCTGGAAGTCCCACAGGATCTTAGCTCTGGCGTTCTCCACCACCTTTGGGGGTGTTTCCCACTTTGATCTCGGGGTTTCCAGTCCATATTCTGCACAGATGTTTCTGTACACTATGCCTGCCACTTGGTTATGTCGTTCCATGTACGCTTTCCCTGCCAGTATCTTGCAACCTGCTGTGATGTGCTGGACTGTCTCAGGGGCCTCCTTGCACAACCTACACCTTGGGTCTTGTCTGGTGTGGTAGATCTGGGCCTCTATTGCTCTGGTCTCATCCTGGCCTGTTCCAAGTTTTCACCTCTCGCCCATTTCCGTCTTATTCCAGTAGCCCATTAGCGGTTATTAAAAAATAATAACCGCATGCTGTGGAACTTTGAGCAGAAGTGTGCAGTAGGTGACCTCAAAATGAAATGATTTGTTCCCTATAAACAGATTTGTCATTTGGAAACAAGCCTGGCATCTCCCGTCCTGCATCTTCCTGCGACAGAATCTCACAGCAACCCTGTTCAGAGGGTAATAAGTGCCTAATTAAGGAAAAAAAAAGACAAGAGGGAAATTGACAAGGTATAAAATAGCTTTCTTCTCTGCTGCAGTTTCACAAGCGTGTCTCTGGGAGCTGGTGTTGTGTTTGCCGGCTGTTTTACTCGCTGTCAGAAAGGATTTGAGGCGAGGAGCCATCTAAGCATGTGTGCGGGAGGATTCATTTGACCTCATTATACATCAATAAAGAAAGAAGTGGGTTTACTAAATATCACCCCGCTGCCCACACTTCATGTCATATCATCCAGGAGTGTGCTAAAAAGAACGACTGCAGAAGCGTCTGGTGTGGATGGAGACACAGAGAGAGGGAGAGAGAGAAAACGAGAGAGAGAGAGAGAGGAGGAGGAAAGGAGAGGATGGTGATGAAGGACGAGAAGGAGGAGGAGAGGGGTGTGGGTTGAACCCTGACTAGCCAGGAGGGATTCTGACAAGCACAGAAAAAAAGCAGATACGCAAAGCTCTGTTTAAGAGCAGAGCAAGTGAAGAAAAAGATTTATGCTTTTAATTAATGGCAATTAAACCATGCCCGTTGGGCTGGCCCATGGCGATTGTTCTCTGGAAGAAAAAAAAAAAAAAAAAGGAGGCCGAGTTGGTGACAAGCATTTGAATCCACTAAGTTCCACCAGGGGAGCTGACACTGCAGGCATCAAACCTACACTAAATCAATAAAAGAATTAAACTTTTATAAATTGCATTTTGACAAGCATCAGATAGCGGCAGGCTTTGATATGCTCCGAACTCCTCCGAGGTGACGCAAACGAGGAGCGGCGCGCTTTAGAGATCCAAACAATCAAAGGGGTCTTGTTAGCGCGCGCTGTCAGATTGCAGCGGCGCTATTAATTACAACAAATTAATGTGACTCTCTCCACCTCCGCTGATTGGAATGATAATCAGGCTCGGCTCCGCGCGGGGAACATATGCAACCCTGCCAACAATAATAAGGACAGAAACCAACAGACGCTCCTGATGCTTGTGTTTACAAGCCCAAAATGCTTGTTGCTTGTTTTATCCTGCAGTCACACACACACACACACACACACACACACACACACACACACACACACACACCACACACCACACACACACACACACCACACACACACACACACACCACACACACACGCACGCAGACACACGCGAGTATGTCTTTGCATCTTCACAAGGACTTCCATTCATATTTCCATCCATTTCAGTGACCCTGACTCTAAATCTATCCATTATCAGAACCTAACCACTAACCCAACACTTCTTTATATGGATCCTGGGCTTTGGGTTCATGTGTAGAAGTTGGTCCTCATAATGTGGTGTGTGTTGGAAAAATGGGTTTTACATTGTGTCAGACACAAGACCACACACACACACACCGACACAGTGATCTATGCAGGCATGCACTGCAGAGCCACTTACTGTGGAAACGTACAGAACATATGATGGAACTTCTTCATGCAGAAAGACTTTAAGGTGTCTGATTATTGCGAACAGCAGCAGTTAAAGAGAGCAATATGGGTTCAGACAAATGTAGGCGTGACTATGTAGAAATGGAACAAGAAGCAGGGAAAAAAGAGAACAGTGTGTGTGTGTGTGAGGAGGGGGTTGGGGTGAGAGAGTGTTCAAAGCTGGCATGACAGCTCAAACATCCTGTCACTTACATCACTGTTCATAGCTGAACATCTCAAGTCCAGAAATGCATCCGGCATCGTGGCGACGTGCTGGGCCCCAGCGCCAACGGCCGTTCTAAATGAGACTGAAAGCTGTAATTACTGCACACACACACACACACACACACACCGCCCCCCAACACTCCTCCTCGCTAAATTGTTTACCATGAGACCGATCCGGCTTGCTGGTGCTGCTTCTTGCCCACTCTTCCTACGCCCCCTCCATGCTTTAATATCAGATATCTTTCCGTGGCATTCAGCTAACACCAGCAGCACGCCGCGGCTCACACCAGCCTTAATTTGTTCAGCGGTTATGTATTATTCATCATTACTCAATGCATTTTCACAGTGATTTGCAAATTCTATCAGTATACTTAAGTTTACACACATAATACAAAATGTACGATTTTATGTTTCCCCACAATCGCTTTGAGGGGAATACATTTTTTTTTTTTTTGCAGAACTTGGCAATGTAAATTTAATGGCATAGATAAATTAATCCTCTGCCTTGTGAACATTAATATGTGGAAAATATTGAAATAAGTTGAGACAGTAAATGCCCAGTCAAAGCGTTGTGAAGGCAGACCTTGCCGGGTAATGAGTTGCAGAGGTAATGTCTTCATTTTCTCACTGGCAGGTGAGTGTTTAACAGCGTGGCAGCTGCAGAGGAAACGGCCGGCCAACATGTGTTTGGCCTTGCTTAACAGAGAGGCCCGAAGATCTCGCTTCTCATGATAGATTTGTCGCGGATTGCACCTGGCTTCAGAACCCCTGAGCCCTGACGTCCCAGAGGACCCTAACGGTGACCCCATGGCGACTTGCCGCTTGTTGTATGCGCTCGAGTGACACTGCAGTGGTTTCACTGAGCAACATCAAGGCTACTAAAGGGATAATTGTATAGATGAATTGCATAACAGCACTGAACAATAAATGGATATCTGATTTGGCATAGATATGATGAACGTAGGTCAGCTGGTCTTACGAGTTTGAAGATGTCCCTAGTCTGAGACGGACCAAAACCAAAGAGGACCTTAATCACAAACACAGAGTCCAAACACTCGCTTTGGAAAATGGGCGTCACAAACTTGATTGTTGCAGTGGAGCCACGCCTGTTTGTGGTTTAGTATTTGCAGATTTGTCTGTTGATGGATTTTGCTGTGGAATGTAACTCCAATTATTGAACATTTATGACTAGAACACATATTCGAAGATGTTCAAAAGAAAATGTGATTTGGGAAGCTGAGGCGCCAAGCCCGACATGCTATTGGCCACCAAGGATTTTCCTGTGTGTAACATGCATAGATACTGGATCAGGCCAAGTGTTTCCTTCAGAGTACTGTAAATGTCTGAGTTAAAATGTTTTACAATAGCTAAAACATTTGGTGCTGAAAGACCCTGTCCACATTAAGAGGAGAATTTTTGGAAAGCAGATGAGAGAAAGTGTTTCTTTTAAGACCAGTATCCAATTGTTACATTTGGGAGAAACTTTAGCCGAGCCTCGCTTTAACCATTAACAGAATCTTCCTTCCTTGATGTTTGATCTGGCTAAAACCGATGTTAACGCCACCTGCTGGTGCAGACGTACAAATACTATAGAAGAATATCGGCTTGGCCCTAATGAAGGCTCGATTTTCCACTGATTTCCAAGTCAAAACTCTGATCCCCAGTTCAAAGACAACAAGGATCTTCTCTCTTTTTTTCCCAAAATCCAAGTTATCAGTTGTACTTTTAATTTTTAAAAGTGAATTGTAAGAAAATATATAAAACAAAGGTCCCATGTATCCTTATGTTGGGTGTTGGAGCTATTCAAATTTTTGAACTATAAAGCACATTTATAGTTCAAATCATACTGCTGGTGAAACTTCTCAGTTGGTAATTAAGGATGTGTTGCATTAAAAGAGATAACCTTCTCTGTTTTTTTCTTCTTTTTTTAATGCTTGGTATTTATATGCAGTTAGGCCTCATTATGATAATTTGATATTTTGACTGGATGGCCAGAGGCAGGATTATAAGAGAAGACGGTTTCAGAATGTTAATGCGCGCCTTTGAAACTAATGCATGTATTTATTGATTTTTCACTTCTAAATCTATCCTTCTTAAGTTGTCACGGTATTGTTGGAGCGGCGATAAGACAAGGATTTTTTCTGCCTTTAAACAAATTGGCCAAACGGAGGAATGCAAGCGCAGCACAATCATTCACGTCGAATCCCTCCCTGTGTCTCCATAACCCACACCTTCAATGTCACATTTCACACATGTAGCATTAGCTGTGAGACATAAGAGGAGGCAGGAACGGGGGAAGGAAGGACCTGGTGGAGGAGGGGGGCGAGGGGTGAGGGGTTGGAATCTGAGAGACAGATTAATGCCTCGCTGCTACTTCAGTGTATCAGGACATGGATTACGGCGATAACAGCTGCGCCCGTGAGTCCCCTGACTGAGAAGAATTACAAGTATTATCACCAACATCATTAAAGGAGGGTTCGTAGACGTGGAATGGCTTCAATCAATTCATCCCAAGATAACATGCAGCCAGCTGGACCCCCTGCGTGAGAACTTGACTTAATTGGGCAATAAGTGGTAGGGAAGGGTGCACACTATTTGATCAAATTACAGGCCCCCACCCGATGAAGGGATTACAATTTTCAGATGAGAGCAAGAAGGAGGCTGGAGGCTGGAGGCAGGCGCGGACTGCGGGTCAAGGCTACAGTTAGCATAAGCCCGTCCGTGGCTAAGTGTGAGGCCGGTGAAAAATGGTGGCCCACTTGGCACCGGGGAAAGGGGAGGAAGGAAGCTGTATCCAGGTCAGCCTTTTGCTCGGGGATACACACTCATTCATCATCCCCCCCTCTGGCCTCATTTCTGCCTGCTGATACTTGTAAACTAATAAGTTCCTTGTGCTATTTAGTTTGGCTCATTATGCTACAAATTCAGCTGCTATTAGCTTTTGCGTAGAGCTGGCGGAGAGAAAAGAAAGACAATGATGTGATAAACCATTAAAGAGCAATGTCTCTTAGCGGTTTTCAAAGAAAATCAAGGTTTGGAACTACTCTTTCAAATTAATATTCAAGTGTTTAATTAGTATTCAGAGGTGTGGTTAGGCTCTTCTGTCCATAATGCAAACCCAACAAAACTCCGCTCCACTAACCAGAAAACCAGAAAACAGATACCAGGAATTTAAATAAGTTTAAATGCCAAAAAAGCTGAAATTACCTTTTTGCAATATTCATAGATGGAATGGCTTGGCTAACCTGCATTCTAATTACCATTATTCCTAAGCAGAGTACAATTTAGTCATCAGTGGCCTACCACATAGAATTTTTCTTCCCAGAGGTTGGACTGGTTTCACCGAAACCGAACGTTTCAGTAAAATGATGCTTATGAGGAGTGAGAACAAAAAAATTTAATCAGAATATCAGTGACAGTTTGTTTATTTTAGTAAATTAGTTCAGCAACTTAAACTTATACATTATATGGATCAATCAGAGACACATTTCAAGCTTCTGTTTGTCTTAATGTTGATGAATTTTCCTCATAGCCAATAAAAAGCCCAACGTTCAATCTCCCAGAGACTTACTTAAAGCCTGTTTATGTTCAGAACCTGGACTCAATACCGAGTCGGAGTTCCTTCTGCATGAATCACTGCATCAGTGCAGCATGGCATGGACCTGATCAGACTGTGCTGTAATGGAGTCATCTGGTCTGGTCTCATCTTCCTCTTGACTCAAACTACACAATCACTCTACAGAATTGAATCAAATCCAATCAAGCTCATTAAAGCTCATGTAATCATAGTTTTATTTGTATCGTTGGCAGTGAAAACAGAAAAATGAAGCAGGAAGTGCTTTAAAATGTCTAGGTTGTGTTTTTGTGTCGACTAAAAAACTCAGTGGACCAAGACCAGCAGATAATGTGACTCTATAAATTATTACAGACTATTTTATTATTATTATTATTATTATTATTATTATTATTATTATTATTATTATTATTATTATTATTATTATTATTTTCTCTATTTAACCAGGTTAAGCCCCACTGAAATCTAGATCTCATTTCAAGAGGAACCTCGACAGAAACCCGCAACACACAACAACCTGGCACACAAAAATAAAATTAATTAAAACACATGCACAAGTTTAAAAGAAATGACACTAAAGTGTCACCCTCGACCTGAAGTGGTAAAAATCCTGTGTCTTACCAGGCTCCCTCAAGAATTCAGAAGTGGCCTAATACAAGGCCACTTTTGAACAGCAAGTTTGAGTCCCACGTTTTGGATAAAGTTAAAATGAACTTTGGTCACAATAAAGTCCACTTTATAATGATCAGATTTGTCCTGCTATATAACCACCTTTTTCATTACCACAGATTTTCCTTCCACTCAACTTTCCATTAATATGAATGAATACAGCACTCAGAGCAGACAGGTGAATTTGATTTTCACTAGCCATAATATGGTAACTATCAGAATTAATAAAAAAAATAAACACTTTAAATATACTAGTTTGTGTATTAAATACTGGGTGAGTTTTGTGTTTTGACTTCATTTGCTGAACAAACTTTTTAATGATGTTCTAATTTCATTTACAAAGGAGTATTAGGGCCAGACTAAGATCTGTTTGTCTTTTTTAAATTGCAAGAATAAAGTCATAACATTGTGACAAGTCACAATATTAGTTGAACAGGCATGCGGTATTATCAGAACAATGTGGTAAAACGACAAAGTTGTTTAAATGAGAGCAAAGCTTGGATGGACGTGACCCGATCAGCTCATCAAACCCATGGACAGATGTTTTCATAATCCTGCTACAGAAAGACATCTTGATGTTTATGTGGGAAAACATCAATCATGTCCCAGCTGTAAAACTGATGGGACATGATTCTTCACAACATTCCTGATTTTAAGTTTGTATTATTTGTGTAGCAGTTATAATAAAATCACTACTTCCTTCTACTATCTTTAAAACTTTATTCAGCTTATTCTCATCATTATGACAACTTTATGTTCATAAAGTCGTGACTGTAGTACCACACTTAATTCTTGTATTATGACTTCATTCTGATGAAATGAGTTCATGCTTGAATAATTAAAACTTTATTCTCATATTATTTGACTTCTTGACGTCCGACTGTCCTTGTGTGACTTAGTTCTCGTACGTTTTTCTGGCTTGTACTTTATTCTCATCGTACTGTAACTTAATTTTCATACTGTTGCAACTTTGTCCTGCAATACTATGACTTCACTCTCTCAATATTATGGCTTTAGTGACATAATTTTAGAAGTTTTTTTTTGTTTTTTCCTATCCTGGCCCTAACTCTCTGTCATACTAATATGATACTCTTTCATTCTAAAATGATGACCTGAAATTGAGTCCAGTCTATTTATATCATAGAGGATATGCAAAATAATAATTTAAGCCGTCTCTCGTGAACGTGTTTGTGTCGCGAGAGAACGAGTCCGGCCTCTGTTGTGTCTCTCTGCAGCCATTCCTCAAGATAATTCCTTGCTGGAGAGCAAGTATGTCATCGCTGATAAAGTGTGCTGCACATTAATTTGAGTTTTTTTCTTTCTCCTTTTTTTTTTTTTTTTTTTTTGCCAGAGTGTAATTCTGGCAAAATGAGCGGCCCTCCTGGGGACCCTGTGTGTAGACTAACTACTGGACAAAATTAGACTCCACAGTGCCAGCTATTCATAACGCCATTAATATAAAGGCAATTAAATGAGTTTTTAACCTCCAACCTGCTGTTATTAATGAACAAGGCGAGCGGAATGAAGACCCACCCAAGATGAAGTTGGTAATTATCTTTTTGCATCAGGTCTTTGAAACAGGTTTGAAATTAAAGCTGAGCAAATGAATTGTTGGGCTATTTTCTTCTGGGCAAACCCACAGGGAGACCGCGTGCTTTCATTTAATCACATATCGTCATAGCAAGCGGGTTAATTAGATGGGTTTTTACTGTCGCTGGGGCTTAGCGGCCAACTCTCTGGCATCCTAAAACACACAGAGTCCCCCCCATGCTATCAGACTGTCAAAGTGGTCATTAGTATCACACACTCTTTCACTGTAAATCCTGAAAAAAAAAAAAGTTCCCGTAAGATCAGAGTAATTAGGAGCGGATGGAGTGCCTGAAGGTCTTGTCTCTTTATATGCTCATTATAGTTTTCTTACAATGGTAATTATGTAAGTGATTGTGCAGCTCAGGCAGTGTTAACAAGTTCCTAACACATTGACATTATGAAATACCCCGGGTCAATTTCACACACATCCACACACATCCACACACACACATACACGTACACACACACAGGCGGAGAAGAAATGCTGCGTCTCAACACCAGTGACTCACGCCGACACAGAACATCTGGGGAAGTGAAACTTGTGCGACCAGCAGCAAGGAGCTCAGAGGCGGCACCGCCAGGGCCGCTTTCCAGACGGACGAGCAGGGGTCAGAGGTCACCGTCACTGTGTATCTTCCTCTGCAAACAGCTCATTAGTGAGTGGGCCTTCTCGCCGCTGACAGCGCTCCCAGGAGCGAGGAGGGAACAAGGGGGGCGGGGTCACTCTGGAACGCCCAGGTTGTTTAGGGGCCTCTTTGGGGGGCCGCTCCATGCTGTCCTCAGTCCTAATTTGTGGTTAATTAATAATTGATTCATCGACAACACTTCTCTCCTCTGCGCTATCATGATAATTCAGGTAAGAAAAGACAGAAAAAGTTTTTTTTTTTTTTTTTTTTTTTTTATCTTCAAATTACTTCCTGTTTGTTCTTTTAAGAGTTGGAAATAAATTTAACTTAAAACAGCAAAGAAAGTAAAGGTAATAGTTCAGAACCTGATATTATTATTCCAGTTATTGTTTTCATATCAGCAGGTGACACACTGGGTGTTTTCCTTTTGTATAAATTCAGATTAGTTGGTCCTGGATGCTAAAGCTAACGGTTCTTCTGAGAAGTCCAAAGTTTCTTCTCCTGGCTTAAAGAAACTCCAGTCTCAAAATCTCCAAGCAGTTAGCAGAAATACTATTTGATTCATCTTTAAAATGTAAACATATCAATGTATCAACATATCAAGCCCTCATAAACCAAAGACTGTTTACATGGGAAACTGATGTAGGAGGCAGTGTATCACCAATCGTCTTCCTGCGTGAAACAAAATGAATATTTTTGGATTTTTACATTGCTTTACTTTTATGTCAAGAACAGTCATATTAAATAAATTAGAATATCGTTATAATGTGGCTCATTTTTCAGATTAAAAGTACATTTTGAAAATATTTTAAAAGCAAGATACTTTTTATTAAACCCAAATTTTTGTTTTAAAATTTTTGCTTTTTATTGGTTTGATGGAACATTTTAATTTTAAATGTTATGTTTTCATCAACTGTTGGTGGAGCATTGTCACAATTAGCAGACATAAAGGCTCAACCATAAACCTTTGTAATTAATATACATATTGTTTCACTTGGTGATAAAGTTTCTGAAGTAAACAGACTTTTCTGTAACATTCTAATTTACTGAATGGGTCTGTGTTTACTGTTCTGTTCTCTGTAGGCGTTTCACTCAGGAAGATCAACGGTGACGCACCGCCTCCAACTTCCTTCTGCAGCGTATTTAAACAACTTAATGCAAGCTGACCAACGAAACATAAAAAAAGCATTTGCATAAACCACTACAATGTTTTGATAGTAGATCTTTTTTGTCCCATAATATCAACTAATCTTGATTTAAAAAGTCTAAAACTCATCTGCCGCAGGTAAGATTTTAGCTGTTTGCAACTTTTTAAGAGAACCTTCACTTCACAAGTCCTGAACTATCTCTTTGATCTGACTATTTCAAGTCTCACGTCTTCAGCGTGGCACTTCATGAAACACAAGTGTGAATTTTCACAAATCCTTGGACCGCTAACTAAGCTGTCAAACGGGTAAACTGCTCTCCATCTCACTGACAACAATCTGCAAATGAGCCACAACTAATTTACTGTCATTACGGCGCTAAAGCTGCCGCTTCTCCCTCTGCGCCCCCAAACCCCACATCGTCACTTTCGTCTGTCTCTAACAAGAGCCCGACAAAGACTACCCATCAACAAAACTCATTTGGCTAATACATTTGTTTGAAGCATGGCATGTTCTCTGAGCGATCAAGACAATTACTGGGGAAATGGAGAGAGACGGGGTCAGAGCGCGACGTCTTTATTACCGCTGCCTCACTCTGCAGAAGGCTCGGCGGCGACGGGAGAGAGCGAGGCTCCGGACTGAATAAATCTGTCTGTCTGAAGGTCAACAGAAGTGAAGAGGTTCCTCGACCCCAGTGACCCACGGGTCCAACTTGACAACTCTATCTATAGCCTGCGCCCATGACAAAGGCACAGCTGACAGATAGACGGAGAAAATAAAAGAGCAGGCAGCACTTAAGGTGACCCGAAAGGAATCTTTTCAGGGGGGATAATTGCGTGGTTAAATGTCACTCCTACAGCCCCTTTCAGTCCGTTTATGATGTATCAAGTTTTTATGTTAATGGGTTTGTCATTTTTGTTGGAGAGGGATTGAGCAACTTCAACATTAGATGAGAATTAATGTTACCTTTTTAGAGCAGAGCAGTTTACTGCATTCAAAAAGGAAAATGTTTGCTTCCTTTTACTAGTTTATTCCACTTAATATAACCAGGAACCTCATTCTGAATTCATGTGGATATTTAAAATCTTTTTAATTCATTCTTCCTTTTGGATATGAAAATTTGCCATCAATTCAAACTGTATAAAATAAAATACCTGCACAAGGTTTCAATAACTAGACGTTTTTGCATGTTGTCACAGAGACGCTAATGATGCATTTCATTAGGGTCTGAAAAAGCTCTTAACAAAAAACTGAAATTGAGAAAATATTTTAGCTGAAACTAATTAAAACAAAGTGAAGTTATAGATATAATATCCTTGGTTCTCCTGTTTATAAACCAATTTATCAGCCTTCAGAACTGTCCACATTGATACATGCATGATCACAGTACTTTGAACTTTTTGAGTTCTGCACCTAAAGCCAAAACTTTAGTACAACTATGACTAATAAAAACTAAATATTTTATCAATAATAACTAATAAAAACTCGCAAACAGTCTAAAAGCTAATTTAAACTGAAAAAGTGGCAACAAAATGAACCCAAACTATAATGAAAACCACAAAACTATTATAACCCTGGTGGTCACTTCCTGTCTGACTTTATTAGGCTCACATATTAATATGGTGGATTTATGATTCTTCTTCCTGTAATGTTTCTTCATTAACTGCATGAAATAACAGCCAGAAATCACATCCAACTCAATATCATGTTCCACAAAGCAGTTCATGGTCAAAGTGTTCACTGTAGGTTTACTGTAGAGTTTATAGATAGAAAACAAGCCCATATCACCACCTCATCATTTCATACATTTTCATACATTTCATACATTTTCCATGTATGAAACTATTTTTATACATGGAAAATCATTTCTACTTTTCTCACATCCATCTAAAGGATATTGTTCACATTCAACTTTGCAAACCTAAACACAAGTTTAAAACTAGCAGCTATATTAGATAAAATATGTTATCATTAGCAAAGTGTTCGACATGATTTAATTAGTATAAATTGCCAATATCTATTCCTCTGACCAAAGACGACTTTTGACAAATCAGTGTCTAAAATCAGTATAATTGCTACTACATGTCTTTTTCTAATAATCTCCTTTGACCTTTTCATTCAAATATATATCACATTTTTTTATGCGATTCTGCTGTATTAATCCACATCGTACAGTTTGACAGGAGTTATTAATTAACGTTTTACTGTATATTTGAAGCCCTTCTGAAAAAGCCAAACTTATCCAGTATTTTTCTGATTGTCCTGTCCTGAACTTAAACTTTCAACACTGTCATATGGAGTCCTTTGGGTTTTTATTCAATTTAAGTCCTTTCTTCTTAGGAATAACTTTTTAATCATAAAAAGATAAGACTTCAGATTGTTTTAAAATGGAATTCTGTCATTTCCAAAATGGCTACATCCTTTAAAACCAGAAAAGATGTTGCGACTTTATCTCCGCACAGCTTTTCTAGTTTAGCTTTAACTTTATTTAATAAGAATGATGCTGTGGTTCAATGTTAAACACTTGAGGTTAGACTTAAGAAAAAATCTTGCAAAGTAGTAAAGCCAAATGCTCTTTTATGTGAAATCCTTGAACTGAAAGTGATCAAATGATAAAAGTCGAGTAATAACAAACCATCAGGTCCAGTCACAGGTTCTCCTGCTAGACATGCCGGACAGTCAGATGAGGGAAAAGGTTCCACAATATCAGGCAAACTGTGCAAAGAGTCTTCTGAGGTGTCTTTGTGTAATATACAATTGCATGCTTCCTCCCTGGGCCTCTGTGGCTCTGCTGTCTTTAATTGACTGTCTTTGCTGTGATTAATGTTCACATGTTAAACATGCAGGTTGTGGACATCCTTACACAGACTTGGAAGGCCCTTCCAGGGAGCGGGGACTATCTCTGGAGAAGCACTTATCTCCAGCTGTGAGCTCGGTGTTTGGAGCGGGACGGCCCGATGGCCCCGGCGTCGACCCGCACTGCATCGCCGTGACGATAGAGGATATTTAAAGAAATAGCCTTTCCCCCTCCTCCCCTCCAGTAGGCTTTACACAATGGGGCTGTGGTGGAGGAGAAAGTCAAAGTTGATGCTGGTAAGCGTAGACCTGCCGATCTGAACGTGAAGAAATTTGATCAAATGGTGTCATATTTCTGAAATGTGTGTGTTGCTTTTGTGGCACTGTGGGAGTGAAGGGATCAATGATGTGGACTGGAGTGCAATAATTGTTGGCTTCATAGTGTTTTGAACTTGCATTTTACATGCTAATGCCGTCTAGCTTGTTGTACACAAATATTCAAACTGGGCACAAAATGCTAAAGGCTGAATGTCACATGATGATGGAAGAAAAGAAGACAAAAAGCACATACTGCAACTGTTTTATCGTCATCTCAATACTTAAAAATGTTATTGTCATCGCAGTATTTCCTGACATTGTGCAGCTCTGATCAGCTCAGTTTCTACCAGGGGTCATATTTCGGTACTGTAGTTGCAATTTGGTGCAATTTCAGTTTGCTTCATTCATGAAAAACAACCAAAAAATGGCCACTATTCACTAAACACAAACACACTACTTCTACACAAATGCTAACCAACACACATACGTACACGCACACACACACACACACACACACACACACACACACACACACACACACACACACACACACACACACACACACACACACAAATATACAAAGAAACCAAACAGTTAAAGGTCACACTGCTGTAGCGATGTGATCTGTTTATCTCCGTGGCTGAAATATGAAAATATCTCATGCAAGTATTTACATCTGTCACTGCCCTGATTTTAATTACTTAAGTGAAAAAGCTAATTCACATGTAAGTTTAATTGCATTTCTTAATTAATGCAACGACAGCAACAGCAAAATTGTGTTTTTGTTGTTTTGTTTTTTTATGTTAGAAGAACAGCAAAAAAGTTTTGCCATGGAAACGCAGGTGTTACGACCAAGTTAATTATAGTTAACAAGACGAATATAGTAAAGGTTGAAATTGAGAAAACATTTTTGTTAACTTAATTTAAAATGGCAAATTAATGAGGAAAAACAACAACTGACTGGAACTACATTGCACATCTATAGAAATGAAAACATACTGACAGAGACAATCATTTTTGTGTTGATGAATTTATTTATTAGCCCTTTGAAATGACGTGAAGTTCTTTTTTTGCAAAATGGCAACAGAAAAAGATGGAAGGAAACAAACTCCAGTCAGCTGGTTGTTCAACAACATTTGAATACATGTTTTGAAAATGTTAACTTCCATTGAGCATTCACGACCCAATCGATGTAAATATAATCACAATCCAATGCTGACTTTTTTAATCTGCACCTAAACATTAACCAAAGTAATAAAACAACTAAAACTACAACCACAACTAATACAAACTAAACTGAAACCAAACAATATTAAACTAATATCTTCAAAACTCAGACAATTGAAGC
The DNA here is from genome assembly GCF_027474105.1 of Poeciliopsis prolifica. NCBI lineage: Eukaryota > Metazoa > Chordata > Actinopteri > Cyprinodontiformes > Poeciliidae > Poeciliopsis > Poeciliopsis prolifica. Next base: position 2,002,271 of record NW_026562435.1, on the reverse strand, counting down.
TAATAAAAACTAAATGGATTAGAGAAAAATGTGTCAAACAAAAGAAAACTATCATAATCCTGACTGCTACACCGTGTAAATAAGAATTGCAGTTTTCATTCAAAACAAAAGTTCCAATAAAGCAAATTCCAACCAAAACTGTACTGCATGCAGAAATTCCCCTCTAAAAGCTTCAATGTTTAGAAAAAGCTCGGCGCTGACAGGTTCTGTAAGTGATTACGGTCCTGTGATCCGCTACATGCCTCCGTTTGGTCATCACTACAAATTACAGAGCATGCAGCTGATCCGGGCATTAGGAGATTCGCCACAGCCACAGCATTTACACAGTGGGCTCCACACGGCCGGGCTCCGTATGGAAGCGCAGGCCAGCATCAATCAGCCGAACACCAGGCCGCCACCAGCCATCACGACCAACCACTGCTCCGACTGATTACCAGGGTAGCTTTTACATCATTAGCCCAACTCCCCTGCCCCTTTTTCCCCAGCCTCCTGATGACTAACAAGGCTTGGCAGGCTGCAGCTGAAATGTCTTGGCCAACATAACCAAGAACCCACCATTACCAGGAGCTGCACAAACACACAACTGTTTGACCCTGTTTCCAGCGGAGGAAACGCGCGGGGACATCGGAGGAACACCGACCCCTCCGACGAGGGAGGTCAGTGTTTGAGACTGAGCTAATTGAAATCAACATCCATGATTGGACACGCGGGCTGAGGCGACTTGGCAGCACGTCTCCTGCCAGCATCAGTCACTGTTCAAACGCTGCCCTGGCGGCAGAGAGGCCGGCCTGCTGAGGAAGAGGCGCGGGGGTCGCGTGGACGTCCCCAGTTTGCAGAGAGAGGGACGGCAGGGGCGGTCGTCTGTGCACACGCATCAGCGCTCCTCCACAAGGACACGCAAGACGCCTATCAGTGGCAGCTGCGAGCCTTCGCCCCAAGCCGAGAGCGGACTGGACCGGACCGGAACCGGGTCTGCGGCACTCTCACCTCCCAGCAGGCTGCCTGTGGGCCGGCCGCTAATGGTGGCTGCTCCACAGAGTCATGCCAGCCCCCAAAGCGACTCCAGGACCACGCTGGCCTGGGGCCGCACACATTAATGCAACACTAATTAGCAAAGGAGCTGACCGAACAATTATGCACAGTTCAGTCATAATGCAGAGGTTAAAGGGCATGGCTGCCACAGCATCACACAAAACAGCACAACCCACATGTGTGGGTGTGCAGCATGTCATTGGACACATTGGGTACTGTATGCATGCATGGGTTACAACTGTAAACTTGACTGTATAGTTTGTTATTTTATGTGATAGACCAAATGAAAAAAATGTGACCAAATGAACGTCTTAAAAGTATGCCACGCATTTCAACTCAGTCACGTTTATTTGGACAGAATATATCAAGGCAGTTCAAACTTTTTTACATCATGTAAACATTATAAACACATCATGCAGTCAGCAGCTGTGAAAACCCATAACAGACCTTGCATTTTGTCAAATGCAATCATAAATACACAAAAGTATGTTGATCAATGATCCCTTTATTATCTATCAAAGTCAACTCTAAACAGATGGGGTTTGCCCTTGATTTAAAGGAACTCAGTGTTTCAGCTGTTTTGCAGTTCTCTGGTTTGTTCTCCGTGTTTGGTTCTGGGGATGCAGAGCAGAACCAGAACCAAAAGACCTGAGAGGTCTGGAAGGTTGATGCAACGCCAGCAGGCAGTGATGTCCTGGTTTAAGAGAGAACAGCAGCAGCATTTTGGATCAGCTGCAACTGTCAGATTTCTGAGGCCAACTTGTGAACACAGTGTTGCAATAATCAAAGATAACATTTACATTTACATAACATTTACTTGTTAGAAGCTCCTTCACCTGAAATACAATCGGAAGTCCTTAGTGGCATGTCTCTACCACTTTTGCTCATCTAGAGACAGAAACTTTGACCGATTCCTTGTTGCAAAATTGCTCAAATTGAGGAAAATGGACAGAGTCCAATACTACTGGTATGGGCTTTGACTGGACCATTCAAACAAATGAATATGCATTGATCTTAGATATTTTCTTCATTAAGTTGAGATGTTGCAAATGCAACTATTCATGCAAATTCACTTGTAAATTTTCTGTAAATCTCACCAATTACCTTTTTGTTTCCATTTCTGACCAATAACTGCAGCTGGGCTGAAAGTTTACCAATCACCTTAACACCCTCCTAATTTAACTTAGTGTTTCATGCTATCTCTTGAAAACTGAATCTTTGATGCGAAATGTTCAGACAGCACTAGCAATTTTTCGCTCAAAAACCATTTTAAGATGTTCCACAGTCATATCAGGCCGCAACACAAAAAATGAAAAACATCAGTGTACGGCCCCGGCTGTGCGCTGAGGGTTGTTGTCCTGTATGGAAGTGAAACATCAAGCATCAATTCTCAAGTCTTCTGCAGCTTCCATCAGGTTTCCTTTAAGAGAGCGGAGCGGGAGCGAACATGGGAGCAGCAGGCAGTGATTGCGCAACTGCATTCAGCACACCACAACATTATGTTATGTTTAGGATGAAATGAGAACGTGTTGGTTGCATAAATTATGCCACAAAAGCTGAGCTGCCGGCAGCGAGCTTCTGGCACAAGACAGACTTTTCCAAATTCAAAGTGGCACAGTGATTATTACATTCCAGATAAGACTCTGTCTCTTTCACTGTCAAAACAACCAACCAGTTTCCATCTAACAAAGACATTTTGTAATGGAGGTGAAGTTCAATAATAGACCCTGTTTTTGTATTTTGGTCTTGTTACTCGTCAGTTCGATCATGTGATTTTAAAAGGTATAACAGGTCATTTTAATGGTTTGTATTGTTCAGCCCAATTAACATATGGTGGAGGCTTATATTGCTTAAATTGAATTAAACCAACCAACAGATCTCAACCTCAAATAATCTCAAATAAGTTAACCTTAACTCTTGGGGGGTTAGCCAATCAGTGCCAAGGAAATGCAAGGTGCTTCTGGGTTGGTTGCCTTGTAAACACCAGTTAAAAGAGAATCAAGTTTCATTGCGCAGAGCTGTCTCAGCTTCAAAAGCTGCAATTTCTTTAATTTTTTTAGACATGCTTCATGCACAAATGTGCAGACAGGAAGATTTACATGAAAAATTTGGAGGTACATTTTGGAGAAAAATGTCAGGATCCATCAAGTATGAAAAAGCTGAAATGCAAAGAAATAAAAATAAGTGTTAACTAGAGTTCACGTCTGAACACCAGTCGGGACTTGCCTTGTATTTTGTTAGAACTGATGCTGTGGGGGATTGTAGAAATCCCTGGATGTCTCATATCCTGAGAATTTTCTGTATTTTCTGAATCACCAAGAGAAATGAAAGCACTCTCTAGAACTTAGCAGTTAAAAATATTAGAAGCACACAGTATTTGTGTTTTGACAGTTAGAAAACTTGCACAGTGTAAAAGGCTTCCTTTTTTTTCCATATATGTTCTTTGGGCTTCATTCTCTGCAGACTGGCAGGAAAAGCTCCATCCCTGTGTTTCAGGAAGATGTCATTTATAGATATGAAATGCTTATATGCATGATAAATCTTTCAGGTGTATCGTCCAGGTTATAATGGCTCAAAACAATCACCCAAACAACCCCGTAATTCAACATGGTGGTGGCATCATCGTGGTCTGGGGATAATTCTGAACCCCCACCCCAAAAAAAAAAATCCTCCCGAAAATTGGGAACAGCTCCAAATACCAGCCATGTTTGAGAAGATGGATAAATTAGACAATAAAACCACGTAAAAATGGTGAGTTTTCCAGCTAGACAGCTAGCTAGCAAGATCAAGAGTAATAATACAATTCATCTTTTTCATATTTAGCAAATTTTACAATAGTTTAGCTAAGAAGTATTCATAAAAATGGGAAAAACACAAAATATATGAGACAGAAACATAATTTCTTCCATCAGTCCAAACATTCTCCTGAGGTTTTCAGGTCTTCTATATTTCCAGGGTAAAACAATGAAACATGAAACATAAAACAGAGCTCCTTGACCATATTTTGCATCCGGCTAATCAGGGGAAAGTTAGTCTCTTTAAGAAATTCTTAAATCAACCCACAGCCCAATTAGCACAGCTGTTTAAGAGAGCAGACTTGTGACCAGAAGGTTGGAATCCCAGCTGGGGACGCTGCTGTGTATCTAAGGTACTTAACCTGAATTGCCTCAGTAAATATCCAGCTGCATTAACAGACACAGGATATACAAAGGGAACCTTCCTCCTCCTTTTCCGTCGGCTTTAACGGCCGACGGGAGCCCACTGTCAGTTTTGCAGCTACTTCCCCGCTCCAATAACTTCTGCAACTTTGCACAGATGAAAAGTTTTCCGCCATAAAGAAGAAGAAAAAAAAAGGCGGCAACAGCAGGCGACGTGTTATCCCAGAGGCGGCCATTACGGCGCGCCTTTGTCCTACCAGGATAGGCGGTTCACTCCGACTGCGCCGCCGTCATTTGTATTCAGTTCAGACGGCACTGATCATCTGCCACCATCTGCATAGTTTTACAGCCTGTGATCATGGCGTCGTTCTGAGGGACTGTCATTATGCTTTACGGCATTGTTAAAGCCTGTCAGGGTGCGGCACCGGAGGATACGGCTCACTCAAACACACCTCCATGTCTCACTGTGTGTGTGACTTGGATCAAGGGTTACAAAATACACCTCATCTGCCGCACACTGCGCCTGGAGATAAATCTGACCAGCACTATGCAGAAGGATGCACAGAACCGCTGAGGCGAGGCTTGAAAGGTCTACGCTTTGAAGAGCTGAGAGCAACACAGACTTGACTTTCTATTCCTCATTAGGAAGTCGGTGACATAAAATATCCTGTGCACAGAAAAAATACACGAGGTTACCCACATTTCCAAGTGATATAGTATAAACCCAGAGTTCCATCTAATACCACATTACCTATGCAATGTGCATTAATCATACTTCAGCGTGCTATGAAAACAAAAATATAAAACTTCTTTGAATAATGGCTTTCCAGTGATTTAATGCTGAAGTCTCTTTCCTTTTGAGAGTCCCAGGTGGTAACACTTTGCATATTGTTGTGAATAACATCCGTTTGTGTGATGGGGAATTGCCCCCATGGCAATGTAAAGCAGTCCTTTAGTGTGAATCACATAGCTGGAGGTTATCACTTCATATTCTTATAGTCGCAGGCATATCAAAGATCTGAAAACGCAGCTATTCCAAACAGTTGACAATTTTGTAAGTGCGATTGTTCGTCTGTGCAGCTGTAAACTCATTTGCAGCAGGGTTTTTTTTTTCTAACAGTTTGCATCATTGTGAAAGTGTGTCATTGCCTATGTTGGACTTATATGTCAGGTAAACACAGCATGATCACAGGAAAGAAAACCAAGTGCAGACAGTTTTCATACAGTGAAATGCTACTCGTGAGTTTAAAACGTGCCATTATATTTATATAAATCTTTGTTTTTTTAAACCAGCTTTTATCAGAAGTCCCATTCTTCGCTGCATATATCATGTATGAGTCGTCAATATTTTACGGTCCCTTTTCCAAGTTTGGTCAAACACTTCAATAAATTTTACTATGAATGCAAAAAATGCATATTTTTAATTCAGAAGGAAAATGATGCATCATTAACATTTTTTTATCATTAAAATATAAAAAGTAGAGGAAGGCAAATTGATCAAAAATATCAACAATACCGATACCAAGTTGGTTTCAGTGTCAGATCGATACTAGTGTGGTGAGATCAATACTTTCAGGTTTCTAACTTGATTTTTACTTTATTTTTAGTACTTCTTCTAAACTCGACCTAAAAAGAAAAAATGTTTTGTTTTGATTTGTTCTGAAATTATAACCTTTGCACTTAAGGCAGAAACAATGCACAAAAATATGTTTTTCTAATATTGTTGTATTTTGTGGATGCATAAACATTGTTCAAATTCTGTCCCAGGTTTCAACAAAACATTTTAAATAATAAAAAAAAAAAATCTGAAGATCAGAAGTTTGCCAGTGTATCAAACTTGAAAAGTATCGATATCGGTGATGCTGATAATGATATTAATATCGCACACTTCAAGGAGACCTCATACAGGAGACATTATGTACTGTCATGAAACCTGGCCTGCTACTTTCATGACATGGTTTGCAGAGTAAAGATGAATTATGATTCAACTTAGTAAGACTTAAATTTGTAGTTTTTCCTAGAAGAGTTGAATACAGTGTACCCCGGTATTTGTGGGAGTAAACAACCATAGCTAAAATCCACTAATACTTGAGACCTTACCTAAATGTCCTCTCTATTTTAAGAGGTGAACCTCAAAATATGCCTTCATATTCATTGATACCACAATAAAAACCAACTTTACAGCCAATCAGTGGCCAGGAAAATGAATGGCGTTCCTGGATTGGCTGTTTTGGAAGTGCTAGCCAATAGTTTGTCATGTAGCATGGTGCCTGTCGGTAGTGCGGCTTCCCGAGCTGCGTTTTCTTTTGAACATTTTAGATGTGCTTCATGCAAAAATCTGTGAATAAAAGAATTTTCCACAAATAATTTGGAATCACGTTTCACATACCAATCCGCTCAATACTGAACCGCGAATACGCCGGGCTTGCAACTAAGACGCAAAAATGCAGGACAAAAAAAATGAAGTTGAACAATGCTGTAATCTGAATTCAATATTTCAACATCAATTGCATGTGCATCATAAAGTTGCTCAGAAGTATTCACGCTGAATCCTTCAGGCAAAGAAAAAAAAAGTATCAGTAAATTGACAGTGAAAGTTAGAAGAAACTGTGGAGGAATTTGGAGCAACTTCACGGGAAGCGGAACCTCCAGAAGGCTCGAGAAGCCTATCGATTTCTAAAATACATTTTAAAAGGTCCCATGCCTGACTTTGGGTTTGACAGCTGGATTTGTGAAGACTTTGAACTAGCACCAGAACAAGGCTGCTCAGATAACGCCTAACAAGACAGCGCTGGTGTGGACCGGGCTAAGAGGGCCTTAAGGAGGCAGACAGAACCAGCTGAAGACTCGGCACGGAGGGCCGACCCTGGGCAACAGCCGCTAATGGTATGGGAGGATGCTGGAAAAATGTTCAGCTCAAATTTGCATTTAAAAAAAAAATTAAGGGGGGAAAGTGAGGAGGGGAGGAGGAATGCCAATGGCAAATTTGGATAACAAGACAACAGAAGAGGACGAGGAAGACGCAGGGTGGGAAGAGTCAGCAGCGTCTTTAATAATATCAGGGAAAAGTCAGAAAATGAAAAATCTGCCTATAGGTATGGGGCTAATTAACAAAGTTTTGTCTGAGAGAGGAATCCAGGGCAAAAGGGAACAGTTAGATTCAATATTCCCCAAAGATTGTCTTCAAAGCTTAAACCGAGGATATTAAATGCATCAGAAATAATAATAATGCAAGTGTGTGTCACTGCTGCCGGCTTCTGTCTCTTTGAACAGGGAAGATTTACAGTGTGTGTGTGTGCGTGAGTGTGCGTGTGTGTGTGCGTGTGTGTGTGTGTGTGGTATCCTTTGTGTGGGTTGGATGCTTTAAACTCCTGAAATACTGTATTGTTCCCAATCAGCAAACAGCGGTCTGCATGAGAGGGAGGAATATTACCATATCTGCATACATTCAGAGATAAAATACACACTTAAAGCAGCTCCTCCTCTTCCTCCTCCTCCTCTGTGGGCCCTGAGCCCTGGAGATCCCCCATTACAAATTAAAGCTCTTGAAAAAGCATCTGTCTGCCTGGGACATGGTCACCGTAGGACCCCTGTGTGTTGATGAGAAGAGGAACAGCGCAGATGAGCAGAAGTTTATTTTTTTAACACCTTCTTCTGCCGTCTATAGACAGCCACATTTGTCTTCACAATAATTGAACCGCGGTCCCGTGACAATCTCTCACTATACGACAAGTCAGGGAACGGCTGGTCTAATCCAGATGTGCTTCCACAGAGCAGCTCGCCTGCTGTTAAGCTAAGGCATCAGATACAGATTTGTCTTTCTTCCTCCTCTTGGTTCTTCCATGTACCTGAGAGTTAAAGTCTCAGCGAAGCTCACTAACTTCCGTGGTGCCATGTGGAGAAAATCATTTTACATTTAGCCGTGGGATTGAAGGAAGCCATAATGTAGAACTTAGTTTAAAAGAATATTTTTTCTTTTAGTTTTTTGTCTTTTAAGTGTACTTTCAGAAGTGTGTGCTTTTGATTAACCAGTGTCCAAAGACTCCAATGCACAAAGCGACATCATGGACAGACATCAGTGGAAGTCCCTCCACGTCCCCATTGGATCACATCATGCTGAGTCCATTCAAGGCATCTGAAACCATGGCGATGACAACAACTGGTGGCTTGTTATATGTTATCTGCCTGGACAATAAGATGTAACAATCTACAGTACCACAAATCTGGAACAAACTTCCAGAAAACTGCTGAAAAACTGAGTTCTTTCAAATCAAGGCCATAACCCCACCTGTGAGGAGCTGCCTTTGACCCATAAGAAAACAACATATTTCATGTGTATTGATGATTTTAACAATGGAAGTCAACAAAATCTAATCTTGACTCTGACATGTTTGTGATGTTTTTACATTTTCATGATGCAAAGCACTTTGACTACCTTGTTGCTGAAATGTGCAACACAAATAAAGTTGACTGAATCCAGTGCAGACTACAGTAACGGAGCATGTGACATTAACCTGGTTTCTCCCCAGTTAGCTGCCACCAGATTCGTCTCTGTTGGCAGAATCTGCGCCGTTCGTCAGTGGTGCTACAAGTCTAGTCAGGCTTTGTGTACAAGCAATTTGATTGGCAGCGCACCGCATTTGTTGATTAGCCTGACAAATCCACAATGAGTCTTTAGTAGTTGGTGAGCTGCAAGTTGATATTTCTATGGTCAGCCTTTCAGGTTCTAAACCTTTGGAAAAGTGCAAACAGAGTCAACTGGACGGGGAAATCCGCAACGAACAAATATACCATGAGATTTCAGAGGAACTGGACATCATGGCAGTGTGGCCACATCTCATGGTCCACCCACAGTCCTCATGTAATCAGGAACACACTGCTAATGGAGACACACTCCACTTGACTAGAACCGGACCAGACATTAAGACCCAGCTAGAGTGAGACTTGACAATGGAGAAAACTTTAGTTTTGGTAACGAACAAGAATAAACTATACGGGTCTTTTTTGTTGTGACTTGTGCCTACATTGTTCAGGGGTCAGACATTCCTGACCCCTGAACCTTTCCACTGAGTCTTCAGAAGCAAACCAGTCAGGTCAATCAGGGAACAGAGCGTACCTGAGTGTAAATTGTTCTTAGTCTGGATCCAGCAGTTCTGTGAAGGCCTCAGAGGTTTGTTACAGAACATCAGTGAACAAATAGTTCCTTAGTGACTCTGGGGACAGATTCATGATTCAGGTGAGAGAACTGATCAGCTGTAATATAAGTTGTGCATCAAACAAAATTGCTTGTAGAGCAAAAGTGATATGGCAACAACTGTTGTTGAAAGAAACAATAAACAGTCAAATTGGAAATGTATAAGTTTGCCTAATTTGGTGCTGCCCTGGTCTCCAATTCAAAAATGATCCAAATTTAGCAGAAGAAAATACAGATTTAAAAAAAATGTTATTCAGGGCAAAATATGTTTTTTAAAAAACATCTTAAAAATTAAAGCCTTTTTCAAAAGAAAAATATTGGGTGCAGTGCAAATTGTCTTAATCACAGGATTTGTCTCTTCACTTTTGCATACATGGGAAGGAGTTTTGATCATTCTTTGCTAATTTCATACATGTTTAAGAAAAATCTGAGCAGAATTATGAGCTGAAAGTTCACAAGCTTAGAAAACCTATAAGTTTCTGTCAAAACCATTAGGGTGTTGGAAAGTGAAACAGTTACTGTTTTACAACAAGTTCTTGGAACATATAATACACTGAATTCAAAGCACAAATTTCTCCAACCGTTTGTCCATAGGAACTTATCTGAAGGCAAGTTGCAGCAGAAAAAAAATGTCATGACATTTTGGGTGAAATAAACCTTTAATATCCCGTGCAGAGAAAGGGAGCTAATTCAGCCATCGCTGTAGTTGAACCAAACGCTGGTGTTGTGCTCCTAAAACAAACTGTTTCCTGCTAGGCAGCCCTCAAATATGGAAGGCCAATTCAGCATGGCAATAAGTTAAGAATTACCATGGAGGAACTCCTGATTTGAGCCCCTTAGCCCTTTTCCCTGCAGCTTGTTTACAGTCGGACTCACTGAAGGTTGACCCCGGCTCTTGTCAACCTTGAGCAGGTCTCTGACTCCGGGCCAGTCCCATCTGACGCCTCTGTCCGTTTGCAGAACTCGGAGGGCTGAGGGGTCAGCTCCGTTCTTACACCGTCAAGCCCCCTTTGCCTAGATCCTCGCTCTGCCAACTCCACTTACTGTCTCCAGCTCCCTTCTCCAATCCGCTCCTACCTCTGACCGACCCTGATACATAGCAGAGCACCACAAGACGCCGTTTCCCTCTCAGCCAACAGGGAGGGTTATGTGTTGTGTTATCTCTCGCTATCCGTGCCTTTCTCCACTTCTTTCTTTTTTTCCCAAACTGTCGGCTCACATTGCATTACAGCTCCTTGCTATAAGACTCCGAGCCATTGCAAAAGGATCAGCTTCTATTAGGGCACCTATTATCATCTCAAATCAGTCGTATTTTAGCATTTAAGTGTCGAAAGTTCACGCTGGATTTTCCAGCACCATGCCTGAAGGTAAAGAAGGCACATCAGGCGGCCGCCGATAACATGTTCTCTCTCGCTCTCTCCTTTTTTTCCACTCCCTCGTTCTCTAACATCCTGACTGTTTTTGAAATTATGAGAGATTTCACAGGGCTGGAGCCGGGCGTGATGAAATGCTCGCTGAAAGTGCCTGGCACTAGCAATAAACGTTCACAATATTCAGCCAGTTGTTGCACAGTGCGCCGAATATTAAGCTAATCAGTCACTTTTGTCTTCAAGGCAACGCTTGAGTCCTCTTTTACAATTCTATTTACCATTTCAAGTGAAGCCACCCCCTCCTGTGCCCACTGCCCACTCCCTGCATCCACACACACACACCCCCCACACACACACACACACACACACACACACACACACACACACACCCCACACACACACACACCCCCCACACACACACACGCCCCGCCCTCCCACCTCCCATCTGACCCGAGGCTGTTCATCTCTAATGAAAGAGAAGATAACGCGCAGACAGCCGGGATCACACACCAAGAAGCCTGCCCTACATATAGAGCCTTTCCGTCCACCAAATACTTCACAAGATGTCACTGACATTATTTAAAGTGATTACATTTAGCGAGAGTGAATGTCATGGAGCGGCACAATTACTCTCGTGGCAAATTTAGCCCTTCTGACAATTTCCCCCCTACAGGTTTTCTCCCTCACTGTGCGTGTGTAAACCCCTAAAAAAACACTAAGTGTGCCATCGCGGATGCAAGCGAGAGCGGCGCATGGTGAAACAAAGAAAATGCTGGCTTATGTCTCAATCCAAGAGGAAACATTTGCTGTCAAGCGAGTTCATTTTGGGAAATGACGTGAGAACGCTGGTGCTGGCCTTGGAACAGCTTCTCCACATCTCACAGCACAGACGGATCCCGTTTCATTTTTTTCTGACTTAACTATAGTTTGAAGAGACATATCGATTACATCCATTGGGTTGTTGCATAAGCTCACAACCTGCATTTCCATGGACCTTAGAATTGCACAAACTGGAATTACAAAACTAAGTTTGCCAATTGCGGAAAAAAAATCATGTTCTTCGCTCAAGTTATTCCTCTAGGATGAGCTTGATTTTCAACGGTGTCCAAAGGCTTGTATTTCAGTGGAAATGCTTTCACACTGTACAAGTCATGTGATCAACAACTGGATATTACTACTGGTGAAAAAGATGAAGATGACAACAGGAAGTGGTAGGCGCATGATGGCACTGTATGTACCGTCATTAACATGTAAACAACCTTATCTGCTGTTCTTATTTAACGGAAACACCACAACTGTGAAGTTACGTTTATTCGACATTGGCAGAATATCAAAGTTTTGCAAACATTAGAGGAAATGAAGCAACAGTCTTGAAAAAAATCACTTTCATCAAAAGCCTTTTCTTGCATTGTCATGTTAAATTTGATTTTTATGGTATTTAATGTGACAGACCAATACAAAGTTGTGTATGTTTGTGATGTAAAAAGATGTAACTGTGGATTTACACAGCATGCATCTCCTCTTTGTTAATACTCAGCTATTTATCGATATATCTTAATGGATCTGGTAAGTTAATCAATACCTGGATCACTCATCTTTTGCTTTTACGCTCAGACAAGATAGAAATTGCCATCTTTGGACTCCAGCTCCCAGACTTACTGTTGACGATATTAATTTGGCCTCCAGATTTTAAAGAACCTTGGATGTTACATCTCCATATAAACCAATGGATCATAGGACAAACTTATTTTCCATTCCCAATATTGTTAAATTAGAATTATTCTTTCCCAAAGTGATGCAGGAAAACAAGAGCCGGCATGTGTTACTTCAGGGAAGGACTGCTGAAATCCTTTACTTTTAAGAAACTCCAAAAAGTTCAAGAAAAGATATTGCAATATTGCAGCGATAGGTTTGAGGATATCATACTTCTAAAACCAGAATGGGAGGTGGACCTTTGGTTATGAGTTTCCTCTCCTGTGGAACCAGCTGCCAGTTCTAATCTACTCATAAGACGAGGCTGAAAACTTTATTAGATAAAGTTTAACGTTAGATTGACTTCGGTTATCCTGTAGTTATATTGCTATGGGCTTGGACTGCTTATAGACAACTGCTACTGACCAACTTTCCTCACTTTTCCTGCTACACTCCAGTTATTCATGTTCTGCAGTTATTGCGGACACTAAAATTATGTTTCTTTTTCCTCTTTACAGTTAGAGAACTGAATGCAAACATCAGCCACACTATTGTTTTGATTTGTAATCAAAAGAAAAGTGAGGACCACGTATTGTTTCACTGCCTTTTCAAAACGTGAAATCACAAAATGACACAACATGACAAAATGTGTGAAACTTCATGGTTTACGGTTATTTCTGCAAGATACTGATATATTTAGTTACTCCATAGTCCAAAATTGCAGCATTACAACATTACTGTAGGTACTTGTAGACACATTAAGTCATTCTCACTTACCCACACACACACACAAAATAATTGAGATTCTTTCTCACAAGGACATGCAGAGCCTGCAGCAAGTGCTTAATTGCACAAGCTATCATTACACGGAAAATCAACAATTTTAAAAATACACCGAGCACCTTTCATCTTCACCCTCCTCTAATCGCACCAGTAAGAGCCGTCTGGAAGGGAGCTTGATGTAGTCAAACTATCTAAACAGCGCCAGCGGGTGCCTCGCAATCAGCACCACTGATGCAGATACTTTTGGACACGGCAGAGTGCCGCAACTCCGCCTCGCGCCGCTGCCATTCCTCTTGCCATCTCGTCTCCAGTCAGGAATCAGATGTGACCCCGTGTGCCATGTTTGCCTGTCTCGCCCGTAGTGAACAGCAGAGGAAATAATGGGCCAGAATTGCACAAACCGACACAGATCTCTCGCCCGCCGTCGCGTTGGTCTGGGCTTTGCTTCTGAAAAGTGATTCTGGAGGCTGTTGTTGAAAGCGAGCCGTTAACCGCTTCTGTCTTTTTATAGCGGCAAGGATGCGCCTGTCACCCTTCATCGCAACTGAATCGCTGGTCTCAGCCCTTAGGGAAATGATATAATGAGGACCTCTATGTCCTCTCTTTGCCTCATTGCAACCGTAAACGCTTCACCCAGCCGGTGCTTTTGACCGGTTGAGGTGGAACCATCAGCCTGGAACAGAGTGCAGCAGTCCATCAGGTCCGTGTAATGCACCGTCATTTTCACTGCTTCTACATTTGCTTTAACGCAGGTTTCATTTAAATCAGGCCTTCATGGATCTACTAGAATATTAGCATTTCATCAGTGGCTAGTTAATTGTGTTGACTTCTAATGGTGAAAGCCAAATCGGGCAAAAAAATAAATAAAAAATGATCTGGAATCAGTTTTTTTCTTTCGCTACTTCTAAATAATTGAACAGTTCTGCTGAGTTTGTGTGTAGCAATTAGCAGAAACAAGCTAAGGGACCGAGTGGCATTCCAGGTCAAAGGTCAACTCACATTTGAGGCTGATGAACACACCCAACTCCCAATTTACACACAGTGGCCCAACCTCTTAGCCTTATTATTGACAAATGCATAACAGCAATGTCAAGTGCTCAAGGGTGATCTTTTTTTTTTGTTTTGTTTTGTTATTTTTTTTCCGTTTTTTTTTCCCCCCTTCCCCTTTTTCCTGATCCGGGACTCCCTGGAGTATGGCGCAGAAACATATTCTCTTCAAACAATCCCAATGACAGCCAAATAGCCTGCTTGTCGCTTGTAAAAAACCTTCTAATGATGCGAGTCAGGGGAGCGCCCTGCCTTGTTGTAGCAGACGACTCCCCTGTGTACGACAGAAAGCAGAAGAGAGGGAAAAAAATAATAATAATCATGTTTCCCCCAAATCATTGCTCCTCGTGAAACCGACGACACCAGAGCATCCAAACAAACCTCTTCTCAGACGATCTCGCTCCTGCTTTTCTGATCCACTAAGTCAACATTCATTACAATAACCATTAAATTTCCATTTTCAAACAGCTTTTGCACGCAGTCGCAGACCGGAAAATCTATTGGAAAAAAAATTGGACATGATAGGTACATGAGTGGAAACAGGGGTTCTTCGTGGTGCCGTTGCCTCGCGTTACTGCGGAGGCAACGGTTCTGAGTCCCCCTGGCTCCCCCCTGTCTTTCATATGAAAATTAGAACAAAGATGTTAGGAAGTTGGATGTTTGCTGTCTGGGGCTCGGGAAATATTTGGGGGAGAAGAAGGTAAAATCACCTTCATGTATCCCTAATGTGATTTCTTGTTAGAGATTGTAATCGCAGCCACGACATGTTTGCACCTCTCAAGTTTGAAAATGCTGGCAGCTAATCTTGGATATGCGCGTTTTTGGAAAGTTTCCCTCTCTGTGTTTAAGTTTTTTTTTTCAGAATGTATGATTTGCTTTTATGAGGATTTTCACATTTATTTTGTAAGCTAACGCACAACAGTCGATGAAATTAAGCGTGAGATGTTTTTTTTATTTTTTTATATTTGTGGTTGTACATGCTTGAATTTTCTGGTAGAAGTGGGATAATAAATCCAGCGAGTTTATGGAAAGTTGACAAGACCAGACACTTTGCAAAATTTTCAAAAAAATAAAACCTATAGAGTAAACATTTCACAAACTGTTTCAATTAGGGGTAATTGTAGCTTTAATCTAGGTTTGGTTTGTTTGGTTCAGTTTTTAAGCATGTCTAGTGGTTATATGATTAAATATTTAAAAAAGCATTTTAAAAAGATACTGTTTTTGTGTTTCTACCAATATTGACTTTTTAAATCTTAAGCTGTGTCTCACACACATATTGTTTGGAACTAGAGGTGGTCAAATGCTTAAAACTGTAAAACTGTCAACATGCCTTTAGCTTAGCAGCAACAGGAAGCCAGTTGCCGTCTCTTCTTCTCTCTTTTCTTCAGAGGACCTAAATTATATCCAAATTGTGTCAGAATTGACCCATTTGAACCCCAATCACTTTTCAACCACATGTAGACATCTATCGTCACACGTTATCAATTGAAATTCTTTACCATTAGTTGACTACAACATTGCCAGTTGAGTGAACAAAAAGAGGTTCACCTTGAGGAAAAATATCTTGACCTGAAATTCTGTGAGATTCATTGTCACAAGATGCCATTTGAACCGGCAACCAGTGACGTGATGATGCACATCACTGGTTAAAATAATTCCTTTAAAAAGCCAAAATTTTTGCAGCACATTTGCTTTTTTTCCATTTTTGAATTCTTCATGAAGTTTTCATTTGCTGCAGTGTCATGACTGAAGCCCCAGTTCGACGCTAATCCTCGTGAAAATGACCAAACAAATTTAAAGGCTAATTAGAAAACCGGAGAGCGAACATAGATGATCCTTGATCTTAGGGGAGCAGGCCAAGTTCACGGTGAGATCACACAGCTGCCATTAAAAGCAGATCATCTTCATGTTCACTGAGCACGACAGGGCGGCCAATGAGAGCGCGGTGCAGGAGGCTCTGCGTCTTGATGCCAAGAAAGTGGGAGTGCTAACGGGTCCTGATTAGCTCCGTTTATCTCTAATTAATTACCTTTACCTAATTAGATGCTCTGTTTCAGCTAGACACGGAGTCAAGTAGACTAGATTATTAGTGTGCTCATCGTGCCTTTATAAAGGGTTGAAATTAATGTTACGTGCAAAAGAATCCGCTGCTTTAATTGCACAGGTGTTGCCTTATGGCAACACTTCATCATCCGCTGGCTCCCCAGGATTATTAGCAGGGATTCTTACAAAGGGACTCCTCTGTGAACTGCACCGTCGCAGCAGCTCATTAGTTAGGCTTGTTATTGTATTATTTATTACATTTGGCCTTCCCCCATTGCCCATATTGATTCATAGGTCCTGTTTTTTTTTTTTTTCTAAACTCCTTTTCTTCCCGGTTGTCTGTTATTCCAAAGCCAGTTAGTGAGTTAATTTTCAAAGACCGAGAGCTATTTAAAAAAAAAAAAGAAAAGAACGAAAGAATAGGGAAGAAAGAAAATGTGGAAAAGCATATTCTCACTCTAATATCTCCTGTTTTAAAGATAAGCCCCCCCGCCTCAATGCATTTTTAAATAGCTTCCTGTGATAAACAAGAAAAACGCTCAAACTGAAAAAAAAGAAGAAATATGAGGGGAAATTAATTGGATTATAACTAACATTACATTAATAAAATAAAACATTTAAATCCCTATAGTGGGTTTTTGGACATTGGAAAAAAAAAAAAAGATTTTCTATTAACTTTTAAGCTACAACACAGGAATCCATTTTACATTCAAGGTACCTTGAAGATAAGCTCAACATTTAGGACTGATAATCTTGTTTCACTTGTGTTTAATGAAGTGTTACTGACCTTGGCAAAATAAAAAATAAAAAAAAATAAAAAATTAAAAATCAAAATTAGGCAAGAAAAAGTCAAACTTTGACTGAAAAAATAATGAAGCCGAGAGGGGCAGGATGTAACGGTTAACAACTGAAAATCCACTGGGCTTCTTCCCCACATAAAGCTGCTGAATTGATGGACAGTTTTTTATTCCTGAGTTTTTGTTGAGTTTTACTTGCTGCAGTTTTATTTAAAACAGTTGGTGCCAATATTAAGAAAAGTGCACTCTATTTCCTGCTGCCAGAATAGCAGAAGTGTATTGTAAAGGAAGTAAAAAAATAAATAATTTTTTTCAGGAGTTTACAGCAGAATGATCCATCTGTTCCAAATTCAGCAGCGTTCCTGTATGACTTCCTCCCCCCGGGAATCCCAAAGTTCTGTAGTGGTGGATCCTTCAAATGTCTGGAGACAGATATGATTACGGTCTCCTGGCTTTAGGCCCATTCATTTCTCAGATGTATCATTCACACTAGACACATGGGTGTACACCGGTTGCAGAAGTTTAGGATCCAGAATTGCAAATGGTTAGAAATGCAACATGGAGCTCATCTGTTATTTGTGGCATCATTAAATAAAGCTCTAATTAGACGTGAACAGCTGCTGCAACTTGAAAAAAGTTTAGGATGAACTTTAGCTTCTTCAGACAGAAGAGAATCTTTTTTAGGGAATGGATCTGATTTTCTGTCGTTTCTCTTAATTGAGAATATTTGAAAATGTTGCAAGAAAAAAGTACACAGAAATAAAGGAAGTAGTATCTATCCATCAGCTATACCTGCGTGCCTTTACCGGGTCGTGGGATCCAGTGGTCATTGGTCGAGAAGCGGAGAATGTCCTGGACAGGACAAGAAGAAAAACACATCGATAGAAAGGAATTGGCTGAAGCCATTTTTTCAAACAAGAATAGAATAGAAAGTTATCATCTCACAGTAGAGAAATTCAGATGTAACAGAACCAGAGAATGAAGAGGCATTTAGGTTCACACACAGAAGGAAATATTAAAATATATAAAAAACAACTAATTAGAAAAAAATAATCTATTGCACAGTAAGGGCAAAATTTCAACATAAAATTAAAAATACTGTATTCTGGTCCAAAAGAAAGGACGGACGGCTGAGCAAGATGATTAGGTTTTTTTTATGTACAAAATATGTTCAACTATGTCATCCTCCTTCCCTCGGCCTCCAAGTTTTGCTCCCTTTCACAGCTTTTATATATCAGCTTATTCTCCACAGCCTGCATTCTTCCTCAGCTCTCCCCATTTGCTTCTCATTACTTCTTCTGTTTGCTTCTTTGTTTTCTCCTCTGCCTCGGTATGTAAGATCCTTCACTTTCATTGGTGTGTGCATTACTCAGTACTATTACAGTCTTCACTCCTGTTATTCTTCCTATGACCCATCTTCCTGTGCATTGCTATAAGGTTCTTTTTGTTATTCTTTTGGTTATTCTTCCTAAAAAATCATCTATCTTTTGCATATTCTTGAATCCTGCCTGCCTTCATGTGCAGTTTTGCTCTATTCAAATCTCAATCATAGCTCATTCTGGGTGTTCTCCCATTCACTTGGATTTCTCTCATAGATTTTCAAATGGGCCAGTCAGTGAACAGAAGAAGTTGTGAATGATGACGTTGATTTTCTGGGCTGTTTTAGAATTGTAGTCTGAAATAAACGAAGCTGTTCAGTCATTTCTAAATACTGAACTAACATCAACAGCTGCGTCTTGGTACTTCTCACCTTGTAGTGGACGATGGTTGTTCACAGCACAAGCAATCTCCGGCTTTTTAGTACCAAAATGGCGTATTACGCAAGTCAAAACCAAATGTTAGCGATTGCGTAAAATTTAAAATCAAAACCTAGTCCAGACCTCCATTAATAAGCAATTTCTCAATAACCCAGGGTCAAGACGCTTTGTTCGAAGACAATGGTGCAGAAAGAGGGGCTGGGTTTTACCACATTACACAACAGGATCCTTACCTTTTTTAAATTTTTAACTTGTTTGACAAAGACACAGAACAATATTGCCATCTTCTTAAAATGAGGTGGCAATTTTAGTAATCTTTTGGCAAAACATAACTTAGGCCACTGCCAATATTTTCATATTGGCATATTTATTCCGTGGAACTTAAAGTTTTGAGAAGAAAAAATGAAAATGGGAAGTATGGAAAGGGTCTTCCCTCTTTGTCTCCCACTCAACTCCATCATCCTTTTCTTTCTTTCCTCCAATTCCACATTACATTGTTTCAGAGAGAGAAGAAGAGGGGGGAGGTGGAGGGGGCAAGGCTGACAGCTTGAGGAAGTCTGATGTCCTGGCACCTAAATAGCCCTGGCAAAGAAGTGCATGATGCAGTGAAGGGAGGAATGTGGAGGGAGAGGGAAAGACAGCCCGGGGGAAGCGCTCTGCTGGACGTGCATATGGTCCTCTCCTGGTCAACTCCACAACTGCTTCCTCCTCACCACTTATGGGCCCTCGCAACCTCGTCTTATGGCACCTTTGCCAATAAGAATGGGCAAGGCAGCAGAAACCAAGCATGCTCAAGGCCACTGACCTGGAAATGTGGCTCAACCTAGCAAGCCCACTCACTAACCCCTACTGGATTTATATAGCCAGGAGAATGTGCCTCCCCCCGTCCGCCCCTCCTCACCCATGAATACACTTCACATCACGCTCAGCTTCCTGGCAGTTGTTGTTATTGTCCTCCAATGAATGTGCAAAGGCTCAGTCTAAATATGTATACAAGCATGACAAGGCAGATTAAAACACCAATATCTTGCAACGCATTTCGTCACGGTAACGTCAGGCATTAGCAGGAGCTGGGGCGAAAGCGTTAGAAGTCGTATCGTCCGTGTCTTCTTTAAAGTCCTCATCTGCAATCGTCTTTGGTGGGCTGTGACGGGCATCTAGATAGATCCCCACCACCTCTCTCTGTACTCACTTCAGAATATCACACGTTAAAAGCAGCTTCTAGATTTCAAATTTCTCCCCAGCAAACGCAGATCATTTCTGACGTTTTCTCTCGGTGAAAGAAAAACAAAAGCTTCACCGATCAACGCTCATAAATGACTGGAATTAGCAAAGATGACGTGACACCGTCTGTCATCAGCCATTACAAATCAATAAGCCCTCCAATTGCGCAGGCTTATTCCCAGCGGCCTAACTTCTTTAAGAGTACGGCAGGTGTTTTTTAATACGCGATGAAAGGCTGCGCTTCATGAAACGTGAGGGACATGTGACGATTCGAATGCGGCCAGGAGCTGCTCGTCGAGACGAGACGAGACAGAGAATCAAGCGTCACTTTCCAGAAGCGATGGTGCGGGCTTCAAACTGAAGCATCTTAACTTGTGTCACGTTTAGGAACAATTAGAGCCCGTTTGATGTTCGATGGGAGAGAAGGCTGCTCATTTTAGACGTTTAGCATTTCAAATACGCTGACATATTCCACTTGAGACAAACGGGCTGCATTCCATGATAGTGTAATGACAGACATTGCTTTAGCTTGTCTTACACTTGCGTCGTAATCAAGTATAAAGCGTGTAACAGTGACCTAAATCAGCTTCATACTGTAGATTGATGCGTCTCCTTTCATCCTATTATGTTACACATGCGAACGACAGCATTGCTGTGGTTTGAAGTCAGATGTCTGTCATGCTGTTATTTGCTTGATCTCTTCTATCAGTCAGGAGTAACATTATGACCACTGACAAGGGAAGTGAAAAATGTCGATTATGTCTTCATTATGGCACCTGTTAGTGTTTGGGCAGCTAAATTAATATTTTGCCCTAAAACAATGTGTTCCCATTGTTGGGTTTGGGAATATCCAGGTCTTCAAGTACTCTTCAGGACTTACCTTAAATAGCAGAGATGTGTTTTTTAGAAATGTTGTAAAAGATACAAAGCAGGGCTTGGAAAGGAAACAAAAGCAGCAAACTGCTGTTGATGCTGATGGATCTTTCATTGAGCCTCTCTGAGACTCAGTAGTGAGTCATGACCCTCATGTTTTGATTTTGTCAGGCTGAAGCTAGAAGGATAGGTAACTACTGTGAGTGTTTTGAGTCAATTTGAAATTGGACCAACTGTGATGAGAGGGTCAGAGCATTGCAAAAACTCTGGCTAATGGGTTCCTGGTCCACAAGTAATGCATGTTTTGATGCTTGACTAATCAACTAATGCATGTGCGCTAGCTTATAAAATATCAACAAATAAAAATCTCAAAGTAGATTAGCAATATAAATCAAAACTTTTTTTGTTCTTTGATTTGCTCTCATTCAAAAATCTAAAATTCAGAATACATGTCAACCTTGGACTGGACTATTATTCAGTGGTTATAGTTTCTTCAATATCAAAACATATTTTATATTTGAGGACTCATTATTCTGAGTAAATGTGAATCAAGTACTCAATCAACAAAAAGACCAGTTAAAGCTAAAATATACAGTTCTAAACTAGACTTTTTCCTTCAGTGACAGTAGGACAAAAGTGATAAGGTGTCACATGTCATATGACGTTCTTTTAGACTAAGTGATCTGTAACTCCCTATACTGACCGTGCAGAGATCCAGTCTGCACCACTCCTTTGGTTTCACAAGGTTATTTAGCTCTTCGAAAACTAAGGCTGCTTGTCATTAAAACTAGAGATTTTTCTGCGGTCCAACCCTCTCGTTTACACATCAACAGTGATCCAGGTTAATGACACCTGCACTTTCTGAAACCCGGTCACAGAGTGAAAACTTTGGGAAATAGATGTGTAGAAGGTGTGTTGCACGCCGCGGGAGTGAAAGTACACATGCTCATAATACGTAGTTCCTGGGTTTGTTCTACGGATCCATCGGCAGAAAACATAAACAGTGGTGCTACTTAAACTGTTCAGTTTAACACAACTTCTGATAACAAATGAGCAATTGGTTTACTGGAGATGGGTTGCTGTTCTCTAAATGAGCTGAAATGCGCGTTTCAATGACATGCTAAAATTACAATGGGGTTTCTATAGTCTCATGTAGAGGCCTGGCAGAACAATTACAACTGACTCCAGGGGTCTTGGTGTCGTCTAAACGTGGAAGTTTTACCCAATCAACATCCAAAAATACCATCAGTTTCCAGACAGTGGCCTAATGTGTGCTGGCCCAATTTCCAGTGTGGACCCGCCTCCCAACATAGTACTTACGAAAGAGCTAACATGTCCACAAGCTCTCATCAAAGATCTGATAGAGGTCAGGTCTTGACAATATGATAAACCAACCAAATACTAGGCAGGTGGTCATTTTCTTATGCCTGATTTGTGTTTCTTTCTCTTACTGAAATCTTCAAAAAGTTAGCTGAAGGCCCTCTGCGAGGCAAAGGTCACTCTATAAAAGCAAAGAGATAAGAGCATCCTCCTGCTTCTCATGCCGTTTCTTTGGAAGTGTAGCTGAAGTGCAGCAGCGTGTCTCACACTCCCTCTCTCCCTGACACACTCCCGCTGCACTGCTGTCCTCAGCATCTCCATGGGGCGGTGACTAATTGCCCCCGTAAATCACTGCGCGGGCCGCGCGATCCTCCGTTTATTTTTCCTGACAGTAATTTAGTGCTTGCTCTTTTACACACTTGTCATCGCGTGTTTTTCCTCACATTAGAGGCTGGTGGAAAAAGGACGGTAATTAACGGCGCGACGCACGCTCACCATGGCTCTTTCATCATGGTGTGATAATTGTGCTCCTTGTCTGTCACGGTAACCTCTCAGTTTCCCCTGGAACTTCCTCCGTGCTATTTGTCAACCCCCAAGAAATGGGGAGGATTCACGGGACCCTGGCAGCGATTCCACTCGCCTCGCTACCGGTTTTCCTATTTGTATCAAGGCAGGGTCATTTATATTTCGCAGAAAACTTGTCGGAGATATTAGCTCTATCCTGCACAAGAAGATAAAAGATATATGGTAAACACACCTGAGTGCTTGATAGCTGAGGAGTTCTACGACCTCCTCCGCTTTTTTGTTTCTCTGGAATTTTTTATTCTGTGGATGAGGGGGGCGGGAAGGGGGGGAGCGGCGGCCGCAAAGGACTTGGCAGGGACAGCCTAATAAACAGTTCTTGTGCTCATAGTGCTGAGATGCAAAAGCCAGGGCGGTGGGGATGTGCAGAACAGCTGAGACTATAGAAACCCCATTCAAAGAGCTAATCTATTTACAGGAGAGCCCAGTTCACGCCTCTCCTTAGAATTTGCAGAGGGATAATGCAGCATGTATGCTGTACAAGATGTCATATTCTATTTTTATCAGCTGTGGGCAGGTGATTCACTGTCTGCCTTGTTATCCTCTGCTGTTCCATGCTGGAGATGCACAGTATCCATCACCCATAACCTGCACCCCAGAGGTTAAGTCATCAATAACTTTGGAGCTGAAAATATTGCAGAGGACTTGCAGGTTTGCGTAAGGCTGTCTGCGTCCCGTGCCACGTCTACCCCCACAACTCGCCTGCACCCTTTCTCTCAACTTCTCTGGGATTCTTCTTCTTCTTCTCTTTTTTTTAATATCTTTATTCTCCTGTCACAGACAGGGGCTAATGGGATGTGTGGTCAAGATTTCAGGATCCATCACTGGCTTGCTGAAGAATTAGCATGGGCCCCATGCATCACCTGCCAGAGCTGTCAGGCCTGCTGTCTACCGTGCTTCATTATATCGCTGGCACTGTTCTGCTCATCTCCCCTCCGCGCTGGCTGCTCCCAAGCCCGAAACCCAGGTTGGTTGGATGGGGATTTGGGGGAGCGGGGGGTGGGGGGGGTTGAAGGGACCCCACCACGCCCCTCAATGTCAGCCCTGGTCACCAGCCTCTAAATTGGGCTACACTGTCGTTCTTTAGGAAATTAGGCAGAAGAGCGGACAGAGTTGGGACTGCTGAGGATGCTGCCTCCCTCCCTCCCTCCTCTTATTCTAACCCCCCCACACCCCTCCCCTTTCTCGCTCTGTGACATAACAGGAAGCACCTTCTTCTTTTTTTTTTTAAAGTTTACCTGTAAAAAGTCTTTAAAAACTATTACAGCAATTAAGTAGCATTTGGCCCCTGTCATGCTCCAGGAAGTGTTTGATTACTCATGTTCCTGTACTTGAGAGTAGAGGGGAGTGTGTGTGTGTGTGTGTGTGTGTGTGTGTGTGTGTGTGTGTGTGTGTGTGTGTGTGTGTGTGTGTGTGTGTGTGTGTGTGTGTGTGTGCTCTCGTTTTTTGGTGACTCTAACCCCCTCGTGCCTCATTCGGAGCCCGGACCCAGAAAAAAAGAGAAAAAAAAAAACCCTGGAGAGCCATCCTTTATGTCTCCTCTGCAGCACAGATTAGACCGGCGGTGCTAAGAAGGTCACGGTGAAAACGAAGAGAGCAAAGCAGGACTACAGCTGGGGACCCTGCCCCGGTCCTTTCCCTTCCCTTTCCCTCTTATTAGCAAATCAAAGCTGCCTCCAGAAAGATTCACACTCCTCACCTGATTTTGTCCTTTTCCGCTAATCACATAGCCACTTTGCCTTGACTGACAGTTTTCTTTATAATTGGCCCATGATCTGGCAAGGATCTAATAACCAGAAAATCCCCTCTGAGGGTCCGCCAGGCTTGGACGACCTGTCTCCGTACACACACACACACACACACACTCTCTCTCTCTCTCCCACAGATCCTCCACCATCCCCCTAACACCATCTGCAGAGGGCCGTTGCCATGCCACACTGTTTGTGCACGACAGCGGCGAGCTAATCTTAACGTTCAATAATGGTGTGAATATTCAATGAGCAGCTCAGGCAGAGAATCCACAGTAGCGCACTCTAATTACTGTTCATTTGCCAGAGTATCAAAGCCTAATTACTGTTCATCTTAAAGCTCTAGAGAGAAGGGAGGAGAGTCAAGGCAGGGTTAGAGGAAGATGGCCTCCAGAGATCAGTCAGTCAGTCTTCACCCGTCTCCTCTCGCCGTCTCTCTCCTCCTGCAGCCACTTCATTGTTCCTGAGCGCCAACGTCTACACATATTCTTCTCTCTCTCTCTTTCTTAACCAATGCACCAAGCAAGCAAACATTCCAAGTTTTCTTCAAACAAACACGTTAATCAATCACAGAGACAGCTTAGAGGAGAGAAAAAAGGGACGACATGAGACGGGGTCCATAATCCCGAGCTTATTGTTTAGTTTCTCTCCCTTTATCTGTTTAATGTGTTTTGGGTAAATATCAGACAAGAGGAGGGAGGGGACCGCCGCCGTCGCGGTGTCTTTGCCGTCATCAGAAGAAAGCCCCCCCACCCTCCTCCCTCTCACCTCATCCTGACAGAAGCCTCCACCGTCACTGTCTGCAACCCGTTTGACAGTTTCTGTCACCAATTAGCAGCTAAATCAGCATCTTCCCCAAACAAGAAGAACCACGCAGTTTATACGTCTATTATTTAGCGCTTGTCTAAGTAGGCACCTTTCTCTTTTCATTCACATAAGGAAGCAGACAACGAGCTGCGGCGGCGTCGGCGGCTCGCGGCCCGTCCTCAGATCTGCATTGGTGCACGAGGCCCCGGCGGCCGGGGAATAGCCCCTCCCTCCTCCTTTCAGGAAGTTGTTCTCCCCTTGTGCTCTGCCAGATTTACAAGCCACGGACAGGCCCTGTAATGAGGCACGCCAAGCTGTTCGCCGGCTTTCCCCCATGATAGGATGTTAAATGAAAAGCTGCGTGGAACGTGCGTGGTTTGTTATCATTCAATCTGCTTGGGACCGCAAACCGGTCATTATCCCGCCATTATTTCCCCTGATTTACAATCGCCGGGCGGAGGAGGCGATGGCCGCGGCTTGTTCTCCCCTCGGTGGGACGGATGGGAACCAGCTTGAAAATTTGCATTTACATGATCCGGCTGAGCAGCTTATTAGGGCTGGATATTTATTTTCCACTTAAACCCATGTTTGATTACACTTTATTAAAGGATAAGGAAGCGCCGAGCTGGCTGGGACTCACCCGGTCCTGTCCGGTGGTTTCGCAGGGATTTAGGCTGATAAAAAAAATGAGGAGGACAAAATATAAGAATTACTCTGCAGGTACTAACAAAGACACAGATGAGGTTGATTTTCTCAAAGAGAGCAAGGAAATGAATGGTGTGAAATGATGCCAGTGCCCTCAGCAGAGGTAAATAGTTTTCAGTAGCAGAGAAGAAAATCTTACAGGGTAACAAAGACCTTTAAAGTGAGAGTCAAATCGCAGATGGATGATTTTGGTCTGGCCAGATAAATTTTTCTCCCATTTTGACCAACAGAATCCAAACAGAGGAAATGTTTCCATGTAGAAATGAAAATATAGAACCAGAAACCAACACAAAGGAGCAAGATGTTGAAAACCATTTGTGGCTTGCAACAATATTTATGCCCATAAAACCATTCTACATTTGTTATTACAACTAGAAACTTAAACATATGTTGATTCATGGTGGGACTTGCTTAACATTTCATAAAATAAGCAACATTTTCTATTCAAAAACCCTTTTTATTATTGAATAAACAGACATATAAGCTGAAGAACAAATGTGTTAATTATTTTAATACTCTGGATGCCAACATTAGCGTTGGAGACGTTTGTTCTGCTGCTACATGGTTAGCATTGAGATGCTGTTTTAGGTTTGAATACCTACACTGATAGGCATCTCCTTTTAGCACCTCTTGAACAGAACAATAGTCTTTTCCAGCGTTCCAGTTGATTTTTGGAAGGAAAATATCGACCCCAGCAGACGAAGAGAAGCGGTTTCATCGTCCATCATTGTTTCATGCAGATGTCACGTGTGCATCAGATTTATGGACGTACCAGAAATGTTAGTAAGTACAAAAAGAAAAAAAAAACATACAAATATTTGCGTTATAGTTTTTAATCTCTGTAACTAGTTAAAATTAATGTCTTAGAGTCCCGGCACTACAACTAATACACTTCCAGTAATCACCTCAATATCCAGTATGTTTAGTTACTGGATAATTTTGTATAATTTTCTGCAACTAGAGTCATCGTTAAATAAATCAAAAATGGCTTCTTATTTTCCAATAACTGAGATAGTTAGTGAAAATCTTTCAGGCTTAATTTTTTGCTTGCCGTGTTTCCTGAATTTAGAAACGGCACAGCTGGGATGAGGTTCAGTAAATCAAAACGTGATTTGGCTGCATGCTCAGCTTTATATCCGCTCCACCCACAGGCAGCAAAAGGTCCCAGTGAAACTTCGAGAAAATAAAATTACGTTTTCCCACTACATTCACATTGTGGCATCCGATCCATCAGTGAAGACTCTGGTCTGCTGCAATCAGCTTAAAATCTTCAAAAAAATAAAAAATCCTATGACAACGCATCAAACTTAGGGCGAGAGGTAAACCAAACAATCACAGACGCCTACAGGTTATTGAACAACTATTGACTATGATCATAGTGTAAATGAGAGCAGTCCCATCTGACAGGACGTATGGGAATATGAAACAAATGAGTATGTCAACCAAAGCAAAAATGGAAAAGAGACTACCAGCTGTAATTGCTTATGGACATTTGCTTTAAGCCAGGTGATGTTGCACTTGACTTAATCAATATTTGCCTTAAAAAGCCATTCATAACAAAGTCACCGTTGATGAATAAGTCGCAACAGAAGCTGTATCTCTGGTGTAAAGCTAAAGGTCATGATCTGGGGTCGGGGGATGAGGGGTTAACTTCTGTCGAGATGGCTGCTCATTTCAGGAAGCTCAGGATGAAACAATGAGCTCATTTACAGCTCAGCTCTGCTCTGCACAGAGCAGAGATTACAGCTGGAGCTCACGCTCAACGCACCGGGCTGACCAGAACTTTACATTCACTCATCATTAGCATGAATGTATTGTTTATGGGCTTTTAGAGATTTACCTAAAACATTCACTTTTCTGGAGGTGGAATACAAGGTGCATATTATTATACAAGGAAATTGGTCAGGAACCTATGACAGCATATTAGGTAGAAAGAAAAAGCTGTAGTAAATTTACATCAAAAAAACTAAGACATTTATAGGTTTTAGATTTAGATTTTAGAAATGTTCTAGAAAAACCAGGTGAATTTCTGAACTACAAAAGTTGCTTGAAAAAACTATGAAAAGTTTAGATTAATCTCAAATCTGAGTTTCAAAAGTAAAAAATCTGACTATTGAGACACAGAAATTCTATAGGTTTTCAGAGAAAATGTCTGATAATTAGATGTTTATATTGAGATATTTGGCTACATTGACAAATGTTTATAGGACTCAAGGTGAGACTTTAAAAAGTACACCAGAGTAGTGATACTATATATTACTCAAGTAAAAGCTAAAAGTAGCGGCAATAAAACTAGTACTAATGTTAAAATAAAATCGTAATTCAGTGAGCAAATATTACTATTTACTGTCTATTTCTGCAGAAAACATAAATCATTTTTTTGTGTTTTTGTGGATGTTGACTCCATTTACATATGGGTTTCTTTTTTCCAATACCTCACCAAGGAGATCCAACATGGCCGCCCTGCCAAGACCTCTTGCCACTTCTTTGCCCTCACCTCCAATGTAAAAAATGTTTATATCCGCCACTGTAAAACTCCTCTTTTCTGACTCACAGTGTCTATAAGTGCTGCATGTTGTCCACTGTGCACCGTGAGCACACACAAGACAATGCAGAGGTGAGCCCTTGGCCTGGAGTGCCCCTCATTTAAGACGATCGACAAAATCAATAAAGTGAAGTATGTTTCCTCGCTCTTTTGGCAGCGTTCCTGCTCCTGAAGCATTCCCTGAAGTAACCTGCTCCAGCTGAGTTCTATTACTGCTGCTCTTCCCCCACGTGTATACACCCTCAACCACTCTGTCTTCCCCTCAGCTAAAGAAAAATCCAGCAGCACAAACTGCACACAGTTTTAGCTCTTAACTGAGCAGTAAAGCTCCAGCCAAGACAGGCAGGAGGGACCCTCATTTCACAGCAACGATGGAAACTCATGTTGAGTTCTTTTACAAATCACCATGTTGAAACCCATTACTTGGGTTTTTGATTAACATTTTGTGTGTTTTATCTGGAATTACATTGGTTTTGGTGTATATGTAATGATGCAGGAAGACTCGTTATATGCTGTTGATCATGGTTCCCAATCTAATTCGGAAAAGAACAAAAAAAAAGAAGTAATCACAAAACCAAAACCAATATTTTGAAGTGAAATATTGTTGTCAAAAAAACCCACACAAAGTAAACACTGGAGTAATCAATGAATGTAATACAACACCTGCCACAGTAGGAACCACATGCGGTTAAACTATAGTTATTGAACTGAATTTCAGTTTAGGAAATTTTACCAGTAATTTAGGGTGTAAGTGACTTTGAAAGCCCAACAGTCTCAAACTGTGGAACCGTTGGTGATTCTTGGTTTGGAGTCCGGAGTTCTCAGAAGTAAAGCCGAGCAGAAACAAAGTAGATTTACTTGAGTTGCATTTTTTGGGGAAACTTCATACATTCACTCCTTATTAACAATAAATCACACCTTTTACTTCACTACATTGCTCTAAATACTTTTGTTACTTGCTACGTCCATTGGCTTTATTTGTGTAGTGTCTGTTTATCTTCTTCCACCAGCATCTGATAATATTACACACTACAACCCCAGGCAGTAGGTGGCGATATGCAGCTTACACCAGCTTGGAGAAGCAGAAGAATCATTTTTGTCCTACTATTAAATGAACAATGCCCGAATCAAGCATGAAACTGTAAAGTGTCTGAGCATCAATAAAAGCAAGAAAAAATATGACAAATGCATTATTATTGATGATAATTAGAGGAACATTTTCCTAACTATGCCTGATTACACTCAAACTTCTACATTTTAAGTACTTTAGTATTTTTGAAAGCATGTACTCCATTACTTGGACATAAGTGATAATAAGTAATGACACTGGTTGACTGATGTAAAACTGATGAGCACAAACAGTGCAAAAAATAAGTTGTTCAGCCTCGTTGCAGCAGAGATGTGTCAAAACAGAACTATTGGCCTGTGAATGAGATTAAACTCAAGCTTTTAAGACGCGTGTCCACTAGAACCGAGAACCATTCTTCTTTCTGTTTCTCACTTTTGTCATTTTTGTGTTTGTAGTAGAAGGCTGGATAAAACGTGCAACCTTATCATTAGTGATTGTTGTTTTATTGACTTTATAGTAATTGCACTGTGTTTCATACAGTATGTCTGTATGACTAATTTCTGCGGATGACCTTGGATTACAGAACCCGGAGGCGCGTCGTCAACTCAATCACAAGAGTTTTCCCAAACAAACTGAGGCCAGGTCAGTCAAGCAGCAGCATCCTGGAAAACCCGTCTAACTATTTGCTCTAATACAAACACTTTGAGGTGTGAAAGATGAGGGGGAAGCAAAGCTGGAGTCTGCAAGGTCAAATCTTTGGGTTCATGGACCCCGAGGAGGTAAATTGATTGTTGAGTGTTAGGGGAAGGCGTTTAACTGCTGACAGACAAACTCTGGGCCTTCAGGGCAATGCAGGCAACGCATTGCTTGACATCATTTCCACTGGCCTGTGTTCTACAATCCTCCACTGTTCGATGGGGCAAGCCCCTCTGCTTCTGGTACAATTAACCCATTAAGGGGAGGCCTTTCATTCACAGGTGATTCTCTACTCCCTTGCGAACCTCAATAAGAAGCTTCTGATCGAAGGAACCGTGGCCTACAGACATGTGTGGATGAGCTCTGTGGAAAAAAATAAATAAATAAAATGGAAGAAATTTCATCAGACAGCGAAAGCATGTCGCCGGCGCATATTGTTTAACTCAACATCGGGTGCACAGCACATCCCATTACTTAACAAAAACCCCATTGTTTCCGGTGTGTATACGTCTGGTGCAGCCAACGATAAAAATAAATGACTCCTACCCTCAGTGAAAAACATAAAAGTATTTAAAAATTGACCCCTGGGGTCTGCTTTGTCTGTGGCTGGAGGCATTATTATACCCCGGTTGTCACAAAGTACCCCCTCAGGTCATTACTCCCGGGCAGCCACAGACCCTTTGGCAGACAGAAGCTCCATTATCTGGGACACGGCGAAGGCGTGAGCATAGCAAAGAGGAGAGGGGAACGAGAGGAGCTCACTGGCCCCGGATCTGAGGAAACAAATGCAGCGGGAGATGGCACCGTTAGGATGTGATGTTTTCTGGGGCTTCGCCCGGTCCTGGAATCGGCCCATTTGGGACAGGTTCTACTGGTAGCTGGCACGAGCTGGCAGAGAAATAACTGAGGCAATCAGGAACATAATTGTATATTTTTTCATCTGCTTTTCATTTGATGCATATATTCTCTTTGGTTAAATTGTTTTCGTTCTTTTTTTTTTTGTTTTTACTTCTTGCCAGTTCCAGCCCATTGGAGTGCAGATGAGAGCGATGTGCTTTTGTGTACAAAAATCAAAGCAAAAAAGTCATTGTAAAATGCATCAGCGCTATGAATCTGAGGCCAAATAAAGAAGTGTGTCAAGGCAGCCAGCCATCACTGTACATAGTTAATGGTTAATGTTCAAAATACAGTAACTAGTCAGAATTTAACAGAGGAAACAGCAGCGCTGACCCTGGTTGTTTGACTAGAAAATAACTGTAATCATGAATCTAGCAAACAAGAAACAGAAATCTTCTCAGCTTTGCCATAAAGAAAACAGAATGTCTCAGTTTATAACAGAAAAAAAAACATTATTAGAGCAAAGTAGTGAGAAGTTCAGCTGGTTTTCTAATCTCAACCTGACTATCAGGCTGACCTGACAGAGTTTTACCATATTAAACTTCTTCCATAGGGCGGCAGGACTCAGCCATAAGCCTCTCCAATACTTCATTCAAAGTTGACAGTTGGTACATGGCTACATCGTTATATGGTTACATGGTTATGCAAGCCATGCTCTGTGTTTCTGCAGACAACCTCCTTTGTAGACATCAGTTTTCTAAGTTCCATCTAGGAGGTTTTAGCAGTTTGACAGTCTTTGTAGTTAAGTGAAGACTTGTACAAAAGTTCATAAGTATTTATGTCTCCGGCAGACTCTAGAGATAGATACTGGATGTGGACATTTCCACATAAAACACACAAACAGACTTCTCATCAATCACACAACACTTCGCACAGAGCTCCGTTGGATAGTTCAACCCGGGGCTGGTGTCATGTTCCTCTCTGCGAACAAAATGACACAATTTTCACCATGTGTCTACGTCAATAAGAGCTGATGACGGTACTTCAGATGAAGCATGTTGGAACATACAGAGTTAAGCAGAGGAAATGATGCCAATGCTCATCTCATCAAAAGAAAGTTCTAAGGAAGATCCAGGGCTCTGTAGGATTGTCTGCCCAGCACACTGGACCCTCCCACTTGATAATACTTTAGGATCTCCCACAGTAACTGGGAATTATAAATTAGTTTATAAATCACTACAAAACACATTAAAGATCTGCTGATGCTGCATCAAGCTTCCAGGCCTCTCAGGTCTTTTGGTTCTGGCCTGGATCCTCAGAACCACACTCAACGTTTTACAAAGCAATAAACTTTGACTTCTCATGTTTTTATGACGTAAAGCACCTTGAACTGCCTTGTTGTTGAAATGTTCAAACGTGAAAGAGTTTGATAATAAAACATGATCAGTTTTGGAGCTTGTAAAATGTATCTACTCCTGTGGAGTCAAACCTGTTGTGGAGTACAGGCAAATTCTTCAGCACGATCTGTGAGAAATCTGAAAAGTCGACGGCAGACGTTTCTGTAATTACTCATTCATTACCTCTTAGCCTGGAAGACAGCTGAACCAGCATGCGTTGGGCCCTCGCTGAATTTCGCTCCTCTGTTCCAGGGAATCTCATGCGCACGTCAGACCGCCAATCAAACATGACAGCTATTTACACTCGCTGGGCGAGATGAAAGCTCGGGAGTCTATCACTCAGGCCCCTGTTCACCTAAGAGAACGAAACAAAGACAGACAAAGCAGGAAAAAAGGCGGCCTGTAAAGTTTCAGATATCGAGGCTGTCTCGGATGCTTTCTGTCTGACGTGCGCGCACGCTCACATGCCCCGTGCGCGGCGGCGGGGTGTGTGCGTGTTCAGGCTTCCAGCGGAAGCACAGACATGCCGTTACAATGCTGCAGCATCGGCGCTTTGATGTTCAAGGTGCTGCGTCTGTTGTGCGAGTCTGTCCTCTCAAATCATCTCTTGCACCGAGAGTAAAACATGGAAACAAAGGCAAGCAACATATTCAGAGGTGTCAGTTTGTTAGACGACGGTGGCATATAAAGCAGCTTCGCTCAGTGAGTTACAGGACAGGCTAATTGACAATTTCTGCTTCAAAGGGTGAGAGGTTAGAGGCAGAGGGAGGCGCTCACGCCATCGAGAGTTATCAGGCACAAATGATGTTAATCAGATTTCTGAAATCAAATCTTCACCTTACCAACAATCTCACTTAGAAAGGACAGGGAACTGTGGAGAGGAACAACAACCTTAACGGAGAAATATCTCCAGCAGAAGACGGTAGACATTCATAATAATGGCGGCAATCAATGAATTGGGCTTGTTCCTTAAAATAACCAGAATTTCAACATTATACAATTTGTTTTTTTCATTTTGGAATTCAATAATCAGACTCAGCTGAATTAAAACATCTCAACAATAAAAACAAAAACAACAAAACAGTCAAGGTAATCTTACGCTTGATAAATGTTCTATACAAATTAGAGTTCAGGTCCTGTAAATGCGAGAGGTGTTCTTGTTCTAAACGACTCAGTGAAAAACAACTGCAGAGCCGGTATCACTGATACCAATACCAGTACCATTGCTTACGTGTGACATATCAAACTTCTGACCCTTGGGTTTTGCTTTTGGTTTGTCCAAATAAATAAATAAACTTTTTAGAGGTTGAGTTAAGAAACTAAGACTGACATTTCAAGAAGAAATCTAAAACTAAAGTATTGCTCTTGCCGTGTTAGTATCGCGCCAATATCGATACCAACTTGGTAGTGATACTATCAATCTTTTGGATAAATCTGCTTCTTCAGTAATGATTAGAGAATCCGAACTCACACACATTCAAAAGACTGGAATGTAGAAAACGAGTTCTATTTTGAGTTCATGTCAGGCCCAGTGTCCATACAGAAAGGGATCAGCTGAGATTTGGACCAGCAACTTTCTAATTGAGACCCCACAGTGTCACTTTACCATCAACCATCCTCAGCTCATTTGAGCACTTATGAATTTGGAGATTTTTATATCTTCAGAGTAGAAAACACTCAGTCTGCTAAAAAGACTCCTGTGACTGAGCTGCAGCACAACAAAGACATCAACTTCATAACACAGGCGAAGGCTTTACTCAGGTGATGAAAAAATAAAAAAATATTGCATGTCTTTTATCAAGCATTTTTCAAAAAATAATTGATAGGGAAATAAATTTGTCAATTATTGCTGAAGAAGGAACTTTCTGAATAAACATGTTTATGGTAAGCCGTGTCTCTTGGCAGTTGATCATCATGATCACTTCCACATTTTCCCAGAAGGTGGCATATTTATTAGCATGCAACAGATGGGACGCACTCGTTTGCCTTGCTAAGGCTTGTGAAATTGGTCTTTTGGCGGCAGTATAAATATGATGGAGTGCAGCCCATAAGAGGCACGGCATGGCACACGAGGACAAAATGTCCAAATGAGCAGCAAAAGTCATGTTTGTGGCTGCTTTACTACGGTGCCATCGGTGATTGATCTACGTCCTGCAGAGCCTCTATGTGGAGCAAAGTATAAAGCCTATAATTTAGCCGGGAAACAATGCACGACAATGTCTGCATGTGCACCCATTTCAGCGTGAGCATTCCCTGGTGCAGGTAGATCATTAAACTACCAGGCGCTGCAATATGGTGTAGTCAATGTCACTGAAAAGAAGGGACAATAAAGTGAGGCGGGGGGTTGCAACAGCAGGGAGAGAGCATGTATTAATGTCACATAGGCTTTAGACTGCTTCCTTAAGCTCTGCAAAGAGTCAGCCAAGCCAATTTCCATTATCATATTGATTGAAATAGTTCATCATAGTGTAATTTCAGGTTTATCGCCACCCGGTTGGGAATAAGACCAAAGCATTATCCGACAAAAGCTATTGTTCTACGGGACGTTTGGCTGTTCCAGTTCATTGATGGAGTTGATTAAGTTTAAATGAAGCAGACACTGGATAAAAGTGAGGGTATTGACCAGTGGGCGTAGTGGCGCGCTTGAATAAAAAAAGCCTGATGCGTTCGGAAAAAGCAAGATTTGCTAAATGCTCTAATCTTCAATCAAATCTAACATCAATACAGACAAAGTTTGGTAATGAGAGATTCAATGAAGCATGCAACGGAGAGAATTAATCCCCCTCGCCTAAACTGAGTTCAACTTTGAAGCTTGCTCCTCAGGACGGATAGTTATCTAAATGCTAAATAAGTAACGTATTGTACTTTTCACGGCATACTAATGATTTGTTCATTTCGCCCCCTTTATTTGTTCTTACCACTCTTCCCCCTTGTTGATCTGGTGATTAGATCAACCTTGGATAGAGGAGAGGAGTGGAATAATGAGGCTTCTGGGGAACAGCAGCCCATCAGGCGCAGACCTGTTACAGTACAGAGGGGGACATTTGTAAAATAAAACAGGAGAGTTTAAAGTATAGCAACAAGGTAGCTTCACACTGGCTCACAAGTTATGAGGAAATAATTCAGAAAAGTTATATTTAGTGGCAGCCGGCAGGGCTAAAAGACAAATATATATATATATATATATATATATATATAATATATATATATATATATATATATATATATATATATATATATATATATATATATATATATATAGTATCCCAGAACTGTATACAGAGCAAATTCTCAAATTAGCTCTAAAAGAAACATTTTTTGAACTCTGTACACCATTTACCTTTTGCAGGACTATCTTAGCTAATGTTAGCATAGGAGTTCATGTTAGCGCATCCCATTTTCCATCGACTGTTAGCAAAAATTGCCTTAATGATGGAAAAATTTTAAGTTTCATACGTTTTAAACGTTTAGTTTCAAAGTAAACATCTGTCTCTTTTTTAGTGACTGTTGATTAATTTTTTTTCTCCATCACTTACATGTATCACAGAATCATTTGCCTCTTTGTAGATGGTGGGAACTCATGTTGAATGCATTACTGCCACCTGTTGGGCTGGAGTTTGTGCATCAATATTTCATCAGAGTGGCAGAAAGGAAGCGAACTAACCCTGACATGACTTAGCCAGTATGGGGCTGAAAGGCTCAACAGCAGTGAGTTGGTTTTCATTACCAGCTCAGAGGTTTTACTGCCTCTTCAGATCAGCTGTAGAAGCAAAGCTGTTCTGTTAAAACTGCAAACTGTTTGAGAGTTTATCTGATTTAATTATCTCATAAATATGCTCGTATTTGGCCAGTGGAGGGGGCTGATTTCCATCCCTTATGTGTTTTGGGTTGGCACCATTTAAGTATCCTGATGCTAATGACACTCAGTTTGGAGGGCCTGCAATTTTTTCGTGGTCAAAATCTGAGACTTTTGACCAGATTCCAGCTGATTTAGACTGAATGTGATTTTCCATATTTCCTCAAGAATTAAATTTTAATTTGTAACAATTCATTTCACAGGTTTGGTTTATAATTAACTTGAAATGTGAAGAAAATGAAGCATAAAGCTAAACAAGGATTATAGATTAGGGTTTTTGAAGTGGAATATTTGATTTGTTTTTCTTCTTTTTTACCTGAGGAACAAGTATGACTTTTTAAAATTAGTTTCTTTGCTTCTTCACCTAAATTATTCTTTCCAAAAGTTGTCTTGATTCATCTTGTGTGTGAAAACACTTGATTCAAATCCTGGAGGAAGCAAAATATAAGAACACGTCAATCATTTTCTTTTAAATTTGGATGAAGGAAACACATAACGCAGTGACATGTGGTGTACATTTTCTCTAATAAAGAGAATTTTTTAAAGTATCCTAATTTATATATTTTTAAAAAATTTATTCCATACTCACAAATTCCTACATTAGCTAAACACTTTATTTGAACGCAACATCTAAAACATATGAGAATGAAAATGTCTTCTCGATCATTCAGTAGACTTTCCATGTAAAATAAACATTATAACTACTCAAATGTAAAATACACGCTTTGTCCAGAAATAAACCCACAGTTCTCATTGTGTGCGTGTATTTTTATTTATTTTTTTTTTTTTTTTGATTTTATGCACTTTGTAGCGCTTGCTGAAATGTGTGCCCACAGGCATCCTAACTTGCCGTGATTTGGAATTTCAATGCGCAGGTGAGGCTGGGAGCCGCGGGCCTGCAGCAGCGGCTGCAGCAGCGGCGGCTGCAGCATCCTGGAAGGTGACTGTGTGTCCCGCTGACGCTGACATGTGGCCCGGCGCCATAACAGGTGACAACTTCCTGAAATGCTGCTCATCACGTGCGAGGCCCATTGCTCCTCTGTCTCTTTAAAACACCTGCTTTTTTCATTTCTTATCTTTGCATGACCAAACGCGTTTTGCGTCACAATGTAGGCGTACGTGTTATTCATAAACCATTCTGCATGAAGAGCGCGCAAATCCATCAAACTCACGATAATCGTGTTATTTCTTATTATTATTTTTCAGTGCAGCCCGCTGGGTCCTGAACGGACTGTTTTGACTTCCACTTTTTTTTATTGTTAATATTACTATTATTTGCAGATGCCACCTCATTATTTTTCATTTACCGTTTGTAGAATGACGGTAAATGTCGTCAACCGCGCTGAGAGGAGTGTTTTTATACGATTTCTTTTTAATGCTGCCTCTTCCCCCCTCTTCATTGTTGAGAGTTGAGCTGTGGGACGTGGAGTCGGAGCAGTGTGTGTGTGTGTGTGGGTGTGTGTGTGTGGGGAGGTGGGGTGTGTGTGTGTGTGTGTGTGTGTGTGTGTGTGTGGGTGGGTGTTGTCAGGATCCAATCTAATCTGCATGTTTGTTTCTTAAACAGGGCATGTTCGCTGAAACCCCCCTTCCCTTCCTTCCCTTCCTTCCCTCTGCATCGACAGCAGCTCCAGCCGCGAGAAGAGCAATAAAACAAACTCCTGCTCTCAAAGGTGCGCGCGCCTTTGTACCGCCGCGTTTTGCCTGTTAGCTGCACATCCTCCGTCTTTTCATCTGTCACTTATTCCCCCTCATGTTTTGTCATTTGCTCTGTATATTCATTTGTCGCCTGGTTTATATATATATATATATATATATATATATATATATATATATATATATATATATATATATATATATATATTATATATATATATATATATATATATATATATATATATTTCACATACAATAAATACAAAAATATATGAATAACTAAATAATAATTATTATTATTACTGTAATGTTTCAGTTCTGGAGAATCATTGGGATACAATGGAAATGTGGATACTTAAGATTTTAGTAGACACAGCAGCAAAAAAAAAAAAAAAAAAAAAAAAATATATATATATATATATATATATATATATATATATATATATATATATATATATATATATATATATATATATATATATATATATATATATATATAAAAGAAAAAGGGGGTGTGAATAGTACAAAAGGAATAAAAATAAATGTAACAAAAATACATAAAATATAATCAAAAAGGCAACATAATCTTACATATCACAAATAAAAAATAAAAAATATCCTATTACATAAAACGCAGCCTACATAAAAGTGTTTGAAAACATGACTTTTATTTTGTTAAATTGCTCCTCGAGTCCCTGCAATTATCTGATGTTATCTCAGTGATTACTGTTACCAGTTTTCACTGGAATCACTTTCTGCTATCTTTTAGAACAAGCACCGCCCCCTGCCGGCCACCCGTTCAACTGCAGAATGGCTTCAGCGTTTAAAAAAAAGAAGAAAAAAAGGGGGGTCGTGGGCCAAGTGGTTAGTAAACAGTTTAAAGAAAAATCCACAGAGACGTTTTATACCGTTCTGTGCGATTACTCAGAAATAATCAGCAGCCTGTAGCCCCCCCGCTCCCCCCAAACTATTTTATTTTCGGATGAATTGATTTTTACTTTTGCTGTAAATATAAGAAGACATAGATGATTATGCAGAGGAAATCAGCTCTATTCCGGATATATTTTTGTGTTTTTTGTAAATCGTCTGTCCTGGCTGGTATATTCGGGATTTCTCCTCTTCGGCCAAATTAGAATCGTATTTATCTGCAGCTTGTCAAGCCTCCAGTTTAGTGATGCAAAATGAAGAGGAGGATATAGGAGCTGAGTGGGGGGTGGGGGGGAGGGGGTAGAGGGGGAAAGGAGGTCAGTCTGAGCCCGGCGGGATGCAGGGCAGCTGCTCCCAGACCAGTCACACCTACTGCAGCTCGGATCCTGCAGGCATTTGCAGGGCGGAGTAATTAATAGAAAATAATGATGCAGCCGAGAGGTGCGGCGCCGCCATCAAGGGCGACGCGTTGGCCGCCTCGATTCAGCTCCTTATTGCAAACGACACGTCGCTTAAGTGAATGCATGTGATGGGTGACGCAAAAGTAAACAGCAAAAAACCTAGGGGGGGGAAAAAAAGGAAGAGATTTATTATTTATTATAATAATAATAATTATTGTTATTATAGCTATTTCAATATGAGCCATATTAGAACTGAATAATAATTAAAAACAACAAGATCTCCGCAGGTTTCCATCTGCAGCCTTCTCCTCTCCTCCCAGTCACAGAGGCTGCAGAGCAGACGCTGTGAAACGCGCCATAACGCACTTGTCTGCCCAATTAGCCGAAACAATTATTGCAACTTTGACTTTAATTACGTCTCAATTTGAAGCCTCGCTGCTGGTGTGTGTATGACTCAGTGATTAAAAGCCTCTCCTGCCCCAGTGCCTTTAGGGCAGCGCATGATTAGGACCTGTCAGCTGCCGCGGTGAGCGGAGGCAGCCATGCGTGTTGTGCAACATGACCCGCTGTTGTTAAACCTTGTCAACATATTAACCTGAATTCCCCAGTCATCGCGGAAGGAATCGCCCGCATAAGAGGGGAAAAGTGCACACAGATGTAAGTCTAATTGAAAATATAGATATAAATGCAGAGCTGCTGCGCGGGAGGAGGATCATACAACATTATGTCCCAAGGCCTGGTTTGGATGCTAACAGCTTTAATAATACAAAGAATAGAGCAGGGATATGTTTCCCCACTTCACTATAGGAGCAACATATTTAAAGATACACTATAAACAAGGAATTTTGTTGGGTGTTACATATTTTCCATGAAGGCCATTTGAATTTGTAAATAGCAGGGAAATGTAATAGATAGTGGTGGTTTCATTCAACACTATAAAAATAAATTTTTAGGGATGTACAATTTTGGCAATGAAAATGATATCCTATCAAATATTTTGAAAATGCATTTTTGAGTAAACATTAGTTATAGCATACAATAAATGTATTTTTATATTTTTTTTCAGGGCATAAGGGCGGGGGTAAGGTTTATATGTTAACCTTTATTATTCTTAAAGTTTCATTTGAGGATAATACTTTTTAACAGTAATATTCAGCAATGAGCAAATTTTATACAAATTAGTTTTTGAGTATTAATATTTAGCTTATAACTTTCCAAAAAAGAAAAACAAATCAGCTGTATTGATTAGACTTTTTTTTTTTACTTAACATTTAGTATTGGGATAGATTTTGCTTTAACATTTCCTGCCAAAAGATTTGGATTGTACTTTAACTTAAGATGATGATTGAGCTGTTCCCATCATGTTGTGTTCAGTGACCACTTCATATATCAACTTAGTAAAACTTAACTGCCAAAAGATTTGAAAAGGTTTTAGTGTTGGATGAAGAGGCAGCGCTAATCCTTGCTACAGCATAAAAGATTAATATTAGTGGCTGTTTAATATTAGTCCTCATATTTTTTGAAAACTTTTTATGAAGCATATCAGCTGCAATTGTTTAAGATTTTACAATTGTTTCTAGGAGCTTAGCAGCTTTGAGCTACTAACTTTAGCCTCCAGCTAAAGTTTAACTAACAAACTGTTTCTTAGCACTGAGGGAGTCATGGAACATCTTATAGCTGTCAGAAAAAGGTTTTACATGACAACCCATAAAAATTCATTTTAAAAGTCTGTTACCAGCTAAAACTGTGTGTCTTAATCAGGAAGCTGCTGATATTTTTATTTGTTTTTAACATGGAAGAAAACCCAGACAATAAAATGAAACAAAGTGTTAAAACACTTGCTCGTCCTGAACAGTGGGGTCTGCAGAAAGTTTTCTTCAGACTGACCAGATCAGTTCGAGCGCCGTCACAAGAACCAAAAGCCATAAGAACGTATTGTGAGTGTTATGCTTGTTCTATTTATAGAGGGTTGAGGGGTGGATGCGGTTTGAATTTGTTTTCTTTGATCCTCCCTTACTGCTCACTGGTCTGATTGTACTGCCAAGAAAGACACAACAGAGCTGTCCACTTATAATAAAGTGGACCAAAACAAGTATCGACCGTTATGTCTAACATATAAGTTACAAAAGAACATAATAATTAGAACCTAACCAGTTTATTCGCATAAAAAGATCAGTTTGAGAAACTTTGTAAATCTTGCACATTTCCAAGTTCAGTTGAGCAGATGTTTAGTTAAAATTGTTTTCCTTATGCTGAAATATTAAAATCTTCCCCAATGAGATGTTTGCCAGCTGTTTTGAGTCAATTCTACAAGTTTGTTTCATCAGTCTGCAAACATTTCATAAAAATCATTTCTAAGAAAATATTCCTATGGTAATGCATCTAAAAAAACCTCAAGGACTTCTGATGATTACAGGCGGACTAACAGGAATAAAGAGGTTTGACAAGGGGAGAACGGCTGCTTTGGAAGGGCCAAAAGGTTTATCTGAAGCACATTTGATCCTTGTCAAAATATATTGATTCATGTTCTTTCAAGAGACACTTGATGTCTTCCTTAATATCTGACTGGCCATCTGGACTGACTGAGTTACGCAGCTTTCTTTGCTCCGAAGATATAATATGTCAGGACGTCAATAAGAACTTTGGAACCTTTTTATTCTTTAAAGCCTGGAATCTGGTTAGGCCACTCTTTGTGTGCCAGTATGCGTGAAACAGCCAGCTTACAGTAAATTGCATATTGTGCTTGTGAGCAGTGTGTCAGTGTGCAGGAGTGGACGGCTGGTGGCTGGGCCTGGGGTTTATGAATCTGCCCACAGCCACAATCAGTGCAAGCTAGTTTCCTTTGGTGTATCCAGAGGTGAATAATTTATGGGAGGATAAAAGCATTTGTGGTTGAGAGCTAGACAGTCAGACAGTAGAGCGAAACCGGCTGTGTTACCCCCCTTAAACCACCCCTTCACCACCACTAGCGCCACCTCCCAGCCCATCCACCCCTGCCCCAACCTTACACCCCCCTGTGTGCCGTGCAGTGGCCTTGCACAATACCTCCTTGGACGGCTGCTTGAAGTGCAAATCTGTGTTCCAACTTGTTCCCGGTGCCTGTCAGCATGTTTTCTTCTTGTCAGCAGCGATTGAGTGTGGGCCCGTGTCACCCTTGTACTGCTGCTGTAACAGGATCATTGACAGGCCAGTGACACTGCCCAACCGGATAATGGAAACCTATTGATTTTCTTATCCTCTACCCCCCCACACACACTTTTTTCACTCAAACAACGTGTGACACTTTTGAATAACTGGCCAAAGAGCAGGTCGTGATCAATGCTCCCGACCTTTGAATCGCTGCTACGCCACCAACTGAACCGGGGAAAAATAAAGGACAAGGCTGGCTGCCAAAAACAATCCTGCTGGGAAAACAAAAAAAAAAACTCAGTGTCTCACAATTCTGCATTATATGTCAAGTCAATTACGATGCAATGTGAAAGTACTCACACCCCTCAAACACTTTTTTTTTCTTTTTAAAATTTTTGTCATGTTACAGACAAACCTTAATGTGCTTCAATGGGATTTTAAAGAAATTATAATTAGAGGTGGGCTGATTGATCCAAAATATAGATACCAAATTTATATCAGTATCGGTTCAATACGAGTATTATAAGATTGATAAATTAGTTTCAGGTTCCCTCTCAACTCTGACTCAAAAAAATTAGAATTTGCTCTTTGTTTATGCAAACATTAAACATAAATATGTTTTTGGTTGTTTTTATTATGCCCATATGGTATTAAAGTATTTTGTAGATACCTATTAATTTAGTTACAAATTCTGTCCTAAAATTTTGACAAAAAAATGTTTAAAGAAAAAACTACAAAACCCCCTAACGGTCAAAAGTTTAATAGTATATAAAATCTGCATGTAAAGTATCGAATCACTGACTGATGCTGCATTTCCTCAGTATGGAACCGATACCAAAATATGTGATATCAACGACTTGTAATCATGAGAAAAGTCAAGAAAAAAAAAATTAGACATTTACTTCTAGTCTAAGAATGTGTGGAATGCATTTCTTTCCATCCCCTCTCCTCCAAGACCCCTAAATAAAATGCAAAAGTGCAAAAGTTTGGTCAACAGAATCCCTCTGATTCTGTTGACCCCTGAATGAATGCAGCTAGTCTTTGTAGAGGTTTGATGACGAACGAGACATGATGGAAAAGCAACAAAAGGAAAAATTAAAGATGTTCTTTTTGCCATGAGGCATTTACCAACACAGGAAATACGGAGCAAAGTCATATTAGACTAAAGCAGAACTTTTCAGCCTGCATTCAATGTCCTTTGTGTGGAGGAAAAACTAACATCCTGAGCACACCTTCCATCAATGTGAAACACGGTGGTGGCAGCATCATGTTGTGGGGAAGTTTTCTTCAGCAGCAGCAGAAAGGCTTGTCAGAGTTGATGGGGAGATGGATGAAGTTTAAAAAAGAACAATAATGAAAGAAGACCTGTTAGGATCTAGCCTAAATATTCAGTCACAGACTAAACAAAATGTTTTAATTAGGTCGTGGATGTCAACATGTTAATTTTGATTAATCACATTGATTTGAATGCAATTAATCATATTTTTTTTTGTCGTCTTTCTGGTGCATCTGTAAACCTGACCAGCAGCATTCAATCTGAATAATCTAAACAGAATAAAAACAGTACAGTTCTTTGTTGTTGAGCTCGTAAGTTTATTTACTCAATAATTTAGTAGCAAAAAGGATTACTAAATTGAAGTAGATATATTTTTGTCAGTATCGTTTTTGATTAAATGTTATTTGTTTTTAAATAATTACAAATGCTGCAATTAACAGGATTAAAACTTTCAATGCCGTGCCACCACTGGTTTTAAAACAAAGCATATTTAGGTGGTAGAGTGGCCTAGTCAAAGTCCAGACATGAATCAACTGTGCATGATTTTAAAATTGATGTTCACAGAACCTCTCCAATCTTAACTAATTCAATTTTAGTTACTTTTGTTCTTTTTTTTCTTTTTTAAACAAAGAACTAAAAATGTCAGTCCCAAAGTCTGGAAAACTGTTGTACAAGTTGGATCAATAAAATGTCTTCATGATCGCAAATGCACACCAAATTAAAAATAGTAAGAATAATAACAACCAATTTCCATCCGCATTATATTTATGCACCAAAGAGTGTTGGTCAACACATTGACTCTTGTGCTTGTAATGCGACAGAATGTGAAAAAGTCCATGGGGCGTGAACACTTTTGCCCCTTCGTTCTGATGAGTCTAATTGGCAGGAGAGGTTAGCCCTGAATCAAATGCAGGTTTTCCTCTGTGCCTGTGTGTGCACAAGGGTTAGTGCTCCCCGCTTTAATGGAGAACTCTCCAGAGAGGAGGCCTCTTTGATACCCATGGCGATGATAAGCATGCATTGGCTGCCTACTATTGGACGA
The DNA here is from genome assembly GCF_027474105.1 of Poeciliopsis prolifica. NCBI lineage: Eukaryota > Metazoa > Chordata > Actinopteri > Cyprinodontiformes > Poeciliidae > Poeciliopsis > Poeciliopsis prolifica. The sequence goes on along the minus strand of NW_026562435.1, from coordinate 1,957,311 downwards.
GCCTTGGCAGATGGTGAGTGAGGGTCCTTCAGAAACACATATCTTTCTGTCAGCCTTGTTCCTCCCTCCCCATCTCTCCCTCTTTAGCCAGTGGGATAATGAAAAGCCCGATTCTGGTCATGGCTAACTCAATCTCATTATAATCTCTCCTCTTTTTTTATTCATTCAGCCCCATGGGATGCTGTCTGCCAGCGATGTGGCTTTCAACCTCCAGAGAGAACATCTTTTGAAACAGCCAGGAGACCTAATGAAGTCACAGAGAGGCACAATTATTTCCCAAAGAAGGAGCATTAATGTACTTGGAAATTCCCTCCGGAGAAACATGACGACAATTGGTTTGTACAGCTTTGATCGCTGCTTTAAATACTGCCCAAGATAAACTGCAGGGTTAGCCCCCTTTGCCACTGGTAAGTAGGGAAACCCAGAAGTGGCTACAATGCATTAGATACATCAAATACTTTGGCTTTTTTTGTGGGGGTGGGTGGAGGAAAAAGCAACACAAGACCTTAATCGTACACAACCTTTATAAATTCCATCGAGGAAGCAATAACGGGTCCAAAGGGACGCTGAAGTGTACATGTCTCACCCGGAAGAATTGCAGAAAAAATATATTGCTGTGCATAAAGTGAAATTGGGTTTGCGAGTTGTGGGGGAAAGAGAATGATTCATTATCGCATGAGACACCTTCAGACAACTGAACATGGCAACTCCAGCTGCTGCTAAGAGTTGCATCTGTGCGCTGTAATCACAGACACTTTCCCTTACATTAATTATGAAATTGTTTTTTAGCTCAGAAAATGAGTGTGATGCTTGAGGTTGTTGGTGCTCAACAACCCCACTCATGGTGCAGATTAGCAGATGCGGTACATGATAAACAGCAGCCAGTGTTAAACTGCGTTCCACCCGAATCCATCAGGAATGCAGCTGGTACGCTTACCCGTTTGGAGCTTATTTTTTTTCTGAAATTCCTCCGTGTCCACTACGAACAGAACCGTCAGATTCTCTACGAGTCCATCTGAATCCGCTTCGACGTGCTACTATGGCCGTCTTTCACAGACATTACCGTTTTTTGTTTTTTTTTTGTTTGTTTTTTGTAACTTTGTGAAATCACAATGAGCCGTGTATTATCCCCACTCAGACACCTGGCAGTCACCAACATCCAAAGGAATAATTTATCACCGTGTTCCTTGTTAAGAGCCGAGTTTACAGTTGAGAAAACGACAAAGTGGGTTCAGCTTAGCTGGATTCTATCGGAGTCTGAAGGCACAAACATTTTAATTAGGCGACATCAAGGTCTGATTTTAGTCAGATATACAGGATTTGATGTATGACTCATGACAGAAGAGCTAACCAATAAGAAAATCTGTGACCTACGCCATTGTTAAGCATTTTGTGTTTCGATTTTTACATGCTAACAATAATGCCGTGTTACCAAACAACCTGGGATGCATTTCCACTGTTATTCTGATGATACTCGGTTATATTTATTCATAAATCCTGGTGAATCCCATCAACTAGGTAGATTACAGGCAAGTGTTGAAGACATAAAAACCAAGACGATTCTTAATGTACTGCTTTTAAATTCCAACAAGTCAGAAGTTGTCGTCTTTGAAAAACAGTCTTTAAAAAACAGTCTTTAAAAAACAAACTATTTAGTAAAAACTAAACAGTTATACATTGACCTCCGGTAAAGCAAAGAGCCTACATTAAACAAGCATCTTGAATTTCCTTCTGTCATCTTCGGATTATTGGCAAAATCAGAAATGAAAACATTATGTCACCCATGTTATAAAAGTTATTTCTAAATCTGTGTTTGAAGAGTTTTAGGCATAAAGAAATGAGTAATAATAATATTTAGTAATGTGTGTAGTTTAGGCATAAATTCTATTGCAGAAATGGTGCATTTATTTCAATACTTTAGCTAATCAAAATGAATAAATAATATTGAATAAATAATTTATTCCATATACCCCCCAACACAATATTTTGTATTGAGAAACATTGACAGAAGCTCCTTGGTTTGTACACCAAAGGGATTTCTCAGTGCGTTGCTGTATTTGAAACACGAAGGGATGAAAAGTTAACGATTGTTCAGAGGCATGTGTGGAAGTTCAATGTGTAACAGAGCTTTCTAATACAGGGGGAAATGGGATTGTAGTTCACATGACTCTGAAGTAAAGTAATTTTGTGGTGTTTAGCTTTAATTAAAGCACTAAAAAATACAAAGGCTGATCAAAGTAATGCACTGGAAAACCACATCACTGCAACAAAAGGGACCATGTAAAGTGATTTTCCACCAGTTAGCTAATGCAAAATCAGTGTTTGCCCAAAAACATGTATTTTGGTTCAGCAATATCAAATGTTGCTTAACTGACAGCAACCTACATAAAAATGATCAAGTTCAGACAGAAAAATATGTTTTACCTACCGAGTGCCTACAGTTGCTAATCAGCATCAAACCTAAATTTTAACGATTGAATGTGCAATGTTCAAATGAATCTTTTTTAACATCTCATTGACAACAAAATATAAATATTTTATGATGTGACTATAACATATATGTCACATCATTTCATCAAAAATGCACCAATAAGGTATTTTTTGGCTTATTTTCGATTTCCAATTGTGCTAAGTTCCAACCTGAAGATGCTAATTGTAGCTGATTAGCTGTCTCTTTTAGAACTACAGGAAATTATACTTTTTATCTCTATTTTTTCCTATTAATTGTAAACTGGACTAATCAAATGTTTAGTAGTTTTAGAGAGGACTGTTCCATGTTAATATGAGGATTTCACCCAGAACATCTGTAAAAAAAGACTAAGGACCTATTGTGTTACATATGTATCTGTACAAGTGACAAATAAACTTCTTTTGATGTCATTAATTTTTTACAGGACAGATTATAGTTTACTACGAAAGCCTGGAGTGGGTGCTCTCTATGTTTTGCTTCTTTTCTTGTGATAGCAGGATAGTTATCTTATTGTCTTGTGGTACAAAAGTTACCTGATGATAATTTCCTAGTGGGAAAAAAAAGCTTTTTGGATCCGATTCTGGACGGGGTATTATTACGGGCAACTAAAATTGATGCGAATACACACACGCATATGATTTATCGCATGAGGATTCAGGTGTATACATTTCGATCTGCTGTCTGTACCTACTTTGCCATGAAAGCTCGTGGGGAGAAGGTAGCTAAGTAAGCTAACAGTCATGTTTCTGGATTACCTGAAGGGGACAGATCCCACACATGCTAAAACATGCTAACTCCATGCAGAAAATATTGCAACTCAGAATCTTTGTGCTGTACACAACAGCACTACCTAATGCAACAGCGTGCATGGATATATTTGAGTCTTTATAATTTTGTTGGTAAGAGAAAATCAACCAAGTCTGACTTTTTAGAACGTTTCACAGTTGTAACAAATTTAGTAACTTCTTTCCGTAAAAAAAAAGGGGGAGAGGGTGTTTGAAATAAATAATTAGGAGCCAAATAACTCCAACGTGGATGCAAGTTATGTTTACCTTGCATAATTCGTGCGGAAAAGATTTAATTAAGCAATTTTAATAATAGTGCACAGTTTCACACAACAGCAAAAAAAAAGTGTTTTGTTTTTTTTCTTCAAAGAAGCTTTGTAGGACTATCTTTGATATTCATGCATTAATTTTATTAGCAATCAAAGCTGTTAGTCCCAGTGTGCTTCGAAGTCTTCTTCTCCCTCGCTTCAGTCGAGGCATCTGATTTGCACTCTCCTGTTTGGAAAGTGTTACCGGCAAAGTTTAACACAATCTTGTGTCTTACGGGGGGCTATTTTCACATACAATACATCACCTTGGAAAACCACAGAGGAATCATAAACCACACTCACATCCACACGACAGGAAAAGAAAAATCACAGATATTTTTCCTCTATGACAGAAAAGTGGCAATGATGCCGCTGTGAAGTGCTGCCTTTAAAAAATGAATTAAAAAAGCACAGATTCAGTTTGGTTAAGTGGTTTTCCCCAATGGATGCCTCAAAATTGTCTTTTTTTCTCATTTTTAATTAAACACAAAAAAAAATTAACAGCAATGCATTATGGTAAATAATGTCTAAGGAACACACATTTTACATTTCTTTTATGCCAAATTCAAGCTGAGCTTGAGATTAGAGGTGATTCCACTGTATGTTGACTGACCGTCGCCCTCATGGTGGCTTTAGAAGTGAAAAGTTAAGTCTCTTTTTGGAGGAATGCAGCTGGCAAATTTCCAATTCTTTTAAAACAGAACTAAAACCAAAACCAAAAACTAAACAATTTGATTCTAAATCCTTTCCAGCATATTTCATAGTATCTGACTGAAAGTTTGATTTGGACAGACATTAAACAAAATTGTGCAAACGCTGATGATTGGCTTCAAACTCAACATCAAGAGTACCTCATGATTTTTTTAACGTGAACTTCAAAAGCACCTTGGCAATGTTCTATCCACAATAGAATATTTTTGTGCTTTTTTTTCATCAATCATGCAGTGTACATAGGATCAGTGTTAAAATACATGCTGAATTATTGATATTTGGTCTCCTGGTGATGAAAAGGGGTGATTGTGTGAACGCAAACAGAGCAAAAATGCATTCCACTTCCATAAAGGGTAACTCGTCTAGAGAGGCAACTTTGTAACGTGGTGCCGACTCTATCATGGTGTATTTAAAAACATGCGCGCAGTATGCCAACACATCTGCTGCTGGAAAGATGGCAGTGATGTTCACCATAGAATTGGCCTGGTGTGAATTGTTAGCAAGAGGCTTTTAAATGCTGCAGGCAGCTCAGTTTGCATGTATGTTTACATTTAGATGATGAAGTTTCAAGAGAGCAGTTCAGATCTACATAACTGTATGCTGCATACATTACCACCGCTGAACAATGGTGAGTAAGTTTATGTCTCTATCACTTTTTCACAGATAAATGTTAGAAATTTTGTCACAAAAAAAAGGAAATCAAACCAAAAACATTAAACATTATAGCCCAAATATGACTAACAGCCTGCTAGTGTAAAAAAGGGAGGAAGCTAGCTGCTGTTTAAAAATATCCACAAAGTCTAATCTCTGTATCAGGAGAAGAACTCCACCGTTTGGGTCCCACAGTTGGAAAAGTAGATCTGCTCCAGACCTGAAGTGGAAACAAATACAAGCTTCTGAAAATTTCAAAAATGTAGTTGTTTAAGTTCTTTAAGAATAAATGTTTGTGTCCAATCTCCTTTTTATTCATCACTGAGCTGCAGGGAGCCACAGCTCTGATGGAAGAATCTGTTGACAGGACAACTATTGATCACTCTTTCAATAAAGCATATTTATTATAGCAGCAATAAAAAGATTGAAACAGTCAAGGGAGTGAATAGTTTTTACAGGCACTGAATGTTAAGTTTACACCCCCAACATCAACGTGTGGGAAAGTTTTAAGCTGCGACATTAAAATACATTCAGTGAAACAGCATTTTTGACGTAAACATCACAGTTTAATAAATGTTTCTACATGCTGCTTCAAACTGCTGTCTCTTTCTCTCCATCAGCTGCGAGAGCCTCAGAGTTTGGCTGAAAAGCTCTGCTTATGTCTGAACAACCAGAATGGTTCTTTCCAGTTTCCCAGTTGCCTGTGGCGTTGCCAGTGTCGTCCCTGAACTTATCGCCACCCTCCTAAGCCTATTTCTACCCGACAACCACGCAGTTTCTCAGCATTTCCTCATTGCTTCCCCATAGGAAAGGCCACTTTACCACTACGCCTAGCTCCAACCGCTTTACGCAATTGAGACGACTTTTTTCTTAGCAGTGCAGAATTTTAGACCGATTGCACTTATGAACTTCAACTTGGAGGGTCACTCATGTTTACCTAAAAGAAAACTGCTTTTCTTAAAGCTTTCTAGTTAAAGGTAGAAAGAATCTGCACCTGCAAAAACATTCTGCTTTGAGCTGCCAAAAGCCCTGCAGTCATTGTTTCCAGCGTCCTTTTCTTCCATGCAGGTGAGATCACTTGACATATCCATTTGTTTCTACCGCTAGTCATAATTTTCAGTGTTTGTCAGTTCTACACAAAGACAAAGCTAAAGGTTGTTTCCAATCCACAGAAATGGATTTTTCTGGGTACCTTGTAATCAACTTAATGAAACAAAAAATAAAAATAAAAAGTCAAGCATTTCTTGTCAGCAAATATTTTCATCCAATACTGTTCCTTTCCAAACCATCCATATGTACACATCTTGAATTAGTTCACATCATGCCAAATTTAAGAGTTTTTTTAATGAACCAACACAATATAATGCATAACTGTGAAGTGGAAGGAACACATGCAACATTTTTTTCCCCACAAATTAAACATGTAGAAAACTGTAGTGTGAATTTATATGCAGCCACTTTGAGAGTGCATTCACACCAACCCAGTTTAGTCCACTTTAATCCAAATGTAGTTTTCTTGCCTAGAAAGTCTGGTTTAAATGTACAACCTAACTGTGCTGCAGACCAAAAGAACTATTTGAACACGAGCAGAACGGAGACCGCTATAAAAGCTGGAAACAGACTACAGTGCAGGGCATTCTGGGTAAATAAAACCAAAACAAATGTGCAAATCTATGCTAGAAGATAGCGTAGAGAAATGGCTTGTGGTCTTTTGCCAAAGACAAAAGAGAATCTCTTACAGCTGCTAAACGTTTGTTTACATCACTTCATCAGTTTTCATTTTGTGGAGGAAGTTGCGCTGAGTGTCTTCTTCTGTGGTTTTTGTGTCTTTTCCTTCAATGGCTCTTGGTGGAAGGTAATTTTTGCAACTCCACAATCCTTCACAGTGTGCAACAGGTTGCCTTATGGATTATCTGGTATTTAGCTCTTCCCGTCATCAACGACCAACTAGAGGCAAATTTAAACTGGACTTCTTTTGGTTTTCTGTTAATAGCGACTTTCAAATTCAACTTGTGGATCTCTGCAGCTCCTCCAGAGTTGCAATGGGCCTCTCTGTGTGTTCCTTGGCCTTCACAATGCTTTTTGTTCACTAAAGCCCTCTAACAAACCTCTGAGGTCTTCACAAAAGACCTCTTAGATTGATTCTATTCACTACTGAATTAGTGTGCATCAAGGGAAAAGAGGAGAGAATACACACAACTCTTTTCAGATTTTAATTGCAAAAAATAATAGGAAAGTACATTAATACTTTTGCAAGGCTCTGTATAGCATTTCCTGATCCTACATTGTCTAAGCACTTCTCCTTTGTGTCTGCTGCTGGAAAAATCCATCTCCAATAAGAGCTGAACAAGGTCCGCCCCGTTTGTGAGTCACTCTACTGAATCAAGGCCGGTGCGTTCAGGTGTGCACCATATTTCATGAGCTTGAAATCTCTGCAGCCTCAGTGTAGTTGCCAGATTTTTGTGCACTTTGGCGAGCTGGTCAAGATGTTTGAGGCAGTTAAATGCAAAGTGAGTGCACCGCACTGCTTCAAATTCAGACCTTTAATAGAACTTCTTCCTGTCTGTCTCGGTGAATAATGATTTTCCTCATCAGGGGAATTGCTATCACAGAACAAACGCCTACACTGCCTGCATACAAAGGGCTGTGAAAGATTTCCACTGTTGGGCTGATTATGCTGGCCCTAAATGATACATCATATGACTATGGAAATTTCCTTTTTCCTTGAAATTAACATTGCATGTTTCGCATGAAAAGAAAAAGATCTTGCACAAGTTGCTCTCGCTCCAACTGCTCCACTTTTGGACTGGCATTGTTTTCATCTTCAGGGTCATTTCCCTCATTACAGCCTCCCTGCACTGTGCTATAAATACGCTGCTGGGAGACTAAAGCTTTGTTCCTGGAAAGGTCTTTGAATGGCATTTCTACATATTTAATACGAGACCGCGAACCCAAAAGATGCATCTCTGTTCCCTGTGTCAACACTTTCAACATCATTACCAGAGCAGAAATATCTGTGGTTGTTGTTAACCTTTTTTCTTTCTCCCCCTGAATGCCTGGAATGCTTTTTGTGTGTTTACTACACCTCCTGTCTGTTTGGTGCATCACTTCGGTCTCCAGCCTTATGTCACTGAGAAACAACCGTCATTCTCACCGAATCCCATCTGATTACTCGAGCATTATCATAAACATCCGCGGAGCTTCCGGACCGTTCTACATCCCGCCGAGATCTTGGTTTGTTCATTGTCTGTTTTTGTCAACGGTTGGGTAATGTGCCCGTGCTCCGCACTGTCACCTGACAGCGCCCAACAGGCCTCTTCAGACTCATTCCATACCGGGTGAGACGGTGGCGCGTTGACACCTGGATGCGCGGACCAGTGTTTTCCACGGCGGGCCCCGCTGTGTTCTTCCAAGCGTCTGATTGAAGCTCGCTGGGTGGCAGCAACACCTCGGGGGCTCATGTCCTTCTCCGCTTGCCACGTGGCGTCCAGGACACGGCTGGGTAAAACAGAGCCTTTGTTCAGGACATGGCGTACCTCTGAGGTGGGGTGTGAACCAGGTCCATTAACAAGTGCTCCTGAAGGCAATGAATTGCCTGCGTGGGGAACAGCAGGGACACTGCTGTATACAAATGGATTCGGCTGGGTTCCATTTAAAGGGTTTTCGTGTTCATCTGAGGACAGACCTGCTCCATTGTTCTTCAGGGAGGAAGTGTGACTCTGTAATGGCTCCCGAGTAGGAATCGGGTCGTCAGACGCTGATTTCACATCTTTGTCCTTTTGTGCGTTTGGCATTGGGTCAGACATGCAGAGTCCTTCTGTGTTACAAAGCCCCCAATTTACCAAACACACTTAATTCAAGCTGTAAAATGTTGTGTTTTAAAAGAAAATGCACGTTTATTATTTGTAAAAGAAAAACATTTGCATATCAAGCCATGCAACATTAATAGCAATTAATTTTTAACCATATTTTGAATGATAATGATGCATTTTATTTATGACTTAACATTTATTCATGGTCTGTGGCAGTGCACAATAGGTTAATTGCATAATGAATCAATACAAGCTCAATCATTTCTATTTGCATAATTCATCATTTTTCCTTTTCTTCTCTACCAAAAACTGGAAAGGGTCTCCAAACAATAGTATTGTTTATTGCAATTAATACCAATAAAGAAGTGGTTCTGAGTTGTACTTCAGTTTTTCCCTTTGCTGTGGAGCAAAACTCTAAAGTAATAATACCTACATTTCCAAATTTCATTGAGTTAAAAGAATTATTCTACCGCGGCAGAGCGGCTAAGGACGGCATGTTAAAGAATAGTGTTTTTGCCCTCCAGCGTTGTCCACAAATTTCTGTTTGTACACATGCAATGAATGTGTATTTGTATATCTGATTTTAATTAAGCCAGTGCCTCACCAGTTATGAACCTCACCGCACGTCACTGATGGTTAGTTGCACTTTAAATTACTGTATTTCCCAGACTATAAGTCGCTCCGGAGTATAAATTGCATTTATTTGAAAAAATCCAACACCAAATACAGACATGTCATCTTGAAAGGCAACTTTAAATGAAAATAGAATAGAGAAAACAACAGGCTGAATAATTGTACGGTATGCTAACATTACATGACAAACAACGAATTGAGAATGAGCCTGGTATGTTAACGTTCAGTTATTCAGTTGACTATAACATAAATAACATGCTAACAAGTTTACCAAACCATCCTTATCTCTCCAAATCACTAAACTTTCATCTTATGTGTCGCCTTTAAACAACTCAGTTAACTCCGCAGGTAGCTTCTACCACACCCATTATCAACACACACAGGCCTAGAGCGCCCTCTTGTGGTTTAGTGTTAAAATAACATGTGATATGATATTATAATGTGTTAATAATTTCACACATAAGTTGCTCTGGAATATAAGTCACACCCCCGGCCAAACTATGAAAAAAACTGCAACTTATAGTCCGAAAAATACAGTAGTATTTTTGAGTTTTTTGGCTCAAACATAAGAAGCTGAATTCATTGCAGTCGTACCACTCCCCTCCATATATCTCTGGCAGACCAATATGTATTTCAGCCATATTTGTAATTTATTATAATTTAGTAGTATAATTTAGTCTTAGAACACAATAACTTTCAAAACCACAAACCTTAGTACAATACTATGCTCTCACTGAGTCGATGTATGAATTCATAACACAAGCTGATCAATCGCATCTTCCTGACCTTCAAAAAGCCTGACCTGCAGATTCCAAATATTAGTCCTTAGCTTTTATTTATTTATTTATTTATTTATTTGCCTGAAATGACGCTAAACATAGCCAAAAAAAAAAAAAAAAACATAACTGAGTTGGCAACAGTGACATGGGTGACTATTGTTAACTGCAAATGTGCAGACATGACCTGGTGGACCAGTCTGTCAGTCAAACCTCTGTTAGGACAAAGCAGAAGAGGCTAGTGGCTGATTTTTGGACCTTTGCAGATTTAAATAAGATTGGCCAATCACCGATCTCCCAAAATGAAGGCACTGATAAATCGGTTCACCCCTAATAAACAGATATATCATTCTCTGCTGGATGCTGCATCGAACAATAACCACTGACACTATTCTAACAATACATTTGTGAGTTGTTCTACATAATTTTAATTGTTAATATTTATTACCCTTCCAAATTCATTTTTTATAGTGTGGCAATAGGGTAGTGTTCTTCAGGGCATTCCCATTGCTCCACAAAATGAGAAAGATATTATTTTGTGCTGCATTATGATTTTCCAACACCCTCTTATGCCACCTCTATTCACAACAAACCCTGCTGTTAGCCCTGAATACCCTGGCGAGGATGCTTAATTATGTGAACGCACCTCTGGGACACAACCTCCCTGATTCTGCACCGAAAGTTCTCAGTCGCCTGCTAAAATTGACCAATTTCCATGGGAACAAAGTACACCTCCAATGAGATCATATTGCGTCTTATCACTCCGTGATGGTGCCAACCCAGATCCCAGCGTGAGACTGTTGTTGCTTCAATCCTGACAAATTGGCAGGAACACAATCTGTCTAAAAACACAAACACAAACCCCCACAAAGAAAGTGTGCTCTCCTGCGCCCACATTTAGACAACATGCAGATTTGTTTAGGACGAGGGATAGAACCTTCAATCAATGTTTAAACCTACCGAACTGATACTTTTGAGTGATTAAGTAGGATAATAACTGAAAAGTGTACATAATCTCTTATACCCAGCCACACTACTCTGTCCAAAGCTGATTTAGTTTAAAATGTATCCTCAGAGGACTTCATATTCTGGGCTGGTTGCTCTCTACGGGAACCTGCATTGCTAACGAAGTGGTAAATTCAGTGTTAATGAGTGGCTTCACTGTTACCACCTCAGAGGTAAAGCCTCCTGAGCTCCATATTCTCCCCATCTGTTGTGGTGTTGGGAGGTTTGAAGGGAGAACAGACGCTCCACATTTAAAAGCAAACTTCACTGTTACTCCCAAACAGCAGGGTGGCAAAAACCATCAAAATATGTCGGTGGAAAAAAACGTGTAAGGCTCATTAGCAGCCAACTCACACAACCTGTGTCTATATATAACGAAGAGGGCTTGAGCAGAGAAGCGATTTTTAGAAATGTATTTGCTTCTATTTACCTCATTTAGTCAAAGTTAAAAGGCTGACTTTGCCTTGCCTGAAGATATTTACAGGGATTATGGGCTTTAATACAGCTAAGCCGTATGCACAGATCAATCTGCTACAAGCTTTACTAACCCTGCCCACTATCTTCCCCAACGCACTTTTTTTTCAGTTTGGAAACTAGATTTATGGGAAGCTTATGCATTCATTTAGACAATATAATCAAACATCTCTTGTTCTTCTAATGCTAGAAAGTAGTTTTTATATTCTAACTTCCAAATCAAAAGAATCCAAATTTTATACTGTACACATTCTCTTATGAAGACAATTTACAAGAGCACACAAAATTAAAACGGACACAAACAGGAGCACAGTGATTGGTTGTTCCAGTGGAGAGGCGACTCACCAGCAGAACATGCAGTTCCCCTCCAAAGCAGTTGGTGTCAGCAATGATGTGGACTTTCACAGCATATTATTTAGAAATATAGATACAAAAAAATATTTTCTGACTTTGGTGAATTATTTGGAAAATAATGGAATATTTGGAGTGTATTTATCAAAATATTTGACCATTCTTTCAGAATTATATGGAAGATCGTACGCTGATGTTGGACGAGTAGGTTTGGTTTCGAGTCTCTGTTCTTCATAGTCAAAGATTTTTTGTTGGGTTGAGATCAGGAGTATGTGCAGGTCATCCATGTTCTTCAAAACATATCTTTGTGGCTCTTACTTTGTGTGCTGATGTACAGTTATGTTGGAACAGAAAACTGTTTCAGAAGAGTTCATTTGTCCTAAATTATTTGGTATGTTAAAGCATTAATGAATAAATATCTCACTATTAATATAAAAATACATTCTTGCCACATATCCACTGTTTTGGGCTTGTAAATCAAACATAATTATGAATTAAGTTCTGTACACATATTTTCATTTCATAATTGTTTCACAACAGAGTGAAATTGAGAATTTCATATGAAAGCAGGTGCAAATAGTTTGACAATCAACAACCTTCTCTTGTTACGACACAATGAGTCCAAAGACCAAATGCTCTATCTGAACCCATCAGAACAATCTGTCATTATTTTGTGTCTGTCTCCTGAAAGGCTGTAACCTGTGGCGGATCGAAGATGCCATCCGACCTGCCCCGTCTTTTCTAAAACGTGTGGGGCAGCCATCAGTATAAGTCACATAATGCGACTGAAGTGAAAAAAGTGGATGAAGGATTTCTATTGGACAGAGAGAAAGAAACAGAAATTTAAGCTCCTACGACTTTTCTAAAAGTGGTAAATTTAGTTCCGAAAGATATTATGTAAGTTATTTCTCAAGAAAAAAAAAATAAGAGTGGGTGTTTAATGTGTAGGTGAGCACTACTTTGAACACTTTGTGCAGCGACTAGGAAAGAGTAAATCTGCTGGAAAATCACCAAAACTTTCAAATCATTGGAGCTACAGTCAGGGAAAATAAGTATTTGATACAGCATTGATTTTTCATATCTCCTCACTGACATAGAATGAAGATGTCTGCAGTTTTCATTTTAGGTACAACTCCAGAGTGAGAGATGGAGTCTAAAATACAGAAAATCAAACTATAAGTTTTAGATGATTAATTTGCCATTTTATTACATCAAAGTATTTCACACATACCAACCAGCAAGTATGCTGGTTCTCTCAGATCTGCCAGTTCATCTTTAAGAAGCGCTCCACTCATTACCTCATTTGAACTTGCTGCCTGTATAAAAGTCACATGTAAACACAATCAATCAGACTCCAACTTCATCATCATGGAAGAAACCAAATAGGTTACAGGAAATAAACTGTAGATTGGATTGGCTAAAGAACAACAGCTTAGTGAAAACACAACTACTGTTGTAGAAATTATTTCAAAATGTAATGCTGCGCTCACACAAAATGTGTTCTTAGCATCAGGGACGTCTGGTTCACATTCAAAGTCTATGTGGAGGCGCGTGGGGGGATGTTGAGGTGCGTTTTGAAATTTAACCGTTTGGAGCATTTTGAGCATCAATAACGTTCAGTGGAAAACAACAGGTAGAGCTGACGCCTCTGACATGCCTCCACATAGACTTTGAATGTAAACCAGATATGCGAAATGTTTGGTGTAGAAATAAATGCACTCAAAGTGAATTTGAAGTGTAATGCTTTGGGTGTGAACGCACCATAAGAAACTCTAGATAGCTGCTGATCTCCCTCAGACTGGGGCTTCATGTAAAATCTCAACTAGTGTAGGACTCGTCCAGGTCCGCCTGAGGTTTGCCATTGACCTTTGACAAGGTCATGTGATCAGATGAGACCAAAACAAAACTTTTCACTTCACTTGCTGTATTTGGAGGAAGATGGATGAGAACAGTTCAAAGAATACCACCAACACCACATTGAGGGGATGGAGACATGATTCGCCAGATTTTGGGTAATAACGTCCTTCCACCTTGAGGACCATGAGACAACTGAACATGAAAACTGAACGTTCTGGAGATGATCTGTATAGAGGAGTGGGCCAAAATCCCCACTGCAGGTCAAACCTGGTCCAGAATCATAGGAAAAGTGTCACCTCTGAGCAAAGGTTTCTTCACAAAACATTAACTCCTATTTCTATATTTTATGAAATAATCATTTTATGCTAATGATTTAAAATATAATTTGACTTTCTGGAATTTTTTTTCGTAGATTCTGTTTATCACATTTGAAAAATCACAGATCTCCTCACTGTTAGAAAATCAGTGTACTTATGCCTTAGCATAAAAAAAAAATATGTTTTCAACAGTGAATGACACAAAAAATTGTCTACATCGTCGTCGTTCGGACGAGGTTAACGTTTTACATGTTACAACTGCACACTTTTAAGTGAACCAAACCAAAATGAATATGGTAAAAGTTTTGGCATTCCAAGCCGTGTTCACAAACACTGAGAAGTACATGGAGACCTTAAGAACCTGGATGTTTGACTTTACTTCCATTCCTCCTGTTCAACGTTGAAACCCTGTGGCAGCTCATTTGTAGACCTACGGCTTAAAAGCAACTGGGACAAATCTGTAAAACCATTTAAACCACTGAAACTGTCTGTATAGATCAAGAGTGAAACCTGAAGTTCCTCTGCCATCAACTTCACAGGAAGAAAGAAAATCTAAACAAGAGGAGGGGGCGTGAGGGCAGCGTCCCTTATGTACTGCACTGCACAACTTCCTCACTTAATAGGATATATTGATTTATTTGACACAATGTGAATTTATGAAGCAGGCCCCTTTAGTGTAAGAGTATCAAAGCGCGCCTTAAACAAACACCACAGTAATCCCAAGGTGAGGCTGTTCTTTCAGTGAAGAGCCACTGTGGAAAAGAAAAAGTAAAAGAGAAAAAATAAAAAACAGTTTTTGCCCCGCGTTGTGCTCTGCAGTCATCCGCGGCATCAAGCAACAGAAATTGGGTTTAAATTAGCAATGTTCACCGTCTCATTCTTCAAAGTGACCCACTGAGAACGCAAAGCCGCAAAACACAATCACACATTCATAAAACACCCAAATAGTCTTAAATTTGCTCAAGAGGAGATGGAGGGAGCGTGGGGTCACCAAACGTCTTTGTCAGGATTACGTTCCCTTTTATCCCTCTGAATCCTAGTCACCCAAAGGTCATTTCCATAATAATGGTTTCTGCTTTCCCTAATGGGATTTCGCCTGTGATTATGTATGCCGGTGCCTTGCGCCAACACCGTCAGCCATGTCGCCTTGAATTGCACAAATGTAATTACATAAGGTCTTTGATAGCTAAACAATATAATTTACTGCTTGAGTGGAGGCACATATTGGAGCCGTAGATGCCGGGTTGAAAAAATAAGAATGGAAAATACAAGCAGCAGAGGTGGCATGATCCCGAGAATATTATGTTCTTTGAAGGAAGAGGGGAAAAAAATGGTGATGCAACAACAAGAACAACCCAGTGCACATTTGGAAGAAAAAGAGTCTCGTCCAAGTTACTTCTCCTGCATCTTTCAGAAAATTCTTGCAATGTGGGAAAAATGCTCTCATTTGATTGAAGATCATGAAAGTTTGATGACAGTCTCCTCAAGATAACACAGAAGGTTGTAACGCTCTCCTTTAATAACACATAAAAGGCAGTAAAGACAGTGTAATCTAAGAGTTCAAGCACATCTGGATGTGATTTCTCTGATTACAAATGGTGTGCGAATGTTCAACACGTAAACTTTCCTCCGTACATGAATGTGCAGGATGATTGTGGAAGACGCTTGTGTTCCACGTGGCTCTGGCTCCTACAGTGAACGTCACAAATTCATTAAACCAAACACAATCTCTTCTTTGGCCAAAGTTCAACACAGGTGAAGAAGAAGAAGGAAAAAACAGAAGCCCTCTTGAAAAAACTGTCCGTAACCGGTTTCCCCTCGGCCCCCGCTCCCCAACAAAAAAAAAAGGGAAGAAGTGAAGCGGCTGTGATGGTAGATTTACTGATGAAAAAAGGTGAGGCGAGAACATTGGGAGTGATAAAAGGGGACAGGGAGCGAGTGACAGTTGGGTTAAGACTGAAGTCATGTTCAATAGCAGGTAGAAACATCAAACAGAGAGTTCACAGGAAAACCATGCAACCTCGTCTTGAAGGAGGATTTTCTGTTGTGTGGAGTAGATTATATCTGTTCAAGCTGCTGACACGGCCTCATTTGCTACCCGTAGTGTTGGAGGGGGATTAAACGATATAAACTTTAAAGCTTTAAACAATACCTTTCAAAATTAAACGGATTAAGGGAGGGACGTCTGATGGGGATTTCCCAGGGCTTTGTTAGTTTTAAACTCCACTCCTTTTTTCTTTTTTTTTTGTTTTAGAAGAAAAAGGAGGAAGACGGCAGGGAGGGAGAAGGAAAAAAGAAAGAAAGAGAAAACACAGCAGTTAGAAATTTCTCAGGCATGTGACCGTTTTAATGAGGCTGCTCTCACGTTTGAGGAGGGCAGCGGGCACAGGAGAGCCGCCGAGCAGATGGCGCTCGTAAACATCGCCTCTGCTCTGTTTCGATACACGACTTCTCATCTCCCGACGCCGAGAGGAAAACAAACCCGGAACGTCACCGAGAGCGCTGCCCACTTGCCTGCTTCTTGGCACGCCGCGCCGGATCGTCCAAATGGCACATTTCCATTTCCCGCGTTTTTCCCGCCTCATAACCATATGCATGAGGCGGCCAATTGATACACGCAAACCTCTAATCTGTTCTAAGTATGCAGAGAGGATGCAGAGAGGATGCAGAGAGGATGCGGAGAGGATGCGGAGACGCAGCGGCTGCTATTCTTGTTTTAGTGGCGGTTAGGATGTTGACTTTTAATAAATGTTATTATTACCATCTAGCTGGAAGTAGATAAACACTAAAGCGAGACAGAAGTTGCCGCTCTGATGCTTTCCTGCTGCAAGGAAAAATTAAATATATATCAAACTTTGCTGCTTTGCCGCAGACATGTGACCATTCAGATGAAAGGGAGTCGATGTCAAACTGCTCTCCAAATTGAGGACAGGCTCCACATTACCGAGCAGACATCAGTGAGCTGAAATTTCGAGGCATGTCAAGCACAGCAGCTGTTGGGATGAAGTCTCTCATTACCTGTCTTTAAAACCTAATGTGAGCGCACCGTGGCAGGAGAGCGGAGGGAGGGGAGGCCGGGCCTCTGTTCTCTGGAATGATAACCAAGTGATTGAGTTCAACACTGGAGGAAAAAAAAAAGACTTTCTGATGGGGCCAAATAATACTGTTGAAAAGGATTTTGATTTTCATTCGGCAAAATACTTCTCAAATGCACTATTCAAATATGGTTGAATGCTAATGATAACAGCGACCTGGTTTTGAGAAATATTTTGGTTTCAGTCGGCATTAACCAAGACAGAGGTGGAACTTTAAATCTCCATCAACCGGCTTTAGAGACTAGTTAAAGGGACAGTACTGTGCATTTTCCAGGCACACAGTGTCATTTTATATCACAGTCTTGTAACTATGTTACCTTCAATTGTTATAAAAATGCTATGTATCAAATATGACCTAAAATAATTTTGAAGTCAATATTTAACACCTTGAAATTGGGATGTGAAGGCTGAGCTTCTTTCTTTTCAGGAAGTCGTCACAACATGGCTCCTCTATTACAATTTTACCAGCATTGCTCAATTTTACTGCACATGTGCAGCTCCACCAGGTCTTTTGCTAATTGCTGCTGGCTAGTCTGAAGGAGCTGAGTGGAGCTGCTGTGCAATGCAGAAACTGCCAGGTCCACCCAGAGGTTTTGCACAGCTGAATAGTTGACATGAGAAATTAAAGGATTTCACAAATATGTATGAAAGAATCACAGAAACATTCCAGGTACTTTTTTGGCAACAGAATAACATTATAATGTGACTTAAAGTTCAAAAGAAATAATTTTACATAATTCTGCTCTTGTAAAGAAGGTTTGCACATTTATTTGTTCATATTTTTGGAACTAGAAAAGTACTTTAGGTCACACGCTTTTAGGAAAGCATGAAATGGTGAATAGTGTGATTTTGATAAAGCCACAATGTTCTTGAAACTTATTTTTTGACTATCACCTTTTTCCCACCATTATCTCTGAACTTTAAGACCTCGGTTTCAGAGACCATCTTGGCAGTAAAATACATCAATAAGCAGTTTCAGTGCATGAAACCTAAAGGTCAAAGACAAACTACTGAAATATGGAAGTGGAAAGAGGCAAAAGGATCAGAATCCATTGCTGACATTGGAAGCTGTGCTGATTTGATCTCGACGTTAAAAAAAAAAGCAATGTAGTGTTTGGATTATTCTTCGACTCGTCTTGAAAAGGTTTGCTTATTTCAACCACCACATCACCATCCACTTCTTCTACTGTTAAAGGCCTTTACAGCAGATTAGTGGCAGGGGCCAACACCGTATGGGGCCCTAAAGCAGAATTTGACCAGTGAGCCTCCACAGCACCACTAATAGCATTAGTTCAGCTTGATGGATTTTGAGTTAACCACCAACTGATCGATCTATTCGTAAATAACACTTTTAATTTGACTCTCACATTAACCAGATCAAAGTATTGATTAAAGTAAGACTCACTCATTAGTTTGGCGTTCATGTCCGATGTATGGCTTTTCAATTCAGATTCAGGAGAGTCCAGAAAGACGTTAGTTGGTTTTGCTTACAAGGAACAGAAAATCTGTCCCTCATCATGTCAAGTCTCCCGTTTTGGCCCAGAAGCTACAGTTTTTTTAACCTTCATTCCCATATTATTATTTTCCCTTAAATACTGTATAAAATTCCCTCCCCCTGCTTTACATTAGTGCCCCGGTCTTATTACCCATGTTCGCGGCCCCCGCTCTCACTTGGTATGTCTTTCACTCCCTCATTCTTAACATATGTTTTTCTTTTAATGGATTATGGTAAGAAATTTGTCAGTTCTTTTTAAGCCAAAATAATTCTGGATTTTAAGGAAAAAAATATTCCAAATAACATCGGCTGTTGACAAACAGTTTTGTTCCTATTCTGTGCTCTCACTACATTATGTTTGGTGTAAGAAGTCAATACTCTTTCGGGCCCCCAGCTGGAAGAGGAGCTTATTTTCTTTGCCAGAATGTTAGAATAGAGTTGCAAAGTTTATTAGTATGTTTTTTTATTTGTTTAATGGCATCAAAAGTAGCTAAATTAAACTATCTTTGCTTAAGTGTATAGTATAGAGGTATACTTATATGATACAAGTATAATACAAACATATAGTATACAAATGCAGCTAATTTGTCTTAACTGTTACTCTGATGAAATGTTCATGCTAAAGACATTTAGCATAGAAAATCTGCATTTTAGTGCTAAATGTTAGCTGTCTGTTTTATCAGTGCACAACTAGACAAGGCAGCAGAAATCTGAATAAAATCTGGAATCAGATGTTGGCTGCACAGTCCTGGGAGTGGCTAAAAATAAAAAAGGAAAGACAAAAAGAGCACGCCTGTGATCACAGAGAGGTCAAAGACGACAAGAGTGGCAAACAAAGGAGAAGAAAGCCTCTGAAGACGAGAAGACAAAAAAATAAAAAACCGCGGCTGTCAAAGAGTGCAGAGGAATTCCGAAGGGCAACAAAAGGCTGTTTATCCAACTCTATCAGGAGAAGTGGACAGCTGGAGCACGGCAGCCTTGACAGCAGAGGGAATCCCCTGTCACTTTGCAAGGCCTGCGCTCGAGCGTGCACGTGTACGCCCGCAGACGCATGGAGGATGATTAGCCGGTGCTGCTTGTCAATTGCACCTTTTCTAACCTGGATCAATGAGTGGTCTTGCACCAGGGGGCCTGTATCAGCGCCTATCATTAACATATGAGTGGGACTCTATCAGCCCCTGCTCTGCACAAATCAAAGGGTCGGCCAGGGAAGAAAAGGCGCTAATATTTCCTCAATAACCCAAGAGAGACACCATGGAGAGATGCAAATTGCCTCCCAGGAGACCCCGGGGGATGTGAAGAAGAAACTCGCTGGGAGGCAACAGGAAGCTAATGAGTATAATGGTAAATGTATACAAGGAGAGTGAGCAAGCCCTCTGTATTCATACCAATTAATGCAGTTTTATCAATGGAGGTGTACTGTCGGAGGAGGGACCGGGTCTGACCCCCTCGCCAGCATCTGTATTATTCAGTGCAGGTTGGGCTGCGGTCATTAGCCCCGTGGGAGGCTGGGCCGGGCCGGGCTGGGCCGAGGAAGTTAAGGAGATTTTAAAAAGCACTCACTCCCCACATCAAAACAAATCACAGCCAATCAAAGGGACTCAAAATGCGTCCCTTTCTTCGAGGAACGAAAGCGCCATTGTTCTGAAAGGCTTGCTCTTCCTGCAGCGTCGCCGCGGAAACAGAGGCAAAATGAGCCAGAAGTGGCCACATCAGTCAAGCTGAGGATGAAAGTCATAGAGTATCACTTAAACACTAATTGTGTTAAATAACCCTGCATAGTAATAATTAGAAAATGATGACAGTGATAGATTTAATCATTTAAGTGGCGCTTAACAGCTGTGATATTTTAGCTTTCCTTTTTTCTATATCATTAGCACAGTAACAGTTTTTTTTCCCCCTATTTTTTAACCATTGGGTAATCCTGCTCACCTGTGGCAAAAACCTGATAACAGATGAAGGAAGGTAAAATAATGCTTCCTAAATTTGAGCAGAAAATAAATTCGAGATGCACCAATTCGATATTAATATTGGTATCAGTCCCAATATTGAAAAAACACTAGATCTATTCAGTCTAATTCTATGCTTTTTTTAAATTTTATTTTACATTATATCTAGAATTTCCAATTGCTCTTTCTGAACCATTTGAAAGATTTGTTGCTGTTTATTTTTACATGTTTCACCAAAATAGTCTGCCTATTATTTTTATCAGTTTCAGTTCTTTCATTATTTATTTTGCATTGGCTGTTCTACTTCTAACTGCACTGACTGAACAAATTAAAGTTGATTTTACATCTTTGACCATGATTGTGAAGCTGTGGTTGTATGTAAGTGAGCTGTACTAGAGCAGAGTTAAGATACATTTTTAATTCAGAATAAAAAAAAACATTTTAAGTAAAATCAGCACTAATACAGATCTGATGCCTATATTGGAACGGTCTCAGCCGAACCTAAACCTCAGATATCTGTATTCATATCAGAAGTGAAAAAAGTGCATTGGTGCGTCCCTAAAATAAATATCAAATTCTCCTTTGATTTCTCTCAGCTACTTCATCAGTTGTTGTTAAATGAGTTGATGCTATCCACTGATGCCACCAACCAATTTAACAGATAGTTATTCTATAGATCCATGGCCCCTATGCCCCAAAGACAATATTTTTGAAAAATATGTGCGTTTTCCATTGTACTTTACATCTAATTTTATATATTGTACCAATATTTTGGGATTTATATGTAATAAACAGTACTCGAGTACTTGAAAATTATGACTTTATAGTGATTTTATTCTTTATTTTTATTTTTTTAGAACATGAAGCTACTTCTCAGGGCCATATTAAACTTACCATGCACCAATTAATGTATAAGGTTGCCTAAAAATATATTGTAATTTGCTTTAGTACGGCGGTTTTCAAAGTGTGAGGCGCGCCTCCCCTGGGGGGCGCCAGAGCACTTTAGGGGAGGCGCGGTGCGAGGGAAAAAATAAACCGAAGAAGAAGCTATCCGCTTGCTGTCCACTGGTGTGAGAGAAAAAAACGGACAAATTTTTAGTAAACGTGTTCATCCCCTTCACTTCAACCTATCTCTGTGAATGTGGGTTTTCCGCACTCGCAATGATTAGAAATAAATCCCGGTCAAGGCTGCTGGTTGGCGCTCCACAGTGCAACCCCGCATTAACCGGATTTGCGCATCAAAAGCACAAGCACATTGTCCCCACTAAAACTAAGGTGAGCTGAACAGTAATGTTGCCAATTTAGTTAAAATCATACATAAAATGAGTTAAACATTATTCAGGACCGTGGTAGAAAAAAAGGGGTTCGCATAGCGTGCGTAATTGTTTTTTTTTCTTTTGTATGCCTCCGCTCTTTCATACAGCATGCTCTTTTAGCTCGAGATAAATTGTTTGTTTAAATTGTTTAGATGAGACACAAAAACAGCTCCACAATTTTGCAACTGTTTAGGTTTTTGATTTATTTTTTAATTTCAAGGAAATGTGCAACATTTACAGATGTGTTCCAAAGATCTGATCAAAATGTTTTTGTTAAGATGTGAAAACACTGTTGGTATCTCAAACATGAAACTCAGAAGCTCAGATGTAACGTTTGTTTGAGAAAACGGTTGAAAAATGAGTTTGGGGTTGTTCTTATCATTAGAAAAATGAAAAAAGGGCATATTTACCATCCAAAGGCCCTGATAAAATAATTAAAATGGGAGAAAATGTTTTAAAATGTTCATGTGTTAAATTTTTATTCAGATAAAGTGTCATTTTAAAAGATGAGATGGTTCTAAGCTATTAGGTGTTTTGTAGTGGCATTTGTTTGTGTGTGGGTTGATTATTGAGGGGGGGGGGGAGGCAGGAGGCATTGTGCTCCTTGAAGGGGGGCTCATCCTTTCATACTTTGAAAACCCCTGCTTTAGTACATGTTTTTTTTCTGTAGTAGTTAGGGCACCAAATCTAGCTCCAGCCCAGGGGCCTATGTCCTTGCAAAACCGGCCCTGGCTATTCATAAAGTGACAAAATTCTGTATTCACGCGTAACGACAACATTACTGGTCAAAAGAAAACAAGAGTAGCAACACTCTGTGTTGGGGTGTAGTTTAACAAAGTGTTTGAGCTCCTAAAAGGGCAAAGAAATGCTTTAAAAGCACAAGCAGCAGAAACTGCGCCTCGTTTTCCCATCGAAGGTCATCGATCGGACGGAAAAACAGCACCAATTGGAGGAGGATTTACCTTCAGCAGCTCGAGCGGGAGACCGGAATGAAGGTTAATATCTATGTAAGTTTCTCCACGTTTAATCCCATACTCCAGACGTCGTCGAGCGCGCCGGTAAAAGCTCGGCGTCAGCATAATTGGGCCTAACCTGTGCCCCGCGCGCTCAAGTCTCTCAAATATCACATCCAGCTCGCAGAATAAAAGAGGCAAATTAATGAGGAAAGTGCTGAGCTCAACCTGAGAAAGGTATCACAGAACGGGTTAGGAGCTGTGCACTTCAGTAACAACAGGAGCCCCCACCACCACCATCCAGAAGTACTAGAACAGAAAATCCAGACTGTTGTGCACAAAAACCACTAATAGTTTTTCACACCTGTGTGATTTGGTTGAAACCACACAATTTTTAGACAAAAAGCTAAAAACCCAGATTCATTAGATACAACTGAAAGCTCATTTAGGTTCCATCCACATTTTTGCACACAATGACACTGATGTTGTTTCCTTTTTCATTCGGAGATCTTGCTAATATTTCCCGAGTTTACACATAAATCATTCAGTTCTCATTCAGGCCATGCTACCAGATGTTGCCTTTCAGCATGGGAGCATCAGTGATCATATTCTGCCCCTTAGTGGAGAAAACGAGCCACATCCCAAGTGAAAGAAGGGGAGCCAGCAGAGGGCTGGTGGACAGCAGACAGCTCACGGCTCGGTCTTTTGATGGGCCGCTTCAAGCTCGCATCCCCCCCTCAAATAAGATTCAAGCACCTAAAAGTCTAAAAGGGAAATTCCTCCCTGGAAACAATTCACTCCTGTGCACCTTGAAGGGGGAATGCTATTCAATATATATGTAAATTTCAAATTGAGAACATGAAAAACATCCCAAAGTTGGAAAACAAACAAAGAAAAAAAAAAAGAAAAAAAAAACACTGGCGTTTGCATGTTGACAGTCTGAATTCAGTTTCAGAAGCAGTTCGTCTGAAGCTTCCCAAATAATCAAGGCGGCATCATGTGTCAATCAGCCGTAACCTCAGCGATGTATTCAATTATGTTTCTGGGAATCCATCACAACAGAGCAGCCGTTACAAATTAGGGGAATGGAAACGCGTCTTTATGCTGTTCGCTACGGCTGCAGCCATGAATATTTCCTGGAGTGTAAGCAGCAGAAACACAAAGGAAACGGCAGTAAGATGAGAGATATTTCGTTCACAAATGATTTTGTCAGATATAGAGTCTTGTTCCAACCGCCAGCATCAATTTATGTGATTTACTGATACAAAGTAGCTCAATTTTGACCTGGAAGGAAAGAGGGGAAAGGTTCTAATAGTTTTTTTTTTTTTTTTTTTTTAGTAAATAAATAAAAATCTGAAACGTGTGGTGTGGATTTGTGTTTACAGATTCTTTTGCTGCAAATCATTTGAGGTTCTACTCAACTAGTTTTGCAGCCAAGTGGTGTCTGAAATGTTTGCTCAAGGCAACTCAGGTGTAAACATTGAACATTCTGCCATTATACCACAGAATGAAGTAACTATGCTACCTTCACGTTATGAAAATGCTGTCTAAAAAAGAGAAGAAATCTGACTTTGCATCATAACCATATCTGACGCCTTCAAAAAGCTCCTGCCCTATCCGCATCCAGTGATGCCGTTTCTTAGGGCTCAGCAGACGCAGAGCTCCACCAGATGTTTGCTAATTGCTGCTGCTGCTAGTCATTAAGGCACCTCTGAATGGTTACCACGGAGATTCAAGGATTCCTCAAACACGCATGAAGGAATCAAGGCAACACTCCAAATGTGTTGACGAGGGAATAACATTGTAACTTCTTGTAAAGCAAAAAAAAAAAAGTCAATTTTACACAATACCTTTTAACCCTCTTTTTTAAGGCCCATCGTATAAAGAGAGCTAAACAAAAAACACACCACACTTTTCAGATTTTTTTACATTTCATTTCCACTTCACAGCGAAGCACTACGCATGTTGTCTGCTACATAAACTACCAATGAGTTAACACAAAGGTTTGTGGTTGCAACTTGGAAGATTTGACCCAGTTCAAGGGGGTGTGAATACTTTTGCGAGGCACCTTAATTCGTAATTTGACATTTCCTGATTGCTAAGTCAAAACGCGTGCTGTGTTTTTACAGTGATCAAGCGACACAAGCAGAAATGCGTTTCCATTTAGGCAGAAATAGCTGCTCGCATCAGAAGGCGCCTTGTTGAAAACAAAACAGGGAGAAGCTGATCGGATCGTGGAATAACGACTATTTAATGATGACACGATCTAGAGCGGTGGCAGTTTTAACATCAGAGAACAAAAACAAGTTTGTTTTTCAATAAAAAAGAAAGAAATCAAACAAAGAATATGGCATCATAAACAGTAGCTGTGTGTCAGTGATTCGCCTTCACACTGGAATATAATCAACAGCCTGCTTGTCACTCCCCTCCAAACCTGCCAAGTGTAGGGGTGGAAGCACTGACACATGTAACTGACATCTCAGGTTTAATTTGACTGGTAATCACACCCACCTTTAGTTTCAGAGCGTTTCACACATCTGAGCCACAGTTTCAGGTGTTAAGCTGGTAAGGAGGCACGCAGCCGTGACACTGAATGATAACACCTCTTCACACACCGTCACATTTTGGCTTTATGTTCTGCCATTATGGTTTTAGCAGCGACGGCAGAGGAAGAAAGTTAGGCTCCACACTTTTCAGTTGAAATGCAACCGGAGCTGAGATCATCGTTATCGGCTCGAGCAGCTTCAGCTCGGCTCAGCAGCTGCTTGAAACCAAACACAAACATGCACGCTCCACTGCCTGTCAGCTGGTGACACTGGTAAACGAGCAGTAAATAATGTCTCTTAATATAACGCTACTGTATAATGATGGCACGGAAAATTGTGAAAATGTGTGAGGGACACAAATTAGAGATATTGTATTTTTTCTGCTACATGGAAAAATATGTCAATTAAAAAGAAAAGCACAGCAAATGGGATTTTACTTTTTTGTACTGTATCAAAAATAGGGCTGAGACTTTAACATGTTGATTTTGATTAATTACTTACATGCACTTCAATGTGTTAAAAGCTTTAATGCACTTAATCACTTTATTTTCTTTCTTTTTTTTTTAACATACAGTGTTTCCGACCGGAACCTTAACATTCACATGTTTCCGGTGCGCCCGTAAACATGACGCACAATCGACATCCGCAAACACCGATGGACGACAAATCCGATTGTTTTGGCCCGCCGGGATTTAATTATTGCTTTGACATAATTGGACGAGGGACAAGACTTTTGTTGTGTTCAAGTTGTGCTAAACAGAATTAGCCTATCAGCATAGGATAACATGGTCTCAGTGCTAAACATGTAGCAGTAGCACAGGCGTCGCTAACACGAATGTCAACTTTTACAATCTACATTTCTAAAGAAGTTCCATGAATAATCAGGAGTTCATGAAACTCTGAATGGGTAGAATATCACTGTGTATCAATCTAATGTTGGAATCATTTAAAAAAAAACTGTTTACAAACAACAAATATGTGTGCAGTTCAGCTCATAGGTTTATTTATTCAACAATATAGCAGCAAAAACTATATTTGAATTAAGAAAGTTACTTATTTTGTCAAGAAATGCTTTGGTTAAAAGGTGATTAACTTGATTAAAATTTTCAATCAAGTCCCTGCACTAATGAAAGCCCTAATATCTGATTTGCTATTATATGATCTTCATACAGTGTAAAATTGGATAGGATAAAAACAAACCTGGATCAAATTTGGGACCAAAGCTAGCTTGTCTACCAAACTAAATTTAGCTTTTCCTTCAAGTTAGCTTTAGCTGGATGGACACTACCAAGCTAACTTTAGTTAGCAATAACAGGTCAACTAATCCGCTCATCGTCAAAAGTTTTTGGATGAAACATTTAATGCTAGTGCAGCAACGTATCCTATGGAAACGAGAGAAACAAAAACATTTTCGATTTCAAGTGTTTCAATTGAGCCAT
The DNA here is from genome assembly GCF_027474105.1 of Poeciliopsis prolifica. NCBI lineage: Eukaryota > Metazoa > Chordata > Actinopteri > Cyprinodontiformes > Poeciliidae > Poeciliopsis > Poeciliopsis prolifica. Next base: position 1,930,368 of record NW_026562435.1, on the reverse strand, counting down.
TTAAAGGGAGGTGACAGAGTCCATCCGACTCACTGTTAGCCTTCTATCGCTATCAGGACTTATTTACTTTACTAACTCGGTGCATAACCACATAATTCTTTGCAGGACAGGAAACTGTCACTAATAATCACTTATCAGACCCTCACCTTAAAAATCCAAACTATACCTTAATATCCCAAACTGTGTCTGGGGAGCCATTTGTGGTCCATGAAATGATGTGATTTCTAAAATCCATATAGTTTCTCTTCATTGTTTTTGATATTTAGAGCATTTAGGTTCATTTCTGAAGTGGAACTTCTCATTTTGATTTTACTGGCACCTGGCAGACTAATCTAGGTGCATTACTGTCACCATTAGTCTACAGACTAAAGTGGATCTGGATAACAGACAAAAAGGGGGAAAAAACTGTATTCAGCTTCAGAAATTTAATAACCTGGTTGCATAATGAAGAGGACCCCAAAATGGGGTCCTGACCTCAAATTTGGGAACTCATGTTCTGCTAAACTTACAGCTAATGAGCATCATATGGAACTTTAAGTGTCGGGTGATTAGTGACATGAAAACCAGGTGAGTTCACTTCACAGCATCCAGTGCCGTCGGGTGGGAAACATAATCAAACCGAAAAATTGAACTAATTATGGGATACTAAATATGACAAATGAAGCCAATTTTCTTCATATTGTAATATGAAGAAAATCTTACAGTATGAGCATGAGAGAATAGTTATTACAACTAGAAAATTCCTGAAGAAATTTAACCGGGGCCTGCCAAAGTGTGCCCGTCGATTTTGACCCAGCGTTCTGATGCTAAACATTAGCATCCATGCTAAAGAAAGCTGCAATGTCATCAATACAATGTGGAGAGTCACAAGCATGTATAGTAAATATGGGTAATAAGTAAGGGAAATAGCTCATACCTCATGCAAGGTAAAAGGCTAATGCTAATGCTCTGCTTTGCTGCGCAAGGCAGAGCCCTAACCTGAGTTGAAAGATCATGCAGGATAATCTTATTGCACTGCCTACGGCAGTGCACTGGTGGGAAACAGAGAAATGCCAATGTTTGTGCTAATGCTAATGCACTGTCTTGCTGCGCAAGACAGTGTCCTAACTTGAGAGGAAAAGATAATGCAAGCTAATATCATTGCAGCGCCTGCGGCGCTGCATTAGCCACGGCCGAATCTTAAGGCTTTTATTTTGAAATGTTCAGAATGTTTCATTTTAAATGGTCAATGTAATCCCATGTATAACAGTGATTTGGTTAAATCAGACATATAATGGTCAAAAGAGCACTTATTTAATCTAAAAATTCTCAAGGCTTTTATTTTGAATTTTTTTTAAAGCTTAATTTAAAATTTCCACACTAATTCCATGTGTAACAATGGTTGGTTAAAAATAGTTATAAAAGGCCAAAAACACAAGCAGCTCTAAAGTCCAGCTTTTTTCTCTGAGTTCTGCCATAGTTAGAACTACAGTGATGCGTTTTTGTAGTCCTAATCAGCTGTCCCCTTTGTGTTCCGTTGCCATGGTAATGGATCCTCTGCCAGCTGTGTCAGACAGGGGGAGACTTAATTCTATCAGTTTGAGGCAGCCATTTTGCCTAAAATAGGCATGAGCCAGAAAGGAATCTTAAGGCTTTTATTTTGAAATTTTCATTGAGATTAATTTCAAATGGCCAATCTCATCCATGTTTAACACTGATTGGGTTAAATCAGTTATATAGTGGTCAAAAGAGCAATTACTTGATGGAAAAATTGTCAAGGCTTTTATTTTGAAATTTACATTAAGCTTAATTTTAATGGTAACACTAATCCCATGTGTAACTATGGAGTTTTGAAATCAGTTCTAAAATTCCCAAAAACCAAGTACTTGTCATGGCCAGCTGATTCCTCCTCAGTAGTAACTGACAGTTCAGCTCTCACTCTTTTCTAGGCACTCAGTGTTCCGCCATGTTGTAGTTCTAACCTTCAGAAATTGTAGTTCTAAAGAGCAGCTCAATCCTCCGCAGTAGTAACTGACAGTTCCACCATGTTGTAATTTTTATATTCACCTATGACCTCTTCTGTAGGCACTGAGTGTTCCGCCATGTTGTAGTTCTAACCTGCAGCCATTGTAGTCCTAAAGAAGAGGTCAACTGTCATGTCAGTGTGACACACAAGGAGAGACTTAATTCTAAGTGCTTGAAGAAGTTAGTTTTTCTGACAGGCCTGAGAGAAATATTCAAGGTTTTATTCAAATTTTTTATTAAGCTTAATTTAAAATTGCCAAACTAATCCTGTCTATAACAGTGGTTGCTTACAATCAGTTATAAAAGCCCAAACACAATGTAATTCTAAAGGCCAGCTCATTCCTCCTCAGTAGTAACTGACAGTTCCTCCATGTTGTAGTTCTGACAATCAGCTCTGACTCTTTTGTAGGCACTGAGTGTTCCGCCATGTTGTAGTTCTAACCTTCAGAAATTGTAGTAGTTCTAAAGAGGAGGTCAACTGTCATGTCAGTGTGACAAACAAGGAGAGACTTAATTCTAAATGCTTGAAGAAGTTAGTTTTTCTGACAGGCCTGAGAGAAATATTCAAGGTTTTATTTTGAAATTTTCATTAAGCTTCATTTTAAATGTCCAAAATAATCCAAAGTTTAACAGTGGTTATGTTAAAAAAGTCACATAATGCCCCAGAGAGCAATTACGTGATATAAAACAATCTCAGGGCTTTTATTTTGAAATTTTTATTAAGCTTAATTTAAAATTGCCACACTAATCCTGTGTGTAACAATGGTTGCTTACAATCAGTTATAAAAGCCAAAACACAATGTAATTCTAAAGGCCAGCTCATTCCTCCTCAGCAGTAACTGACAGTTCCACCATGTTGTAGTTCTGACAATCAGCTCTGACCTCTTTTGTAGGCAGTGAGTGTTCCGCCATGTTGTAGTTCTAACCTTCAGGAATTGTAGTTCTAAAGAGGTCAACTGTCATGTGTGTGAGGCAGAGACAGATTTCTATCTTTGTGAGACAGCTCAGTCAGTTATAATGGAAAAAGCAGCCCGAACAACTCCTTGCCGTTCGGAAACCGTGATACGTATCGGAAAACCGTTTGAAGCATATGAGAGAGCTATTTTTTGTCTCTGATAGTCCTGCAAATCAAATCTGTAGCTCATTCACAGTAATTACAGCGATGAGAGAAAAATGGTGTGCGCTGAGGTCTGAAATTTCCCGTAAAAGTATTAAAATATATGGTGGAGAGCGTCAGTTAGGCTGGAACTTGGTTTTGCTCTAAAGCACATTGACAGAAAACCGTAAGCCCTAGAAAAATTTTGAAAACATTTTACCGGAGCAGACATACGTATCTATGTCATGACCGAGTTTGATACCGATAGCACGATATTTGTGGGCGTGGCGGCGATTTCAAAATTATTTGGGGTCAGAAATCCACTTCATTTTTCACTCTAGCGGAGCGGCAGTTGGTGGCAGTTATGCTCTGCGTTTCGGCAGTTGGAAATTTCGCTCGTTTTTCACTTTTTACGTCGCCATTGTAACGCCGATTCCCCATAAAAGTAATAGCTCCAATGCCGGGATCGAGCCGCACGTTTTGATACCACTTTTGTGGGTGGGCTCGCAGCGGTGCGAGCCGCATTCCGGTGAACGGAAGAAAAATAAAGAACTAGAAAATTCCTGAAGAAATTTAACCGGGGCCTGCCAAAGTGTGCCCGTCGATTTTGACCCAGCGTTCTGATGCTAAACATTAGCATCCATGCTAAAGAAGCTGCAATGTCATCAATACAATGTGGAGAGTCACAAGCATGACTTACTGCATTCAGTATACTAAATATGGGTAATAAGTAAGGGAAATAGCTAATACCTCATGCAAGGTAAAAGGCTAATGCTAATGCTCTGCCTTGCTGCGCAAGGCAGAGCCCTAACCTGAGTGGAAAAGATCATGCAGGATAATCTTATTGCACTGCCTATGGCAGTGCACTGGGGAAACAGAGAAATGCTAATGTTTGTGCTAATGCTAATGCACTGTCTTGCTGCGCAAGACAGTGCCCTAACTTGAGAGGAAAAGATAATGCAAGCTAATATCATTGCAGCGCCTGCGGCGCTGCATTAGCCAAGGCCGAATCTTAAGGCTTTTATTTTGAAATGTTCAGAATGTTTAATGTTAAATGGTCGATGTAATCCCATGTATAACAGTGATTTGGTTAAATCAGACATATAATGGTCAAAAGAGCACTTATTTAATCTAAAAATTCTCAAGGCTTTTATTTTGAAATTTTTTTAAAGCTTAATTTAAAATTTCCACACTAATTCCATGTGTAACAATGGTTGGTTAAAAATAGTTATAAAAGGCCCAAAACACAAGCAGTTCTAATGTCCAGCTTTTTCTCTGAGTTCTGCCATACTTAGAACTACAGTGATGCGTTTTTGTAGTCCTAATCAGCTGGCCCCTTTGTGTTCCGTGCTATGGTAATGGATCCTCTGCCAGCTGTGAGTCAGACAGGGGAGACTTAATTCTATCAGTTTGAGGCAGCCATTTTGCCTAAAATAGGCATGAGCCAGAAAGGAATCTTAAGGCTTTTATTTTGAATTTTCATTGAGATAAATTTTAAATGGCCAATCTCATCCCATGTTTAACACTGATTGGGTTAAATCAGTTATATAGTGGTCAAAAGAGCAATTACTTGATGGAAAAATTGTCAAGGCTTTTATTTTGAAATTTACATTAAGCTTAATTTAATGGTAACACTAATCCCATGTGTAACTATGGAGTTTTGAAATCAGTTCTAAAATTCCCAAAAACCAAGTACTTGTCATGGCCAGTGATTTCTCATCAGTATTAACTGACAGTTCCACCATGTTGTAGTTTTTATATTCACCTATGACCTCTTTTGTAGGCACTGAGTGTTCCGCCATGTTGTAGTTCTAACCTGCAGTCATTGTAGTTCTAAAGAGCAGCTCAGTCCCCTCAGTAGTAACTGACAGTTCCACCATGTTGTAGTTTTTATATTCACCTATGACCTCTTCTGTAGGCACTGAGTGTTCCGCCATGTTGTAGTTCTAACCTTCAGGAATTGTAGTTCTAAAGAAGAGGTCAACTGTCATGTCAGTGTGACACACAAGGAGAGACTTAATTCAAAATGCTTGAAGAAGTTAGTTTTCTAACAGGCCTGAGAGAAATATTCAAGGTTTTATTTTGAAATTTTCATTCAGCTTAATTAAAATTTCCACACAAATACTGTGTGTAACAATGGTTGCTTAAAATCAGTTATAAAAGCCCAAACACAATGAAATTCTAAAGGCCAGCTCATTCCTCCTCAGCAGTAACTGACAGTTCCGCCATGTTGTAGTTTTTATATTCACCTATGACCTCTTCTGTAGGCACTGAGTGTTCTGCCATGTTGTAGTCCAAACCTGCAGGAATTGTAGTTCTAAGGAGAAGGTCAACTGTCATGTCAGTGTGACACACAAGGAGAGGCTTAATTCTAAGTGCTTGAAGAAGTTAGTTTTCCGACAGGCCCTGAGAAATATTCAAGGTTTTATTTCGAAATTTTTATTAAGCTTAATTTAAAATTGCTACACAAATACTGTGTGTAACAATGGTTGCTTAAAATCAGTTATAAAAGCCCAAACAATGTAATTCTAAAGGCCAGCTCAGTCCTCCTCAGTAGTAACTGACAGTTCCGCCATGTTGTAGTTCTGACAATCAGCTCTGACCTCTTTTGTAGGCACTGAGTGTTCCGCCATGTTGTAGTTCTAACCTTCAGGAATTGTAGTTCTAAAGAGGTCAACTGTCATGTGTGTGAGGCAGAGACAGATTTCTATCTTTGTGAGACAGCTCAGTCAGTTATAATGGAAAAAGCAGCCCGAACAACTCCTTGCCGTTCGGAAACCGTGATACGTATCGGAAAACCGTTTGAAGCATATGAGAGAGCTATTTTTTGTCTCCGATAGTCCTGCAAATCATATCTGTAGCTCATTCATAGTAATTACAGCGATGAGAGAAAAATGGTGTGTGCTGAGGTCTGAAATTTTCCAGAAAAGTATGAAAATATATGGTGGAGAGCGTCAGTTAGGCTGGAACTTGATTTTGCTCTAAAGCACCTTGACTGAAAACCGTAAGCCTTAGAAAAATTTTGAAAACATTTTACCGGAGCAGACATACGTATCTATGTCATGACCGAGTTTGATACCGGTAGCACGATATTTGTGGGCGTGTCGGCGATTTCAAAATTTATTTGGGGTCAGAATCGCACTGCTTCCCACACTCTAACAAAACGTCAGTTACACTCTAGGTTTTGGCAGTTATGCTCTGCGTTTCGGCAGTTGGAAATTTCGCTCGTTTTTCGCTTTTTACGTCGCCGTCGTAACGCCGATTCCCCATAAAAGTAATAGCTCCAATGCCGGGAACGAGCCGCACGTTTTGATACCACTTTTGTGGGTGGGCTCGCAGCGGTGCGAGCCGCATTCCGGTGAACGGAAGAAAAATAAAGAATAATAAAGAGACATTCTATTAGGTGAAGAACAATAGGTGCCTGCCATGCAATGCATGGAGGCAGTTACTGACTTGCTTCGCAAGTCAGTAACTGCTCTCCTTATGCATTGCTAGGCAGGCCCCAACTAGAAAATTCCTGAAGAAATTTAACCGGGGCCTGCCAAAGTGCCCGTCGGTTTGGACCCAGCGTTCTGATGCTAAACATTAGCATCCATGCTAAAGAAAGCTGCAATGTCATCAATACAATGTGGAGAGTCACAAGCATGACTTACTGCATTCAGTATACTAAATATGGGTAATAAGTAAGGGAAATAGCGAATACCTCATGCAAGGTAAAAGGTTAATGCTAATGCTCTGCCTTGCTGTGCAAGGCAGAGCCCTAACTTGAGAGGAAAAGATAATGCAAGCTAATATCATTGCAGCGCCTGTGGCGCTGCATTAGCCACGGCCGAATCTTAAGGCTTTTATTTTGAAATGTTCAGAATGTTTAATTTTAAATGGTCAATGTAATCCCATGTATAACAGTGATTTGGTTAAATCAGACATATAATGGTCAAAAGAGCACTTATTTAATCTAAAAATTCTCAAGGCTTTTATTTTGAAATTTTTTAAAGTTAATTTAAAATTTCCACACTAATTCCATGTGTAACAATGGTTGGTTAAAAATAGTTATAAAAGGCCCAAAACACAAGCAGTTCTAAAGTCCAGCTTTTTTCTCTGAGTTCTGCCAAAAGTTAGAACTACAGTGAAGCGTTTTTGTAGTCCTAATCAGCTGACCCCTTTGTGTTCCGTTGCCATGGTAATGGATCCTCTGCCAGCTGTGAGTCAGACAGGGGGAGACATAATTCTATCAGTTTGTGGCAGCCATTTTCCCTAAGAGCCAGAATGGAATCTTAAGGCTTTTATTTTGAAATTTTCATTGAGATTAATTTTAAATGGCCAATCTCATCCCATGTTTAACACTGATTGGGTTAAATCAGTTATATAGTGGTCAAAAGAGCAATTACTTGATGGAAAAATTGTCAAGGCTTTTATTTTGAAATTTACATTAAGCTTAATTTTAATGGTAACACTAATCCCATGTGTAACTATGGAGTTTTGAAATCAGTTCTAAAATTCCCAAAAACCAAGTACTTGTCATGGCCAGCTCATTCCTCCTCAGTAGTAACTGACAGTTCCGCCATGATGTAGTTTTTATATTCACCTATGACCTCTTCTGTAGGCACTGAATGTTCCGCCATGTTGTAGTTCTAACCTGCAGTCATTGTAGTTCTAAAGAGCAGCTCAGTCCTCCTCAGTAGTAACTGACAGTTCCACCATGTTGTAGTTTTTATATTCACCTATGACCTCTTCTGTAGGCACTGAGTGTTCAGCCATGTTGTAGTTCTGACCTTCAGGAATTGTAGTTCTAAAGAGGAGGTCAACTGTCATGTCAGTGTGACACACAAGGAGAGACTTAATTATAAATGCTTGAAGAAGTTAGTTTTTCTGACAGGCCTGAGAGAAATATTCAAGATTTTATTTTGAAATTTTAATTAAGCCTAATTTAAAATTTCCACACAAATACTGTGTGTAACAATGGTTGTTTAAAATCAGTTATAAAAAGCCAAAACACAATATAATTCTAAAGGCCAGCTCATTCCTCCTCAGTAGTAACTGACAGTTCCACCATGTTGTAGTTTTTATATTCACCTATGACCTCTTCTGTAGGCACTGAGTGTTCTGCCATGTTGTAGTTCTAACCTGCAGTCATTGTAGTTCTAAAGAGCAGCTCAGTCCTCCTCAGTAGTAACTGACAGTTCCACCATGTTGTAGTTTTTATATTCACCTATGACCTCTTCTGTAGGCACTGAGTGTTCTGCCATGTTGTAGTCCAAACCTGCAGTCAATGTAGTTCTAAGGAGAAGGTCAACTGTCATGTCAGTGTGACACACAAGGAGAGACTTAATTCTAAATGCTTGAAGCAGTTAGTTTTTCTGAAAGGCCTGAGGGAAATATTCAAGCTTTTATTTGGAAATTTTCATTCAGCTTAATTTAAAATTTCCACACAAATACTGTGTATAACAATTGTTGCTTAAAATCAGTTATAAAAAGCCCAAACACAATGTAATTCTAAAGGCCAGCTCATTCCTCCTCAGTAGTAACTGACAGTTCCGCCATGTTGTAGTTCTTAGAATCAGCTCTGATCTCTTTTGTAGGCACTGAGTGTTCCGCCATGTTGTAGTTCTAACCTTCAGGAATTGTAGTTCTAAAGAGGTCAACAGTCATGTGTGAGGCAGAGACAGATTTCTATCTTTGTGAGACACCCAGTTCAGTTATAATGGAAAAAGCAGCCCGAACAACTCCTTGCCGTTCGGGAACCGTGATACGTATCGGAGAACCGTTTGAAGCATAGAGAGATTTTTTGTCTCCGATAGTCCTGCAAATCAAATCTGTAGCTCATTCATAGTAATTACAGCGATGATATAAAAATGGTGTGTGCTGAGGTCTGACTTTTCCATAAATTATGAAAATATATGGTGGAGAGCGTCAGTTAGGCTGGAACTTGATTTTGCTCTAAAGCACCTTGACAGAAAACCGTAAGCCCTAGAAAAATTTTGAAAACATTTTACCGGAGCAAACATTCGTATCAATGTCATGTCTGAGTTTCATACCGATAGCACGATATTTGTGGGTGTGGCGGCGATTTCAAAATTTATTTGGGGTCAGAATCGCACTGCTTCCCACACTCTAACGAAACGTCAGTTACACTCTAGGTTTTGGCAGTTGAGCTTTTCGGTTCGGCAGTTGGAAATTTGGCTCGTTTTTTGCTTTTTACGTCGCCGTCATAACGCCGATTCCCCATAAAAGTAATAGCTCCAATGCCGGGAACGAGCCGCACGTTTTGATACCACTTTTGTGGGTGGGCTCGCAGCGGTGCGAGCCGCATTCCGGTCTACGGAAGAAAAATAAAGAAGAACTAGAAAATTCCTGAAGAAATTTAACCGGGCCTGCCAAAGTGTGCCCGTCGGTTTGGACCAGCGTTCTGATGCTAAACATTAGCATCCATGCTAAAAAAAGCTGCAATGTCACCAATACAATGTGGAGAGTCACAAGCATGACTGACTGCATTCAGTATACTAAATATGGGTAATAAGTAAGGGAAATAGCTAATACCTCATGCAAGGTAAAAGGCTAATGCTAATCTAACCTGAGTGGAAAAGACCATGCAGGATAATCTTATTGCACTGCCTATGGCAGTGCACTGGTGGGGAACAGAGAAATGCTAATGTTTGTGCTAATGTGCCCTAACTTGAGAGGAAAAGATAATGCAAGCTAATATCATTGCAGCGCCTGCGGCGCTGCATTAGCCACGGCCGAATTTAAGGCTTTAATTTTAAAATGTTCAGAATGTTTAATTTTAAATGGTCAATGTAATCCCCATGTATAACAGTGATTTGGTTAAATCGGACATATAATGGTCAAAAGAGCACTTATTTAATATAAAAATTCTCAAGGCTTTTATTTTGAAATTTTTTTAAAGCTTAATTTAAATTTCCACACTAATTCCATGTGTAACAATGGTTGGTTAAAAATAGTTATAAAAGGCCCAAAACACAAGCAGTTCTAAAGTCCAACTTTTTTCTCTGAGTTCTGCCATGTTAAACTACAGTGATGCGTTTTTGTAGTCCTAATCAGCTGGCCCCTTTGTGTTCCGTTGCCATGGTAATGGATCCTCTGTTAGCTGTGAGTCAGACAGGGGGAGACTTAATTCTACCAGTTTGAGGCAGCCATTTTCCCTAAAATAGGCATGAGCCAGAAAGGAATCTTAAGGCTTTTATTTTGAAATTTTCATTGAGATTAATTTTAAATGGCCAATCTCATCCCATGTTTAACACTTACTGGGTTAAATCAGTTATATAGTGGTCAAAAGAGCAATTACTTGATGGAAAAATTGTCAAGGCTTTTATTTTGAAATTTACATTAAGCTTAATTTTAATGGTAACACTAATCCCATGTGTAACTATGGAGTTTTGAAATCAGTTCTAAAATTCCCAAAAACCAAGTACTTGTCATGGCCAGCTGATTACTAATCAGTAGTAACTGACAGTTCTGCCATGTTGTAGTTCTGACAATCAGCTCTGACCTCTTTTGTAGGCACTGAGTGTTCCGCCATGTTGTAGTTCTAACCTTCAGGAATTGTAGTTCTAAAGAGCAGCTCAGTCCTACTCAGTAGTAACTGACAGTTCCACCATGTTGTAGTTTTTATATTCACCTATGACCTCTTCTGTAGGCACTGAGTGTTCCGCCATGTTGTAGTTCTAACCTTCAGGAATTGTAGTTCTAAAGAGGAGGTCAACTGTCATGTCAGTGTGACACACAAGGAGAGACTTAATTCTAAGTGCTTGAAGAAGTTAGTTTTTCTGACAGGCCTGAGAGAAATATTCAAGACTTTATTTCTAAATTTTTATTAAGCTTAATTTAAAATTGCCAAACTAATCCTGTCTGTAACAATGGTTGCTTACAATCAGTTATAAAAAGCCCAAACACAATGTAATTCTAAAGGCCAGCTCTTCCTCCTCAGCAGTAACTGACAGTTCCGCCATGTTGTAGTTCTGACAATCAGCTCTGACTCTTTTGTAGGCACTGAGTGTTCCGCCATGTTGTAGTTCTAACCTTCAGGAATTGTAGTTCTAAAGAGCAGCTCAGTCCTCCTCAGTAGTAACTGACAGTTCCACCATGTTGTAGTTTTTATATTCACCTATGACCTCTTCTGTAGGCACTGAGTGTTCCGCCATGTTGTAGTTCTAACCTTCAGGAATTGTAGTTCTAAAGAGGTCAACTGTCATGTGTGTGAGGCAGAGACAGATTTCTATCTTTGTGAGACACCCAGTTCAGTTATAATGGAAAAAGCAGCCCGAACAACTCCTTGCCGTTCGGGAACCGTGATACGTATCGGAAAACCGTTTGAAGCATATGAGAGAGCTATTTTTTGTCTCCGATAGTCCTGCAAATCAAATCTGTAGCTCATTCATAGTAATTACAGCGATGATATAAAAATGGTGTGTGCTGAGGTCTGACATTTTCCATAAAATTATGAAAATATATGGTGGAGAGCGTCAGTTAGGCTGGAACTTGATTTTGCTCTAAAGCACCTTGACAGAAAACCGTAAGCCCTAGAAAAATTTTGAAAACATTTTACCGGAGCAAACATTCGTATCAATGTCATGTCTGAGTTTCATACCGATAGCACGATATTTGTGGTGTGGCGGCGATTTCAAAATTTATTTGGGGTCAGAATCGCACTGCTTCCCACACTCTAACGAAACGTCAGTTACACTCTAGGTTTTGGCAGTTGAGCTTTTCGGTTCGGCAGTTGGAAATTTTGCTCGTTTTTTGCTTTTACGTCGCCGTCATAACGCCGATTCCCCATAAAAGTAATAGCTCCAATGCCGGGAACGAGCCGCACGTTTTGATACCACTTTGTGGGTGGGCTCGCAGCGGTGCGAGCCGCATTCCGGTCTACGGAAGAAAAATAAAGAAGAACTAGAAAATTCCTGAAGAAATTTAACCGGGGCCTGCCAAAGTGTGCCCGTCGGTTTGGACCCAGCGTTCTGATGCTAAACATTAGCATCCATGCTAAGCTTTGCTAAGAATGACAAAGTATCATGTGGAGAATCACAAGAATGTTCACTAACATGAACTTGCACCATTCAGTATGTTAAATTAAGTGTATAAGCTAAAATTAGCAAAAATGCTAATGTTAAAATGAATACTGTCAGTAGCATGTGGACAATCATGAGCATGTTCTCTGTAATTTACTTACTCCATTCACCATACCAAATATCGCTAATAAGTCAGAAATAGCTAATACCTCATTTAAGGTAAAAGGCTAATGCTAATGCTCTGCCTTGCTGTGCAAGGCAGAGCCCTAACCTGACTAAAAAAGATCAAGCAAGCTAATATCATTGCAGCGCCTGTGGCGCTGCATTAGCCACAAACGAATCTTAAGGCTTTTATTTTGAAATTTTCATTGAGATTAATTTTAAATGGCCAATTTCATTCCATGTTTAACACTGATTGGTTTAAATCAGTAATATAGTGGTCAAAAGAGCAATTACTTGATGGAAAAATTGTCAAGGCTTTTATTTTGAAATTTACATTAAGCTTAATTTTAATGGTAACACTAATCCCATGTGTAACTATGGAGTTTGGAAATCAGTTCTAAAATTCCCAAAAAACAAGTACTTGTCATGGCCAGCTGATTACTCATCAGCAGTAACTGACAGTTCCACCATGTTGTAGTTTTTAGATTCACCTATGACCTCTTCTGTAGGCACTGAGTGTTCCGCCATGTTGTAGTTCTAACCTTCAGGAATTGTAGTTCTAAAGAGGAGGTCAACTGTCATGTCATGTGACACAAAAGGAAAGACTTAATTCTAAGTGCTTGAAGAAGTTAGTTGACAGGCCTGAGAGAAATATTCAAGGTTTTATTTCGAAATTTTTATTAAGCTTAATTTAAAATTGCCAAACTAATCCTGTCTGTAACAGTGGTTGCTTAAAATCAGTTATAAAAAGCCCAAACACAATGTAATTCTAAAGGCCAGCTCATTCCTCCTCAGCAGTAACTGACAGTTCCGCCATGTTGTAGTTCTGACAATCAGCTCAGACCTCTTTTGTAGGCACTGAGTGTTCCGCCATGTTGTAGTTCTAACCTTCAGGAATTGTAGTTCTAAAGAGGAGGTCAACTGTCATGTCAGTGTGACACACAAGGAGAGACTTAATTCTAAATGCTTGAAGAAGTTAGTTTTTCTGACAGGCCTGAGAGAAATATTCAAGGTTTTATTTTGAAATTTTCATTAAGCTTCATTTTAAATGTCCAAAATAATCCAAAGTTTAACAGTGGTTTTGTTAAAAAAGTCACATAATGCCCAAGAGAGCAATTACGTGATATAAAAGAATCTCAGGGCTTTTATTTTGAAATTTTCATTAAGCTTAATTTAAAATTGCCACACTAATCCTGTGTGTAACAATGGTTGGTCAAAATCAGTTATAAAAAGCCCAAACACAATGTAGTTCTAAAGGCCAGCTCATTCCTCCTCAGTAGTAACTGACAGTTCCGCCATGTTGTAGTTCTGACAATCAGCTGTGACCTCTTTTGTAGGCACTGAGTTTTGCGCCATGTTGTAGTTCTAACCTTCAGGAATTGTAGTTCTAAAGAGCAGCTCAGTCCTCTTCAGTAGTAACTGACAGTTCCACCATGTTGTAGTTTTTATATTCACCTATAACCTCTTCTGTAGGCACTGAGTGTTCCGCCATGTTGTAGTTCTACCCTTCAGGAATTGTAGTTCTAAAGAAGAGGTCAACTGTCATGTCAGTGTGACACACAAGGAGAGACTTAATTTTAAATGCTTGAAGATGTTAGTTTTTCTGACAGGCCTGAGAGAAATATTCAAGGTTTTATTTTGAAATTTTCATTCAGCTTAATTTAAAATTTCCACACAAATACTGTGTGTAACAATGGTTGGTTAAAATCAGTTATAAAAAGCCCAAACACAATGTAATTCTAAAGGCCAGCTCATTCCTCCTCAGCAGTAAACTGACAGTTCCGCCATGTTGTAGTTCTGACAATCAGCTCAGACCTCTTTGTAGGCACTGAGAGTTCCGCCATGTTGTAGTTCTAACCTTCAGGAATTGTAGTTCTAAAGAGGTCAACTGTCATGTGTGTGAGGCAGAGACATATTTCTATCTTTGTGAGACAGCTCAGTCAGTTATAATGGAAAAAGCAGCCCGAACAACTCCTTGCCGTTCGGGAACCGTGATACGTATCGGAAAACCGTTTGAAGCATATGAGAGAGCTATTTTTTGTCTCCGATTGTTGCTGCAAATCAAATCTGTAGCTCATTCACAGTAATTGCAGCGATGAGAGAAAAATGGTGTGCACTGAGGTCTGAAATTTCCCATAAAAGTATTAAAATACATGGTGGAGAGCGTCAGTTAGGCTGGAACTTGATTTTGCTCTGAAGCACCTTGACGGAAAACCGTAAGCCCTAGAAAAATTTTGAAAACATTTTACCGGAGCAGACATTCGTATCGATGTCATGTCCGAGTTTGAGACCGATTGCACGATATTTGTGGGCGTGGCGGCGATTTCAAAATTTATTTGGGGTCAGAAATCCACTTCATTTTTCACTCTAGCGGAGCGGCAGTTGGTGGCAGTTGTGCTCTGCGGTTCGGCAGTTGGAAATTTTGCTCGTTTTTCGCTTTTTACGTCGCCGTCGTAAGGCCGATTTCCCATAAAAGTAATAGCTCCAATGCCGGAACGAGCCGCACGTTTTGATACCACTTTGTGGGTGGGCTCGCAGCGGTGCGAGCCGCATTCCGGTCTACGGAAGAATAAGTTATAATAATAATAATAACTAGAAAATTCCTGAAGAAATTTAACCGGGGCCTGCCAAAGTGTGCCCGTCGATTTTGACCCAGCGTTCTGATGCTAAACATTAGCATCCATGCTAAAGAAAGCTGCAATGTCATCAATAGCACGTGGAGATTCACAATCATGACTTACTGCATTCAGAAAACTAAATATGGGTAATAAGTAAGGGAAATAGATGCAAGGTAAAAGGCTAATGCTAATTCTCTGCCTTGCTGCGCAAGGCAGAGCCCTAACCTGAGTGGAAAAGATCATGCAGGATAATCTTATTGCACTGCCTATGGCAGTGCACTGGTGGGAAACAGAGAAATGCTAATGTTTGTGCTAATGCTAATGCACTGTCTTGCTGGGCAAGACAGTGCTCTAACTTGAGAGGAAACGATAATGCAAGCTAATATCATTGCAGCGCCTGCGGCGCTGCATTAGCCACGGCCGAATCTTAAGGCTTTTATTTTGAAATGTTCAGAATGTTTCATTTTAAATGGTCAATGTAAACCCATATATAATTTTTTTTTAATGTTAATTTAAAATTTCCACACTAATTCCATGTGTAACAATGGTTGGTTAAAAATAGTTATAAAAGGCCCAAAACACAAGCAGTTCTAAACTCCAGCTTTTTTCTCTGAGTTCTGCCATAGTTAGAACTACAGTGATGCGTTTTTGTAGTCCTAATCAGCTGGCCCCTTTGTGTTCCGTTGCCATGGTAATGGATCCTCTGCCAGCTGTGAGTCAGACAGGGGGAGACTTAATTCTATCAGTTTGAGGCAGCCATTTTGCCTAAAATAGGCATGAGCCAGAAAGGAATCTTAAGGCTTTTATTTTGAAATTTCATTGAGATTAATTTTAAATGGCCAATCTCATCCCATGTTTAACACTGATTGGGTTAAATCAGTGATATAGTGGTCAAAAGAGCAATTACTTGATGGAAAAATTGTCAAGGCTTTTATTTTGAAATTTACATTAAGCTTAATTTTAATGGTAACACTAATCCCATGTGTAAGTATGGAGTTTTGAAATCAGTTCTAAAATTCCCAAAAACCAAGTACTTGTCATGGCCAGCTGATTACTCATCAGTAGTAACTGACAGTTCCGCCATGTTGTAGTTCTGACAATCAGCTCTGACCTCTTTTGTAGGCACTGAGTGTTCCGCCATGTTGTAGTTCTAACCTGCAGTCATTGTAGTTCTAAAGAGCAGCTCATTCCTCCTCAGTAGTAACTGACAGTTCCGCCATGTTGTAGTTCTGACAATCAGCTCTAACTCTTTTGTAGGCACTGAGTGTTCCGCCATGTTGTAGTTCTAAAGTTCAGGAATTGTAGTTCTAAAGAGCAGCTCAGTCCTCCTCAGTAGTAACTGACAGTTCCTCCATGTTGTAGTTTTTATATTCACCTATGACCTCTTCTGTAGGCACTGAGTGTTCCGCCATGTTGTAGTTCTAACCTTCAGGAATTGTAGTTCTAAAGAGCAGCTCAGTCCTCCTCAGTAGTAACTGACAGTTCCTCCATGTTGTAGTTTTTATATTCACCTATGACCTCTTCTGTAGGCACTGAGTGTTCCGCCATGTTGTAGTTCTAACCTTCAGGAATTGTAGTTCTAAAGAGGAGGTCAACTGTCATGTCAGTGTGACACAAAAGGAGAGACTTAATTCTAAGTGCTTGAAGAAGTTAGTTTTTCTGACAGGCCTGAGAGAAATATTCAAGGTTTTATTTCGAATTTTTTATTAAGCTTAATTTAAAATTGCCAAACTAATCCTGTCTGTAACAGTGGTTGCTTACAATCAGTTATAAAAGCCCAAACACAATGTAATTCTAAAGGCCAGCTCATTCCTCCTCAGTAGTAACTGACAGTTCCACCATGTTGTAGTTCTGACAATCAGCTCTAACTCTTTTGTAGGCACTGAGTGTTCCGCCATGTTGTAGTTCTAAAGTTCAGGAATTGTAGTTCTAAAGAGCAGCTCAGTCCTCCTCAGTAGTAACTGACAGTTCCTCCATGTTGTAGTCTTTATATTCACCTATGACCTCTTCTGTAGGCACTGAGTGTTCAGCCATGTTGTAGTTCTACCCTTCAGGAATTGTAGTCCTAAAGAAGAGGTCAACTGTCATGTCAGTGTGACACACATTGAGAGACTTAATTATAAATGCTTGAAGAAGTTAGTTTTTCTGACAGGCCTGAGAGAAATATTCAAGGTTTTATTTTGAAATTTTCATTCAGCTTAATTTAAAATTTCCACACAAATACTGTGTGTAACAATGGTTGCTTAAAATCAGTTATAAAAAGCCCAAACACAATGTAATTCTAAAGGCCAGCTCATTCCTCCTCAGTAGTAACTGACAGTTCCACCATGTTGTAGTTCTGACAATCAGCTCTGACCTCTTTTGTAGGCACTGAGTGTTCCGCCATGTTGTAGTTCTAACCTTCAGGAATTGTAGTTCTAAAGAGGTCAACAGTCATGTGTGTGAGGCAGAGACAGATTTCTATCTTTGTGAGACAGCTCAGTCAGTTATAATGGAAAAAGCAGCCCGAACAACTACTTGCCGTTCGGAAACCGTGATACGTATCGGAAAACCGTTTGAAGCATATGAGAGAGCTATTTTTTGTCTCCGATTGTCCTGCAAATCAAATCTGTAGCTCATTCACAGTAATTGCAGCAATGATATAAAATGGTGTGCACTGAGGTCTGAAATTTTCCACAAAAGTATCAAAATATATGGTGGAGAGCGTCAGTTAGGCTGGAACTTGATTTTGCTCTAAAGCACCTTGACAGAAAACCGTAAGCCCTAGAAATATTTTGAAAACATTTTACCGGAGCAGACATACGTATCGATGTCATGACCGAGTTTGAGACCGATAGCACGATATTTGTGGGCGTGATGGCGATTTCAAAATTTATTTTGGGTCAGAATCGCAATGCTTCCCACACTCTAACAAAACGTCAGTTACACTCTAGCTTTTGGCAGTTGAGCTTTTCGGTTCGGCAGTTGGAAATTTTGCTCGTTTTTCGCTTTTTACGTCGCCGTCATAACGCCGATTCCCCATAAAAGTAATAGCTCCAATGCCGGGAACGAGCCGCACGTTTTGATACCACTTTTGTGGGTGGGCTCGCAGCGGTGCGAGCCGCATTCCGGTCTACGGAAGAATAAGTTATAAGAATAAAGAGGCATTCTATTAGGTGAAGAACAATAGGTGCCTGCCATGCAATGCATGGAGGCAGTGACTGACTTGCTTCGCAAGTCAGTCACTGCTCTCCTTATGCATTGCTATGGGCAGGCCCCAATAAAGAGGCGTTCTATTAGGTGTAGATTAATAGGTGCCTGCCATGCAATGCATGGAGGCAGTGACTGACTTGCTTCGCAAGTCAGTCACTGCTCTCCTTATGCATTGCTATGGGCAGGCCCCAATAAAGAGGCATTCTATTAGGTGAAGAACAATAGGTGCCTGCCATGCAATGCATGGAGGCAGTTACTGACTTGCTTCGCAAGTCAGTAACTGCTCTCCTTATGCATTGCTATGGGCAGGCCCCAATAAAGAGGCGTTCTATTGGGTGAAGATTAATAGGTGCCTGCCATGCAATGCATGGAGGCAGTTACTGACTTGCTTTGCAAGTCAGTAACTGCTCTCCTTATGCATTGCTATGGGCAGGGCCCCAATTAAAAGTAAATAAATAAAGTATAGTTTACAATAACTTGCTGGCAGATAAGCAAAAATATAATTACATCCCCCGTCTAAACAAATCAAACTGGTGTAATTTACGTACCATAAATATATAATTTTATTTTACACAGTGAATAGGTAATTGTGCTAAACATTATTTCAAACACATCACCTTCTTTTCTTAAACATGGTGGTGATAGCATCATGCTGACTGGATGTTTTGTTCAGCTGGAGTAGGGAAGTTGTTATTCAGCAGGACGGGTGTAGCTGTGCTGAAATTCATTCATTCCATGGCAGATTAAAGATATAAAGTTTCTTCCATGCTGAAAAGGTGCTTCTGACAGGAAACCGTCCAAATAATAAATCAGTGGCTGCATTGATTTATTCCATTATTTATTGGCATTACAGAAATCAAACCCTTCTGGACTTTTGCAAGTTGCATGGTTTTATGAAGATTCATCTTTGGTCAGCTTCAAGTTTTTCAGGCTGAAATACCCTCATCTTCTGCTCACTTCACAGATTCTACATCCGATTTAATTCTGGCCCTTTGCTGAGTTACTCCAAAATGTAAAAGCAGAAACAAATTAGAAATATTCAAGGGTCACTTTAAAATTATACCTGTCACAGAAAAACAGTGTCTTCGGTCAGAAGTTTCTTCAAGCAGTACGGACTGCTACAGGAGACCTTTCCTTCCCACAGACATCAGCCTCTACAACAACTCTGAAGAAGCTTGAATGTGAGTTACAACATTTCATTTCTTTTTAGGATAATTAAAGTGTTTTTGGATTTAATTTAGCTGAATATCTGCTTGTTGTTTCAATCACTTTGTACAAAACTCACAAAGTTTGCATATCTCAGCACAATCCAGGGTTTTGTTGAATGATGTGAGAAATCTAGACAAGCTGGATGGACAAAAACCAGGAATCAAAAACTACGTACAACGAAACAGAAAGTGTTGCAAAGCTCCTGTAAAGTCATGTCTTTAGTCTAAAATCCTACTGTTGGGTGGTGAAAACAACCTTTCTCTCAGACGGTTTCATCAAACTCTTTTTTTTATTTTTTATAAATGTTTAAAAAAACAATGTTCAAAGCACTGCTCTTGGAGAAATCCTTCACGCTTGCCCCGAACCGTCTGCCACCAAGAATAATACATGTGAACGATTTAAACATGTAGTTTAATTGTGTAACTGCTTCTTTTTTGCCTCACATCCAGGACGTTTCTCCAGACTGCAGTGTTGCTGGTTGATGCATCTGATTACTGAAATATCTCGTGGCTGCAGCTGTTCCTGAGCAGAGCTGTTAATTCAGGCCAGTGTATTCCCACTTAAGTAGTCCCAGGTGTGTTCATTTCTAGCTGTGTAAGCAGCCAGTCGGGCCAACAGAGAGCATGCTGTTGTCTGCTGTGCAGAGCTTTCAGAGACTTCAGGCATCTTGGTTAAAATATTTGACCTTGTCAAGAGACAGATAATCAATTTGCGGATAACGTGCCTGAAACTCTTGATTCATTTGGCCGAGTGGTTGGCTTCCGTCGTCTCTGTGGCGTACTAATGAAATCAGACTAAAAGTGGGCGCGTCGCATGTCCTGGCCTGCTTTCTGGAGTCGCCTGAGCTCATCCTCTGGACACCTGCAGGGTGAGATGGGCCCATTTAAGTAGGTCCACCATCTGATT
Source organism: Poeciliopsis prolifica (assembly GCF_027474105.1). Classification (NCBI taxonomy): domain Eukaryota; kingdom Metazoa; phylum Chordata; class Actinopteri; order Cyprinodontiformes; family Poeciliidae; genus Poeciliopsis; species Poeciliopsis prolifica. The sequence continues at coordinate 1,910,155 of NW_026562435.1, read as the reverse complement.
TAACAAACCCTCCACCTGGAGCATGGAAAACAGGAATCTGATGCAATGCAGAGCCACAATGTTCTGGGAAGTTATCACCAGTAATAGTTCCACTAGTGGGGGAAGCCTAGCAGTTTGTGCTAACCGCTAAGGTCAGTGGCTCAAGAGCCAAACCTTTCAGTGTCGAGTGAATCGATTTAATTCAGATTTTCGGGTCACAATTCGATTCAGAAACCAATTTTTCTATTCAAACGGTGCAGAGATTCTGATTAAATTAATGACTGAGAGGGAAAGAGAGTGAGAACAAATAGAACAATTCTATAAGCTTCCATGTTGTTTTAGTTTATATTCAAACAAAAATAGGCTTGGCTGAGTTTTTATTAAATAAAAAAAAATCAAAGAATTATTTAAAATATAATTTAACAAAAACCCAGGCAGATTTAAATTGATTTTGGAGCTGGATCGGTTCAAAATTCCCAAGAACAGAAAATGTGATTTGCTACATAATCGATTTCCTTTCTGCACTTTTATCAGTGGCATTCCACTTTATGTTGCCCGATATGAACATTTTTCAACATGTTAAAAAAATGTTCTGCTTACTTGAACTAAGTAAGCATGAACTACTTGCTTACTTCAACTAAGCATGAAGTATCTTCATGCTCACTGATGACAGCTGCTGGATTCATTTACCCGATCAGTGGAGCAGAGTGCAGATTTTGTATCGAGGACATTTTATTGGTGGAAATTATCCACCAATAAAATGTACCAGTTTGGAAAACAGTGCAACGACACAACAGCCTCAGCTTGTCTAACTCACTTCAGTGGAACATCTTTGTATTCCAGGTGAAGCTCTCAGTGTTGATATGAGAGAGAGAAAGTAAAGGAAACAGAGACAGCTCTGTTTAAACATCTGCATAGTTTTCTAAGAACATGTCTTAGAAAACTAAGACCTGTTTTATAGAGACAGGTCATTTAATTACTGTAAATGACCTGAATTTATAGTAATTCAGATTGCTATGGCTGTCGACCAAACCCACATGAGCATGGGCACCAGCAGGAAATGTGCGGTCCCTGGTGGCCCCCCGCAGTTTGTCCCCTGGGTGGATCCCACACCAAAATACTCGGTTCAGATCACTGTGAGAAAGTCAGACATTGATCACGTGGGCAAACGAAATCTGATTTTTGTGGCATTTACCCATTGGGTGGACGTGGCCTCGGCGTGTTTGGGAGCAAAAACAGAACAGAAACATATGAGGAGCTGAAATTCTTCAAATGAATTTGATAAAATAACATCTGGTCGACTTTGTGCAAGTGAAGCGTTTAAATGTGACAAAGAATGTGTGCAGAGATGCATTATTAATGAACCTTCATATGGAAACATGAAATCAATACATTTTGATGCAGATATTTAATTACCTCTTCCCATTAACAATCCAACAGCACCAGCCTGCGTGTGGCGTCTGCAGCTGGAGCTGATTGGAGTGGTAATTCTAATTTTCTCAAAGATTAAATATTCATCGCATTATGCAAACAACAAACTCTTGTAGTGCGTCCTGTCCCACTGACTGCTGTTATCAACAAGAAGGAAAAAAGAAAAAAAAGTCTACAGACAAATAAAAAATTCTGAAAAATCTGTTGAATATTTATAGTCTGTATAATTCGACTTATTTATTTTTACTTAATTATTAAACGTGTGGAATGCAGACGATTAATTATTAATCCTGATATATTGGAAAACTGTAAGACATAAATATTTGCGCATAAATATTCATCTCCTCCACACCAGCGCGGATTAAGTCCCGGTTTCGGTCTGTTCGCTGCGCAGAGCCGCTTCCGAGTCACTTACTGTGTTTGTGTTGGGATCTGCTGTGATGTGAGCGCGTCATTGTCCTCAGCGCGCAGGAGGAGCCAGTTCCGCGGCGCGGCGCGGCGCGCAGGAGGAGCCAGTTCCGCGGCGCGGCGCGCAGGAGGAGTCTGCTCCGCTGCGCTCCGCGGCGGTGATCGGGACTGACACGTTCCCTCTGTTTCCCGAGCATGAAGTAATTCTTTTAATGGCCTGCCAGCCGCGCGCTGCAAAGTTTGATTTTGTTCTGCAAAATGAGAGAAAAAAAAGAAGAAGAAGATCTTGAACAATTTATTATGCTGTTTGTACCTCGTCTCACTAGTTATCGCCTGCAATTTATTTCCTACCTTGGGGTACTGCAAGCCATTCCCCCCCCCTCCCCATCTTTCAGTGGTTCTTTTTTTCCTCTCTCTCTCTCTTGATCCTGCTTGCTGCTGACTAAACTCCTGCCCGCAGCCACGGTGTTGGAACATCACAGAAAACCACATCATTACGCCGGAGCTGGTTAACAAAGACGAGGCAGAGACGCGCGAGTCACGGGAGGAAGAGAACCGGGCCGCAGCGGCTCGCGGACCGTCTGGTTAATGAAGCCACTTCCGGGCCTGACGCTCACTTCAAGGTCACCGCCGGACCGCACCGTGATGATGGTTTAAATGGGACATTTTCTGTTAACAGTTCCACTAAATTTGACCTGGAGGGGAAAAATTGGTCTGTTAAAAAAAAAGGCCTTAGAATTAAACTTTTCCCCATATTTGGTTGGCGTTATATTATATATTATATTTGGTCACAATAGTCTTAGTTAAGTTTGTCATTGCAATTCTATTTATTGCTAAAGTTGTCCATTTTTCCCACATTTGGGAAAAATTTCCCCTGACAAACATCCAATTTCAAGACAAAATGATTTTAATACTTTCATCACACTCACCCATTTACACAGCAATATTTATTTCTGTTTCTATGACATCACTGGGCTGGAAGCTCCGCCTCCATCTCAAGTGTTTTCCACCATCAACCAGGGTTTTTTATTTTTCTCCACAATTTTCTTGCAGTTACAGTTAAAGGCAGAAATATTCACGAAAGAAATCTGATCAGCAGCAGCTGATGGAATACCAATAGATACTGCAGAAAACATTGTTATGGGTTTTCAGACTCTATGTTGGTCTACAGAAATATGTCTCGAAATATGTCTTGTATTACTTGTGCTATTTGTCAGTGATCTTATAAATGTTATTATGTATGTTTATATTGGTTGCCGTGGTTTTTCGGTTTTGTTTTTTCCCCCTTTCTGCAGTAATGCTAAGTAAAAAAAAGACATTGAATAATCATTTTGCTCTCTATGTGTAATGATTCTACCACCACCGTGCTTCACAAAGGGGCTGATGTGTTCAGGATGACGTGCAGAGTTGGAATTTGGGGTCTCATCGAACCGGAGCGCCTCTTTGTTGCTCCTGTTAGTTTCACCGACGACCTGAACAGCATTTCTCCTGTGGACAGATCTGCCTCCATGAGCGGAGTCTCTCTGCAGCTCCTCCCGGGTTGCCCTAGGCCTCTTGGCTGCATCTCTGATTATCTGCTTCCCAGGGCCTGCTCTGCTGTCCTTTATTTTTGCAACCACAACGGCTTTGTAAAGGTCAGGAAGAAAAACACGCTCGCATCCAAACCAGGCTCTTTAACATGTCTCTACCACCATGACATGTGCTAATGCAGTCGCTCCCATGCTGTCTGCAGCAGTCTTTTATCTCTAGGCTCTGTCGGCAAAAATGTACAGATATAGAAGCTGAGAAGAAATCCTCCAGGGCTGCATGCTCATGTCATCGTAATGATGGGGAAATTTCCAGCTTGCCCTCTGACCTCCGGCAGCTGAACATTTTAGATGGAATAATCTACACTGCAGCCTTCCCTCTTGTCCCCGCAGTTTGAATTGATGACCACAAGGTGGCAGAGAGAGACCTGCTGTCTTCATCCCCTCATGCGCTTCTTGTTAAAAGGGTCTTATTAACTTCCATTAACTCACTGCTCACAAATTGTATTTTGATATGCAAAACGATTTTTAAATGCATATTATATGCTGTTTTAATCCCTAAAATGAGTAAATATGGCACATTAGGGCTTTTAATATTCTTAGGAGATTATCAGGCACTCGTTGGCTGTGTGGTTATGCAGGGTTTGAGCGTTATCAAATATTAATTCTTCTAAACTTTCTCTTTTAAGAAGATCTTCTTTGATGTGGATGTAATTTTTCATCGGCTAAGCAGATCTCACATGGTGGTGTCTTTTGGAAAGCAGCGGGCCATAATTCATTGATGAGCCTGGAGTGGAGCACAGATTCCCATTCTGGTCCTGGTGCAGGATCTTAAGCAGCTCTCAGTCGGAGTGAAGAGCTGCTGGCCTCACACACGAGAGGAGAGAACTGTTCTGTGTTTCTGTTTGCACAGCGACCGTAATAAAGCAGGTTGGCTGAGAAAACCACACTGGCCTGCAAAAGTATTCCCATTTTATCACATTACAAGCAGGAACCAAGCTGCGTGTTTTTGTTTGGGTGACAGACCAGGGGTTTTGAACTCATTTATCAAAACTCTGAATCTTCTTAAACGGTCAATTGTGCCAGAATGTCTTGGTCAAACCCATTAAGCTGTAAATATATTAAAGCTTTTTCAGCATTCAACAGGCGTTTCTTAAAATAAAATAATGTTGAACATTTATGTTCGACTCATCAGTCCATCCAGGAATTTAGGATTTTTTTTTTATTTTTCAATTTCAACCCAATGTTTTTTGGCCAATATTGAGGAAAAAAAATTCAATAAAAACAGACTAAATTTGAAGATCTGTTGATTTTTTTTTTTTTTTTTTTTTGTGAATTTTGCAGGTTTCTGCAAAACTGAAGGGATATATTGATGTGATTTGGAGTCAAGAGGGGCACATAAACAACTATGGCAGGCTAGATTTGGTTATTAGCTTATTACAATAAAGATACAAGTTCAATTTAAACTAATTTGGGAGAGAAGCAGACAGCTACCGCTACCTAGCAAAGACGGTACAACAACAATACTTAAAACCCCAATGCTGTAATTTTGTAACTGCCAAAAACTCTGGTTTTAGAAAGCGTTCCTGGAATGCTTCTCGTGCAAGTTGAAAATCACAAACTATTTTTCCATCCAGTTCAAAACTCTGCTCCACATTGTGCTGACCTGTCACATAAAATCCTAATAAAACGAATTGTCGCTTGTGGTTGTAATATGATAAAATGTGGAAAAGTTCAAGGGGTTTCCACACATTGTTGCATTTTGCTGTGAATCCAGCTTTGCAAACTTTTGTACCCAACTGAGGGTCGGAGTTTCTTTTGTCATTATTGGGATATAAACAAGCAGCTCTTTCTTTGATCCTAATTATATGCTTGTGTCAAAGAAATAAAGAACAGGGAGAGCGTTGGAGTCAGGGTGGAAGAATCATTTGATTTTGACAATACTGACCTCTGGTGCCTCTGTAAACACGTTAAAGCAGGCGGGATGAAGATGAGCCGCATCCTCTCGTCGCTCCGCTTCCGACTTCATGTCGCCTCGCTTTGGGGTCAGAATGCAGCTAATAAACACTGGAGAGGGCCCTGCGCCGGAAACACACACTGATGACTGTCTCGCATTCTGAAGATGAAAAGCCCTTTGGAGTTTGCAATGATAGTATTTTTTATTTATTTATTTATTTTTATTTTCAAACATATCTGAGGAAGAGAATTAAAAAGGAAAGCTTAAAGTTTCACCAATATATTTGTTCTCTTCAAAGCAGAAACAGACGTGGTGGGTTAGATGTTGCACGCCTGCATTCATTATTTCAATAAAGCCCATTTTGCCTTTTGTGATTGCTGCAGAAAGAGGATAAAGGATGACCTCGTTTTCTTGTTTTTTTTTTCTGCACAAAAGAAAAACACATGCTCGTTTGAGTAAAAGCGAGGTCGGGATGGGGGGGCCCGGGGGGGTCTCTCCAGTTCTGCCTGATCACACTAGACAAACTAGGCTCTTCTACAAAGTTTTCCACTAATGGGATCATTGATTGACAGTTTTTGAGCTCCCATGCAGCTGGACTATTTACAGTTGTGCCCTGATGATGTGAATTCTTTTCGGTTTAATTGAGAAACAAACGGGCATAAGGACGGCGCAGCCATGGGGGACGCCAAGCAGCGAGACGGTTTTAATGATCTCACGCCGCAGCTGTACGGTATCAGGGAGTTTCTTGTTTGCGATGATCATCGGGTGTTTAAAATACCGTCCCAGTTGGGCATGCATGTTAGCATTCAGCTGCTGTGTGTCAGTATCAATATGACACAAAAAGATCTTGTTTTTTTTAGGTGGCAGCACAAGCTCTAGAGATATGGCTTATTGGCACTACTTGCAAAGTCTTGTAGCCACACAATCTCACAATGACGTAATGAGAAACTCAGCCTGATATTTGAGCGCATTTATTTTGTTTCTCTGAGGGATACAATGCTTATTAAAAAAAAAAAGTACTGGATTATTGATTTTACAAACCAACAATGTGTTTTGTTTTTTTTAAATTAAGAAATGTGAGACTACCAGCACCAATCAGCTGGACCTTCACTGAATCAGGGCAGTCAATTCAAAGCGGCTGAATGTATATGCATTCACTTATTTTATGTTAAATATTTGCATTTAGTTGTCATTATGTTGTAGAACTCAGTTATCACTTTGACAGTAAAGGGTTTGTTTTGCCCCCTCCTCACATAAATGTGATGACAGTCATTTTCCTGGGCTTACTGATAACCCACATTTATTTTGTCACCATATGGAGGATGGTAAAGTAAGTGAAAAATAAAATCTCCAAAAAGCTTACATTTGGACATACTCAAATTTAAGTTTGCTTTTTGGGTGATTGTGGAGTAATCAAGTCTCCCAACACTACCAGCCAAAAGTTGGGTTGACAGGAGATCCAAACGTCCTCTCACCTAGGAAACCAACAACTTTATAAAAGCCTTATTTCATGTAATATTTACACCTCCACTGAATGAATATATTCAAATTTAAGTTTGGGCATGTTGAAATATCTCATTCTGAAATAAAGGTCCAAAACTGACCTTTGAAACGATTGGCGCTCTGTTCGCCGGAGGAATGCAGACTTTGGCTCCAGGATGCAGTCTGCACTCCTACACAAACTCATCCTTCCTACTTCAAAAAAAAAAACACTGTCTGTCTGCGCTGAAGGGGTTCAGTCAAGTCCAAGTCCAAATGCATGGCTTTTTTTTTTTTTTTTGCTTTGCTGTAAAGACAAAGCTATATTTAAACACTGGTGCAGTCGACAACAAACTACAGGACATACACAATGGGATGAAACTAATTTTACAGCAGGCAAAATAGAAAACAATAAAGCAGAAGATTCGATGACTTAAATTATTATATTATAACAGTTTGAATATCATTTTAGACTTGATAAATTTCCTTGTTTTTTTAACTTTGGGATGTCTCACTATGTGAAACCAGAGTTGAATGTATTAATTGATTCTGTTTAGTGTTCAGTAAATGTTTATATATAAAAAGATGAGTGTGGACTTTAGTTGAGGCAAGAAAAATACAATATCTAAATAAATAGATGAAAAATAAACTTGGCATTCTTTCAGATTCTCACCTTACTAAATAATGACTTAAGTGATTTATTACCAAGTGAATTTTGGCCTAAATCATCTTTTGGTAGAAAAAAAAGTGTTTTTATTTTGGGAAGGTGACAATATATTAAAAATACATCCAGCATCACTGACTGTCACTTCCACAGAAAACAGAAATAAAATTTAAAAAAATAAACTTTTTAAACTGCTGAAAAATAAATAAACAAATTAATTGTTTTCAATTGATTATTTCGAAAAATATTCTTGGTTCCCAATAAAATCTAGACAGCACTTTACACCAAGTGGAAGCATTTTCTATCATCCTGGTCATCGTCCTCAATATCCGTTGATGTCCGCAAGAGGGCGCTGTAGATGAGCTCATGCTTGTCCTTACATAATCTGCGAATGAAGGGATCCCTAGTTGGATAAAAAAAAAAAAAAAAGTGAAATAAAAAATAATAATTAAACCAGAAAATATTTATCTAATTTATTCCAATCCAAACACTCAACCGGCCCAGGAAGGTGGGATCTGACCCAAAACCAACTTTTAGAAGTACTGCTTTTCAAACACCTATGAACCAACCAGTCAAGACTTATACTGCAAGACTTTGGCATTTTCAGTAAACTGAAAATGTTCAGTTTTGCTGAGAATGCCAAAGCAAACTTCTTTTGATCTCCAGAGTGAAAGCTCGTTGGAGCGAATATGTGAGAAAAGAAAGAGCGAGGGTTGCACAGTGGCGCAGTTGGTAGCACTGTTCCCTTGCAGAAAGAAGGTCCTGAGTTTGATTGCCGGCCCGGGGGTCTTGCTGCAGTTTGCACGTCCCTGTGCATGGTGGGTTCTCTCTGGGTACTCCAGCTTCCTCCCACAGTCCAAAACCATGACTGTCAGGTTAACTGGTCTTTCTAAATTCTCTCTTGGTATCTTCCTGCCTCTCACCGAGAACATTAACTGGAGACAGGCACCAGCACCCTCCTGACCCCACTAGGGTAAAGGGTGTTAGAAAATGAATGGAAGGAAGAAAAAGCGAGAGACTTCCAGCTGGAAGGACAAACAGAAAGAAACAAACAAATTCAGATCATTTCTTTGGCCTCCTTTCACAACAAATATCATCTCAAGTCGACAAACAGGAAGAACTAAAAAGGTCAGAGTCGTATCAATATGTAGATGACACATTTATCATCTAAATATGTTCCGTTTAGTCCATCCTGTCCAGTAAGCTCAGATTCGGGATTGAATCCATTTAAGTTAGGTTCAGTTCATGATATAATGGTGATTAGTAAATCTTCACTTTTGTTGGTTTTCCCATCCTGAGCAAGAACAGGAAAAATCAAACTTTTTTACTTGGTAAAATCAAATCAAATTTTATTTGTATAGCACATTTCAGCTACAAGGCATTTCAAAGTGCTTTACATTATAAACACAAAACACAGTCATGCAACATATAATAAAATACCAAGTGTTTTTTTTTTTTTTTTTTTTCTGCAGCAGATCCAGTCACAGAATGGGTGACACAGCAGGCCAAGAAAGAAACAGGAAATCTGGGTGGTCCAGGATTTTGTTTTCTTTTGTTTTTCTTAATGCCATTTCTCTGGAGATCAGACAGCAGAGAGAGGAACACTGGGATAATATTGAGTGCGCCAGTAGAAAAAAATATTTATGTATATATTTTTTAAACATAATCTCTCTTGCAACTCGTCATAAATCACGTCGAAACAATTTGGATCAGATAATAGTTCAATATTTTTGACAGAAGTTTTCGGAGTTTCTAATAACAACGGTCCAACATGTAAGCACCTGGAGTCTGACATTACATCTTCCCTGAGTACATATCACTGTTGGATTGACAATTTCAAGATTTTCTCTTAAAAACAATTAAAGAACTAAAGTTCATCAAGCTTGACTACATTAGTCTGTCGGTACCTGAAAACATCGGCCTTTGAGTTACAATTGAACTCTTATCTCCTCTTGAAGCAACATTGGAACAAACTCCAGCTTCTCCTGCCTACGTCTAGTTCCCCTCCTCTCGTCACCTCTGGTTCCAGGAGGTCAGATTCTAACCAGCATCCAGTGGGATGCATCAGCCTTTCATTCCATTAGTTTGTCTTCTCCCTCCAGCCCTCTCCCTCCCCACCATTACATAGTGCGCTCTGCCTGATGTTGTGCAACCCTCCTTTCTGGTCCCCATCCAAGACAAATATTTTCTGCCTCTATGGTGCGTTACTGTGAACTCTCACGGTGCCAATGAACACAACTGAAGACGCAGCAGAAACCCGCTCTGTGCCATCAGCGATCACAGAGAGCTCTGTCTGAGCGGCGATGCCTTCACAGTCTCCTTAAAATGAGAACCATCAACTGAACTGTCAACAAGAGATATATTTGTTGACGTGGAACAAAGAAGGCTTAGTCTGAGCCTAATGTAATGGTGGCAGATAGTATATGATATATTTTGTTATAGGGAGTTTAGTTCATTTTAATCAAGCTCCAGTTTGTTCCGGTTCATTTGATCCGAACTCTGATGCAGACCAAAGAAGCAAACTCTGGTCCGCTTGCAAACCTTGGTCTTGGTTAGGTTGAAGTGAACTCAAATGCGTATGTGAACACCAAGCAGAGACCAAAGCAGGAAGTGAACTATGCCGCAGGGCATCCTGGGTGAATATGACCAAAGCAAACGTGTGTCTAGCACTAGCTGGAGAAATGGAGACAAAAGAGAAATCCTACAACTGTTAAAATCCAGTTACATGTGGTGAAGAAGGAAGTTGCGTTCAGTGTCTTCTTCAAAGGTTTTGTGTCGTTTCAGTTTGTATGCCAGCAGGCTACAGCAGCCTTTCTGTTGAGCAGCAATGCGCAGGTGAGCTAATTTAGCCTATAGCCTGGATTATTACCCAGCTACTTTCATGTAGCTAAACTGCCAGAAATACTGAACCAGCATCCAGTAATTCTGGATGCTGCCAGAAGTGATGATATTCTTAGGAATAAACAGGTTTACTGTAAAGATTTTACAAAAATCTATAATAAGGTAGAAAAGACAAGCATTTAAATACATAGAAGTGCAGTGCAAAGTGTTTTAATTATTTTGCAAATATTTGCAAACTTGGCAAACTGGCTGTAATGAAGAAGTCTCCATAAAAGATATTCAGTGGTGAAAATATTTAATTAGCTAACTGTGTCTTAATCTAACTCTGTGCTTAGTCAGGTCAAACAATTTGCTATGCTGGGCATGACATCATTCCTCAATCCAAGATCTGGATCTTGGATACTAATCGCAGTCAGCATGAGGCCTCATGAATCAAAATGGCTGAGGGAAAAAAAATGTCCTTGGAACGGTTGACCCACAGAACAATCAAATGAGAAAGTGGACAGGAATTATATATTATATATTATTTGTTTGTGCTGATATTTGGAAACGTATCAACAAACACTCTGCACCTCAAATGTAATCAGTGTGGTGATTTGATTGGCCAGATTCTGTAATGCTGCTTATCTGGTTGTAAATGTTCAAGGTGAGCTTCACTAGCAACACAGAGGCAACAACATGTCCAGTTCAGGTTAATACAAAATGTCTGGCAGGATGCAAAAAAGTTTAGACCAGAAGGGCCTTGTGGTTCACTGACCGTTTCCTCTTTAAATCAGCTTTGAAAATACATGCATAAAATTACATATGAACTTCAGTTGTCTGGGTGAAGCTGATCAGACATCTGACATGTATACTAATGCATCATCAGCATATCATGAATATGGTCTTTTGAACACTCTACCACAGCTTAGGTACCAAGACTTTCCAAATTGCCCATTTTCTTTCTTGAAAGAAGAAAGAAAGTTCTTTTTACTTACTGCACTACTCACATGATAACCTTTTTTTGTGTTTTAAAATAAAGACCTGTGTCTGTAGAAGTATAACTGAAAACATGTGTGGTTTTTGTCCATCACTTTTAGATATCATGGTGTACATAAATACCTGTAACTGGCTCATGATTAGTAAATACCTGGAGAAGAACTGTACTGTCTGTGTTAGAGAGAGCAGTGGAGAATTTCATTTAGAGAAAGAAATGATGTGTCGGTGTGTAGATAAAGCTATCAGTGTGAGGTTCTGAATGGATTCTAGCCTTAAAAAACGTCTACAGTAATCAGGTTCAATTTAATAAATAAAGTGAACTTGACCCTCAAAGGGAGAGCAGGGGAATGGATGGACCATCTGTGGTCCAGAGTAATGAAAACAACATCCTTCATCTGTCAGTTTTTTTGTAGACACAAAATTCACATGGAAATGAGTTTTACTTTTGTCAACATTTTATTGCAGTTAGTTTCCTTTTTTGTGAAAGTTGAATAAGGGCTGTTATTGCGAGCCAGATGAGAGCGTGCTACTGTATGCTCAGTCCGTCACTTCAGCCAGCCAGTTCAATTACACAAATATTACAATCTGCATTCAGCACGAACCGGATTTGGCTGGCTTACAGGTAACGCTGGCTCCAGCTGCAGAAAACATGTCTGAAGTTAAAGCTGCTAAGATAAGGCTAAGAAAAGTTTCACTTTAAGTAAAAGCAGTTTCCAGTTGGGAAAACGACTCCATATGCGTGAAACGCTGAGCGGCGAAGTTAGATTTATCTGTGGCTGATAATCGCCCATACGCGGTGACCCTCTGGCCCAAATATGATGCAAACAGAAGTCTGCAGGAGCAGGGATGAATTATGCCTGTCTGTCCCGTCTGGAGGAGACTCTGCCAGGAGTTTCCCCCGGGGAGGCACGTCTTCCTCACATCTGGATGAATAAGCTTTTTTTTCCTCCCATCATTGCAGTAGGATCATCAGCATTAGTTTAGGATGCAACATCTGCAAGTCCTACTTTATTTCTTCATGTTTTTGCCACATGCTTGTGACGTGATTTGGGGTCTGCTGAACGAGCAAACGGCAGCAGTGGCAGCCATGTCTCTCCAGGCCCCAGATGTTGTTGGTGCTCTCATTGGGTTGAGCAGGTGCCTTCCAGGCAGCAGGTAGACCCGGAGTTTCCAGGAAAGCCTTAGAGTTTAACAGACATCGTGTTTCCAGCTATGGTTTGCTTTTTTTTTTTTTTTTTTCTTTTTTTAGAAAATCTGGAGTGTACTTGATCATCTAGTGTGAAATCTAGAATGCTGAGATTGGCCAGATCTGAATAGGGTTACTATACACTGAGATTTCTTGTGAAGAATCTGTTGACATTCTACTCCAACACAATTCTGCTAGATTCTCATCTCCCTTCAGTGCTCCATCTGGAATTTCTTCCATTGAGTTGGATTTCTCAGGATGAATTTCAAAGAACAGAAGGAGGACTTGTGAACTGTGATGTCAAATTTCGGTGCCATTCTAGAATTGTAGTCTGGCATTAGAGGAAATGAACAAAGCCGTTCGGTCCGTGTTGGTCACGTTTCCAAATATTTAGCAGTTAAAGTTAGAGCAAGAGGAATGAATAAGACATTTTATTTCTGGTAAGGATGTTGTTCGGCTCTGTACTTCTCTGTTTGCAGTGGGGGATGGTTGTCTACATTGGAGGCAATTTTCGGGTAAGCTTCGTAGTGTAGCTTTTGTCACGATCGACACAACAGCTAAACGTTAGCGACTGGGTAAAATGAGATTGGAATGTTCAAAACTTCAACTGAGTCCACGCCTCCTACAAACAGTCATTGGTTGTAAGCTGGGCGTTAAGATCATCGGTACGAAGCAAACCTTAGAACAAGTGGCTGGTTTTAACCAGGCTAGATCTGTGTGATCTTAAAATCTTGTAAATGTTTTTTGGCTTTAGGACCATCTTCACCTGAGATAAATATCAAAACTATAAATATAGGGGGTCAGATTTGTACTAAAGTTCATACATGGAGTGCTGAATGAGGGGCTAAACCAGGAATTTGTTCATGCAAGAATCTGAGTGTGTGCATGTGACTGTCTGGAAATGTGGCTGATGAAACTTCCCTTCACTTTAAGCCACATGGATGGTTTAGGGTTAGAAACATCTGGCCAGCAGAAGATGAGTTACACATAAAAAGAATAAATAAACTCAACAACAACCCGCTCCGTTTTACTGTGTGACACAGATCTGCGCCAGTCAACATTTTTAACACGTTTTGATGGAGCAGTTCCTTCCTCGCTCTGTGCAACGATTGGATTTAACAATTGAACAAGGTTTAAAGAAAACGTGTGAGGGAGCCAGCCAGCAGCCTAATTGTCAGTTGTGGCTAATCTAATGGTCTAAGTATGTTTTATTAGAGCAGGGGGGGCTTTTTTGTGCGCAGGCCACAATTTTGATCACAACACGGCTTGGATCCTAACGACTGCCCGTGTGATTAGCTTTCCCCCTGGGAACGGAGATTTGGTGTTCATGCGGTTCTACCGCACGAGCCGCGCAGGGGAGGTTTATTTCAGAGACGGTCCCCATCCGCCTCCAGGCCGCCATAAGCCTGTGGTCTGCATTTTACACAACACACAGCATTTCCTTGGCACCACAGTGTATCGCCGGCTCCAGTCTGGGATCCAGAGCTGAGCGACGCAGCGTGGCATAACGTGAGGGCATTCTGAATCCTGCCCGCTCATTATGCTGAATATGTCTTATCAGGATCAGTCCCATATGAATGCTGTTATTTCTTAATGTTGCCGCCCTGTACTGATAGGATCTTTCCACTGAGTCCCGTTCTCCGCTCACTGCACCGTAGGCATGCAAATAACATACAAATGACAAGATTGTTATCCGAGGAAAAATAAAAATCACAATTCCTCTCAGCCCGGGTTTAAATAAAGACGCCTGGGTGAAGTAATGGAGCAGACAGAACTGTTCTGCGCAGCGTGTCGTTGTAAATACACCTTGCTGGAGAAGACAAGTGTTTCATTTTAAAACATCAAACATCAGAGTGTCAGAAAATAAAGGTTCTCACACTGATCCGAGAGAACACGGGCTGAATGTTTGATGCCGTTCATGAAAGAGGTTCCCAGTGTGTGGATGAGCAGCAGGGGGGCAGAAGAAGGGCAGGAGTGATGGATTTAGATCCTGGAGGGCACGGCCGGCTCTGGAAGGACTCCACACTCTCCAGTGGGTCAGCTGTTAATCTGCCTGATCAAAACAAACCACCTCCTGCCACACAGTTATTTATGATGAAGCATACCGTATTAAATACCAGCTAATAGAGGCAGATCTGGCTATTAAAAAATGTTACTCCCCTGATTTATTTATTTTTCTTCACACTGTGGTACATACACGTAGGGTTTGGCATTTATCGCATTGTTTAATCATGTGTCGTGATAAATTTCTTATCATGATAAATTGTGATTTATTATTGTCTTGATAAATTCTAATTCATGAAGTTTAAAAACTTTTAAAACTACTTGTGTTGTTGGTGTGGGTATTGCTATAGTTTTCTCCTGCACCAATCAGTAAAATAAATCACTAAATGTCAATACATTAAAAAATATATTGAGGGGATTATAGTGATACAAAATCACACTTCTGATGTCCCACATGGATGCTTCATGATCTTGATAATGATCTATTAAGATCATTATTTGTTTGTATTATTGCTGAGCCATGCAAAAAAATAAAAGTGAGAATATTTCTTTTTGTCACTTTTATTGTGATACCTCACAATAACACCACTAAATATGGTGATAAACATTTAAATCTGTATCGTCCAACCCAACGGTCTGTCACAGATAAACACTGTAAATTGTTCAAAAGGATTTGTGTGGTATGGAGGACCACAACTGATAAATAATTAAAAATGAAGGCAGAGCCATAGAAGTGTCCACTAAATAAATTAATACACATAAAATCACCCAAAAATTTAGAAAAAAAAGAACTTTATCTCTTGTTGAAATTTGATCTAGATATTTATTTTTTCAGCTGAGGTCCAACAAATAAGCACATAGTACAAATTTTACATTTTTTTCCCCTTTCACTCAGATACATTTATCTATCTTTAATTTCTTATTCAATCTTTGTCCTTTTTCTCACAAATCTCTTTCTTCCCATGTCTTCTTTATACATTTTTTGTCTTTATGTATTTCTGCCTCATGATGCAAATGAGGACAGGCTTTGACTGCTACCTATTGATTGATTAGCATTACAACAACAGAAATGCAAGCAGCCTTCATACAGTGGCTCTGTGGAGGTCACACAGCTAAAGGCATTGCTAAAGGATGTCTCTGTGACACTATAGGGGTCATCGACCTTTGCTGAATATAACAGAGGCATTTTGAACATGATGGCCGCCACTGTGTCTGCAAGGCTAATGACCAGATCCACTACACGTTTCTGTGGGATCGGTCCCAGGGCTCAGCCATACAGGATAAAGATGGCTGCTTTGTTCCAGACATGCTTTGTTGGCATCATGACCAACCTGGCAACCTGTGAAGTTGAAGCGTCAAGTCAAGTGATGGTGCAGATGGAGAGACGTGAGAAGCAACGCAGTAAGAAATAGACCAGATTTCAATGTTAAAGCTATATGTAGCATGCACAGCTGTGGTCTAACATGAATTTCGTTCCTGGACTCAAAAGTGTCAAAACTTTCACTTAGCAACTTATGTCCACAATAAAAGTGCAAACAATGCAAAATTGTCAGAGTTTTGATTAAAAAAATTCAAAGGCAGGCAACACACTTAATGCAGGTTTTCATTTATCATGTCAATGTGTGGAAAGTACACAGTATTTTTCATTTTTCATTTGCATGCAAAAAGTAGGGAGAATCATAGTAAAATGGATGAACATGTCCATATTTACACTGCACTGGCCTTGCTTTGCATTGACAATGGACGACATGGGTCTAAATAAAGTTTCAGTTCTTGAGCGTTGGTTTGAAGGTCATGATAAAGACCTTCTGCCCTGAGTGTCAGCACAAACAATGCTTGATTTTTGCGCATTTTTAACCCTAAACTTGGTTGGTGCCACCCGGTGGTCTAGTAGAGAATTGCACTGCTGTGCAATTGTCATAGGAAATGAACTCAAATATCATCATCTTCCTCAAATAATGGACTAAGTCATTGTTTTTCTAAAGGTTTATAAAAAAAAAAATTTTAAAAAAAATCACAGCTTTTGGGCTAAAAGTTGATTTAGGTAATTAAAAAAAAACATCTGGAAAAAATTACTTAAGCTATTATTTCAGAAAGGTGATGATAATGCATTGTGTACCTTCACAACTGACATGTTATACAGCAAATTCACTGGGCAAAGTTCAACAAGCTCTCAGGAAAATAAAAGTAATAATTCCACTTACATCAATCATCTAATCTTCAGTAAACACTTCCATACCCTTTAATAATCTTTGAGAAGAGTTTGATTTTGTAGCTGCTATAATGTAAACCTCTGCCACGAGAATATAATAACACAGCTGAAGATGCCTAAAAGCCGAAGACATTTCCAAACAGATCAGCTTTTGGTCTCTAATAGCAGAGGGTGCAGCTGGGTTCTGCATTAGCAAACCAACCCAAACACCGTCTGTGAGTCTATTAGGCCTGTAGGCCCTACTGAGCGAGGCTGCAGTGTTCTGCTCAGCTTTGTGATTTACCGCAGCGACGAGGTGTTAGCATGCCAGTAAATCTCCCTCATTATTGGAAAACGACGTTTAAAACGAAGAAAAAAAACAGTAAGGTGTACACGCAGCGAACAGCTGACGTAAACCGACGGTGAGCAACATCTGCTGGACTGCAGAGGTCTCACAGGGGGAGGAATGTGTGACATTTTTAATGAACGTCAGCGCTAATCTTTTTCTGTGATATATTGATCACCAGGGGTTTATAACATTGAGATGTGAGCATAAATCTGGGTGGCGAGGGTTTAGTGTTTAGGCTGCTGAGGAGCAGGCGGATTTTGTGCAGCTGGGTTCCAGCGAAGGACAGGAACCTTCGCACAAAATAAAAAAAAAAACAGAAAAAAAAGCGAGACGTAGTGATGTCGACACTTTCATAAACAGAGGTGCTTGTGAGTAATTTGTTTGGGGTCCTGACCCAGAGTGTTTTTACTACGCTGACCATATAGGGTGCAGAGTCTCGGCGGGGCAGTGGAGAGTGACTGGATCCGTGGATCTGTTTACACCAGAGAAATCAGACGAACGAGACTTCCAGAAGGATCGCAGGGCGAAAGACGCTCTCCTGCTGTCTCTCTGCCCTTGACAGCCTAAAAAAAAACAGGGTGACATGAAAGGTGTTCTGTCTGCATAAAGATTTAAAGCTGTTTGTTGGGGCCTGGCGATGAGAGCTGGAGAAGCGATCGCCGTTCAGAGATCTTTGTGTTGACTTTACCAAATTCTACCAAGATTTGCTTTGCAAATTAGCATCAGGGATTTAAAATGCTAGGAAGGAGAGGCAGGTTGGGGTGGGAGAAGAAAGAGACGAAAACCACAGCCAGGTCTGACTTAACTGTGCTTCACGGAAGAGTCTGTTATGAAGCTTGTGAGAAGAGATGAGAGTTCCTGAGGGAGACTTTATGGCCATGTGTCTGTGGAACGTAACTCAGCCGGGCCAGAATGAAAACCCGCTTTAAAGCTTACCTTCACATTCGCACTCCGTTATTCCTTGTTGTCAGCGTGACAAAGGATTGCGTACTATAAAAATTTAGATTGCATATTAAGAAGGTTCTTTAAAAACCCGTGTCAGGCTTGCTCTTCTCGTTTCAGGTTTATCCTGCGACTTTAAATCCACTCACATGTATATTTCATTTCAGATTTCCAAGAACTGGAACAAGTCCTTAAAGAGACAGAACTTTCCAAGTGAGATTCTGGTAAAAATGTATAAGCAGCAGTCAACAAAGGTCTTCATTTGGTTTAAATCCTGATTTGTTGGTCTTTTGAAGTCAGGTTTCGCTTATGCACTGAAACAAGAGCAATTGGAAAATGCTCTTGAAGATTGACCTTATGATGAAGCTGATGGCTGAACCCAGAGAAGCCAAAACCACCAGCCCTGTTTAGACCGCTTTAATCCAACTCTAGTTTGTTTGCCGAGGAAGTCTGTTTGTTTCCGCACAATCAAACTCTGATATGAGCCACAAAAAGCAAACTCTGCTCCGACAATAAAGATCTTGGTTAAGTTGAGGAGAATTCTGGTGCATTTCAATGCCAAGTGCTTATATAAATCTAAAAAAAATGAATCTAAAAAATTAAAAACCTAAAAACAGCATTCTCCATGGTCTCCTGCCTCATCGAGCTCGTTGTTGAAGAATGTTGGTTTGGCGCGTTTGCTAAAAGATTAAAGGGAAATCTGCTAAAATCTGACGGCTCCATTTTTACCGTAGGAAGTTCCACTCAGTGTCTTCTTCAGAGGTTCCTTTCTGTGGTTCTTGGTTCTTTCTTCCACAGGCAAACAGAGGGATTCATTTAACAGTGCAGTAGGAAAGTGAACTGAAAATGTAGCAAATGTTACAATTCTGGTCCCAAGTCAAACCGAATCAACTGGACCATCAGCAGCAACTGGACTTTCATCACCTTGAAACATCTTTGGTCAGTTATTTATTAATACTCACCAATCCAAACAAACAACTATTCAATGTTACAATATACAAATAACCCCAAAGTCATGATTTTGGACAAGGACCAATGAGAATCCATCCCTGCATGAGGAGAACATGCAGGAATTTATAATGAAATTAATAATAAAACACACAATTACCATCCAAATGTACTTAAATAGGTTAAAGGCCTAAAATGGCACTTTTAACATAAACAGCTGTAATGTTTTTAAAGCTGGAGTTGTTTCAGGACTATAGAAATCCATTTTGATGCTGCTTTCAAATTACCTGCCTACTCAAGACAAGCTGATCTGGTTTTGGGCCAAGTGATCATTTTGAAGATGACCTTATCCTTATCTACTACATTTAAAAGATACTAACTGTTTATTAGCCTCTGGCAGAGCGTGACTTCAAAAACCCAAGCTTTTTCTTTAAGAGACATGAACTCATTTTCATCAAGGGCAGCCAAACAGAAAACGAGTCAAACCATGAGCAAATCAAGAGCAAAAATTCTCACATTGCACCAAGCCATGATAAATATGTCTCTAATCAGGGCCAACAAGTTTAATTGATTCAACACGAAAGATTCTTTATTAGCACACCCTTGTTCAACAGAAACATGTTGCATGTTGAAACCAATGACACATAACATAACAAAAACAAAACATTGTGTTTTAATGTCAAACCAAGTCACTTTGAATCGGATTGGCAGTCCGAACATGTTAAAAGATAATAATAACACTAATAAAAAAGAAAAACACTGCATCTAATGAAAAAAGACGTATTTTCTTTAAATATTTTTTTAAACAAAGTCTCCACTAAAATATTCTACCTGATGAAAAATGTCTGCATCAAAAACGATAATGCAGAGCTCAATGAATTTTAGTCTAAATAAACAGATTTCACTTCCGATCAGAGTGAGGAAATATTTTTAACCTTCCAGACGTCTCACATCTTCCGGTTCTGGTTCCGCTCTGCACACCCTGAACCTGAACCAAACACAGAGAATCAGCATTCAGGTTCTGTGCACCACAAATCTGGAACAAACTTCCAGAAAACGGCAAAACAGGTGAAACACTGATTCCTTTGAATCAAGATTAAAGACACCTGCATACTGTTGCCTTTGATGCATAATAATGGGAACATTGATCATCATATTTGGTGAGTATTTGCTTGATAATTTTGATGATGGCATTTGACAAAATGTAATGTTTCATAATTGGTTAGTTTATCATGTTTCTCTGGTGTGAAGCTCTTTGAAGGACCTTGTTGCTGAAACCTGCTACACTAAACCTGACTGATCTTCCACCCAAAAGTCTTCTTGTTAAAGAAGACTTTTTGGACACATTACGTTTATGCAATCTATTCAGTTCATCCTTTGCTCAGTCACATCTGGACAGAAAACACCAGTGAGTTTCCTGGCATCAACTTCTTGCTATGAGCCTCATTTTCCCCCATTTGTCAGTTGGAATCTGCAGCGGTCCTGATTAGTTAACTCGTTTGGAACCGTCTGTGTTTAATGTCCAAATCCAGAATCAGCATTTAGAATCCAAATCATTAGAAATCGGAGGAACAAAGGGTGGAAGAAACACGGCAGGATAAAGGAGGTGGAGGAAAAGCGGTGATGATGGTGTTTGTCAGAGAGCACATCCCTGAGCCTCGGCGCCGCCTCAGGCTCTCTGATCAACTCGGGTCCATTTGAGGCTCCCAGCTGATCCACTGCATCTGTTCCTTCACTTTAATCACATTTAACCTCCGAATCGTTAATGAACACGATGAATCCGAAGGTTTGGGTGAAAAATGTCTTCATTACTTCTAATTGAAACATTTGAACTCTTGAACTCTTCTTGAACTTGAACTCTTCATATTCATACTGCTGTGTTATGCAAATGCCAGACTAAAGTCCAAGCAGAGTCATATTTACATGAACACATCCTACAGTGCTTTAAAAAAAATGGGAGACCCATTTTCCTCCTGGTTTCTGGAGTTCTGCTGCGTTACTTTCCTTCAGCTGAACCGTTGTTCCGTTCACCTCTGAGCTGCGGCCCCGGGCTGCGATCGGATCCTCTGCATGTGGCCCCGCTGCACATCTGGTTTTTGGATGACAGCTCCCGCCGATCAGCTGGGGCTGCACACGCTCAGCCAATGGCAGTGAAGGTGCGTGTTTTCTCTGGGCCCTAGCAGAGGGCAGACATCTGCTAGTGGTTAGCAGTGGGTACTGGGACCCAGGTTATTTGATTCGGTTGCAGCGTCGATTTGAACTCCGGGGGCCCGTCGAGGAGGCTCCTGGATAGAAAAACAGATCTTAATGAGGTCTCCTCTCGTGCTGTTTGTCGCCTCAGTGCTGGCAGCGAGGGCAGATCTTGTTGCTTTTACTTTTTAGCAAGTAAAATGGAAGAAACTCTTTGCAGAGACAAGCTTTTTTTTTTTTTTTCAGCGGTCCTATTAAAAACCTGCTTCCATAACTTCACTTTATTACTGCCCACCGTTTTGTGTTTCAGAAAGAGTGTTTTGTTTTATTTAATACCTAAAGTGGGTGGGAAAAAACTCACAGATGTTAGACTTGGCGCTCTCATGGCAATGTGAGATATTATATCATTTTTCACAGCTGCCCTGCTGCCTTTCAAACAACGACATTTTTAATTCTTTGTATACCAGAAGATTTCTTTTCGAAAGTGTTTACAAGAAGCAGATCTCAATTTATGATGGCACATATAATGGGAGTTAAGTTACATACGCCCTGAAATCATCTCCTCACTGTAATGGAGATGTCCAAGTTGGATGTAAGTTGTTCCACATGCAGACCAGGACGAAACGATTTAATTTGGAATCACGCACGTTTACAAGAGGAGTCCAGGAGAATACAGTTTAGACTGATTATTAAAATACACCATATGAAAAGAGACACAACTTTTCTTTTTTTCTTCTTCTTTCCGGCATCAAATCAGACTAAAGTTTTTATGTTTAAGGCCAGTTAGGACGACTGATATTATTCATCTTTGCTAAATGCCAGAACAATGAGACAGAATTTTTATAACGGATTAGAAAGGATTTGGGGGCTTTGCCTGCTGAGCCCTGACACACACTGTCAGGGCTCAGAGAAGGACTAGAAGGACTGAATCTAGTACGTGACGTCCTCACTGTGGAGGTTGAGTCTCACTGCTGTCATGGTGGGAAACAGACTGACTGTGATAAAGGGACAGGTGTTGGCAACTTTTAAAACCCTATCAGCCAGTTTTGCCCTCAGACAGAGCCTGGCCATCACCTTCATGCAGTACAGCTTGATTCTCATCTCCCTTCTGTGCTCTGTCCAGGATTTCTACCATTGATTGTGATTTCAGTTAGTTCAGTTCTGACAGGGGCCCAATTTCAATGTGTTAAAGTATGAAGTCAAATTTTTTTAAAGTTATATATGATATATGACGAATTTACATAATAACTGAAGGTAACAGTTAGTTGATTGTGCTGCAAAGCAGCACTATGTGCCTAAAAAATACATAACATATCCCATTTAGAGATGACTTTAGAAAAAATATATTTGTGTCTAAATTAGGAAACTAGATTTTTGCAGAAAGAGACACAAACAGTTTTTCTTTAGTTTGGCAACTTCTTCTCTGTGAATTGAATCTGAAAATTGAATTGAATCGTGCAGCAGCGGCCACCGTCTGCTGCACGAGGATCATCTGCAACACAGATGATATGATTGTGTTGGCACAAACTCAAATGAGTGCAGCAAAAGGTCCCAGCGGTGAAAATAAATGGCAAGCATCCTGCTCGCAATAGATTTTATTGCTCAAATGTTGAATCTCTCACTAGATTTTAATTGTCACTGAATGCCAATTCCCCCCCAAACGAAACAAACCAGAATGAGTCTATTAGCTCCAACATGTGTCCATCACTTATTTTCGTTGAGAAAAGAAAAAAAAAGTCAGAATGCGACCAGATTCTGATCCATTCATGCATTCTGTGTGTTTAAGAGCGCCTTCCAGAGCGCTCAGAGACACCATGTGATTGAGGCTGTGAGCTGGTCGAGCGTAAAAGAACCTTGTGTCTGTCCAGGCCACGCGCCTCCGAAAGGGTTAGGACTTCAATCACGCCAGCAGAAACATAAACTCTCAACTGCTTCCAATGTAAAGTGAGCTATTTTCACAGAAACGAGCCGGCTTGATTAAATCAGACCTCAGGCTGAATTTAATAAAACGTAAATACAAACGGCGCTCTGGTCCTGGATGAAACAGCTCTGCCTTGATGAATCTCACAGGGAGTCTTTGAAGAGATCATGTGATGTTCTTTAAAGGGTAATGAAAGAAGGGGAAGATATGCAGCGAAGGTCATCAGTCCGGGACTCAAACCTGCGGCGGCCATGTTGAGGCCTCAGTGAGTATGTGAGGTTTGATTTCACTGCCTGGACCTGAGAAGTGGAAACCTGAATGTGAGCAGTTCATCCAAACAGTGCAGGAACACTTAAAGTCTAAGATATTTGCACAAGAAACAAGATCAATTTCCAAATGGAAAAAAGCAATATAAACCAGTTTTCATCTACGTAAAAAATATAGTCCCTGTAGAGTGACTAATATTATCATATTATAAAATGAAATCTGCATTTTGTATTTTAATTTTTTGTCTGACATTATATTTCTTATTAGGATTTGAAACATTTCAATGTCTCTAAAAATAAATAAAATGAGAAATCTGTGAGGGTGGGAATACTTTTCCTGTTTTATGCGTGAGTCCATAGACGCCATTTTGGCTTTTGAAATGACAGGCAAGAATAAAAAGATGCTGACGTGAACCGACTGGGAGACGTTTGGGGTATGAAGTTAATTATGACTGAGCTGTTTCATTATAAGCAGAGCCATATGGAGAAGGTTTTCCTTTTTCTTTTTCTTTTTTGTTTTCTTTCTTCCAGTTGGAGTTCTTCCAGAGTGTTCCAGCAGAAAGCATGAGGGCCTCAAATCTATAAAGAAATATGTATATATATTATTACGCACATGCAGCACCCATGTGCCACAATCAAAACAGAATTTGCAGCTCAGCAAAATCAGACCCACTTTATGGATTCTGGCAGCAAAATGAAACTAGTTCCACTTTTGTGCAGCATAACAACGAGCTGCGATGTGAGGCTAAAGTTTGCACACCTCACCCAGGGGGTTTATAGTTTCAGTGCAGCTGCTGAATGAATCCACCCCCCACTAGGAGAGCTGTGCTCCCCGCACCTGATACGCTCTTTTAATGCTCAATAAGTCCAACCTGAAACTTACTGAATGACTCCAATTTGTCCAATTTGTTTTGCGATAGCAGCAACGTAGACGTCAGGCTGTCTCCATTTACTGAGACGGCCTAGAAGGACTGAATTGTTATTTTTGGGGAATGCTCAAATTGTGCAGATCCTACAGCACTGATAAGGTAACTCCACCTGATTTCTGTGGCTGATATAAGTGAGAAATGACATCGGCTTTGGTCACACTGTTGTCTGTTGGACATGTGTTCCCACAGCTTAAAAATACATCTACTATAAGGAATGGAGCGCATTTTGTAAAATATCTACTTCTAGATTGGTTTTTAAACTCACTTTTGGTGCACCTAAGTTTCCCACGAGACTTTTTACTTCAATTTTCCATACTTGAATCGATACAAAGTTGATAAGTGCACCCAGGTAGTGAAAAAATGGCTAAAGTAAAAAGAAAGTCAGCCTGCCATAAGCTGGATCAGCTCCAAGCTTTTGTCATGCTGAGGTGAGCGAGTGGTCATCAGCATATAATGAGTGTTTGTGTAGTTTGAGCTCAACTAAAACTCTTAAGAATAATAATGTAACACTGAGGTTACATTTTATGAGATATAAATGAGTCATGGCAGCAGGCTTGTGGGTGGAATCCTTACTGAACCTACTGAACGTAGCATCATGGGACTCTAGTTGAGGTCATTTCCCAAGCTTATCCAACGCAATGCCTCATCAATGTGTTGTGAATTAGCAACAGTTCTACTAGATAACATGCCACTCACAATGATGAACCAGTTTAGGAATGAAAGCCGACTCAGCGCCGTGCCGCCATCTGTCACTGGTTCTACACAATGTAAAAGCCTGACTCAGTATGTTTTCACTCCTGATAGACTGGGTTTGATTCTTACTCTCCATGCTTAACCTCCAACTTACCTTACATAATATACAAGTGAAAAACAATTACCTGAATGAACTAGAAAAAAAGACAGACCACATGACGAAACCTTGGATCTGCTCTAAGCTTTTGTCAAACAGAGGACAGCCAGTAGTAATCGGCGTACCTTCAGAAACTGCGTGGTTTGAGTTTAAAGCTGTTATAGGTATGTGATATAGTAATCATTGCAACATTTGTCTCAGATCTGCAGTTCATATCGATCTTAAAAATAACTCCAAAACACTTTTGCAGCATGTCTTATATGGTCTCTGTTACAAACACAGATTTCTCTGAAAATAACTACAGACTTTTATGAAAACAATGTCTAATTCAAGACATTGTTTACATACAGAGCTAAGATTTATCAAAATTGAGATGACAGGAATTTCTGAAGCATTTTGAATCTCATATGACAGCATGACTCTGCACTGTAAAGCTAATTGGCTTCAAAGGGATGAAACTTGAGGGGTTTTCTATGGCTGGTATGATACTGACTACTCATCACCCTTCAACAGAGCTCTGTAAAATAAAAAAAAAAAAAAAAAAGATTTTATCCTTTTAACTCCTAATCTCTTAAAAATCAATTGCAGGTAACATTAACAGTCATTAACAGTAACAAGTATTTAACAGGTAACTCTGTCAATTACCCAGAATTGACAGCATTATATATATATTTCAAAATGATGGCTCATTATCTGGCATATTGAGTATATACAGGGACTATATATATATATATATATATATATATATATATATATATATATATATATATATATATATATATATATTTCAAAATGTGCAATAGGACTTTCATTTTATTATATTACATACAAATGAGTCATGCTACCAGGCTTATGGGTGGACACTTTACTGGACATAGCCACGGCCCCCCGGACCTTTGGGGGACCATGTTGAGGTCATTTTCCAGACTCAGCCAAGTCAATGCATCATCAGTGTGTTTTGCATTAGCAACAGTTCTACTGTGTAACACGCTGCTCACAATGATGAACCAGTTACGACTGAGATCTGACTCAGTGCCCACCATCATTAGTTCTTGAGAACTTAAAAGCCCTACTAAGTCATTCAGTTTGGATTTTTCTTCCCACCCACAGATCCATGGTCGAAATATGAGAACCAAACAGGAAACGCTAAAGCTAGCAGATGTTTACACTCACCAAAGCTCAGAACTGAGGAAAATATAAGACAGTACATCCTGCTTCATACCTGCATCTCTGATGACAAGCTGTGCCTTGAAGGCGGGGCTAAGTCCACCCGGGTGTTATGCACAGCTGAATGGTTGCCATGGAGACTAATATATATAACTGAAGGAAGGCAACATAGAAGGAATACTGCATAGATAGCATGATGTACAGCTCATTTTACGTGATACTGTCCCTTTTAAAAAAAGAGGTGCATGGATGTGAATGTGCATGTCTACCACAAACAAACCCGGGATAGTAAGAGAAGCAAAGTTACAACTGCAGTCTTTAAACTAAAACATTATGACCAACTACTGAAAACGAAATAAATCAGAAACATGTAGTAAATAAATTAGGTGGACTCTGTCACATCAACCTAATCTGACAGACTGGGCAAGGAAATCATAAGTTTGTGACGTAGCTGCCATTCTGTTAGCAAGTATTAGTTATCCACCTTGACCAAGAGTGTCAAAAAAATTGTAAGCTCACATTGCAGTTTTCCTACAATTAAAAGACTCAGATAAAACCAATTCTGAAATCTTTGGCCAGCAATCCAAGTCTGGTCTGAACATCAGTGAAACAGTCCTGAAGCACCAAAGTCCTGCCAGTTTTTGTTATTGTCTGATTCAAATGATCCAACTCAGTATGCCAGGTGATGAGCCATCATTTAATTCAGGTCTGATGAACAAGGGAGTGAAATAAAACATGTAGGGTATTGGGTCATTGAGGAATGGCCCACACAAATCCAGGCCTAAAGCCCATTCTGAATCAAACAAGACTTTAAAAAGATGTTAAAGAAATACATGTTTAAAAAAAAGAGAATAAAATGGACTAAGGTTTCAAGTTGTAATGTGACAAGGTGAGTGTACTTTTGCGAAACACTGTTTCAAGAAGAAATTCCCTTTCTGTAAAACCCTGAAAACCTTGAAATAAACATCTGCAATAGATTCCAACACGACGATAGGAGAAGAGCTGCTGCTGGACTTTAGCTGCATTACAGGTATAAAGGTCTGATCAGGAAGCTCATCCATGCTCATCTCTCTCTACTGTAGCACAACTCGCAAAAAAGTATCTCACTTTACTTTATTCATGTAATCAGGTTTATGACTCAAGGGCAAACTTAAACCTGGTGCCATTCTCAATGTCAGTGTTGGAAATCTACATGGCCTTTTAAATTTGATCCTGTGTCTATCACTATCGTCTAGGCTGCATACGATCAGTGGCTCAATGAATTAGTAGAACAACTAATTTCTGGCAAAAGTAGCCAAGGGAGGCAGAGGAGGGAGAAGCTGGAAATGAAAATGACATCACATTTAAGGGAATGATGTGATCATTCGTTGAAAAAAAAAAAAATCTAAATATTACTCATAAGTTGGACGAGCTCCTTATGAAAAACAGACGAAAGGGGCATGTGTGATATCACAATCGCTGGGGATGTGTCCAGAGGCGGCGGGACATTCGCCCAGGGCCGCTTCACGCCAAGGCACGCTGCTTACACTGTCCCAGAGGAAAGGTAATCATAGAGAAAAATGCGAGTCTGCATGAGTGTGTGTGTGTGAAATTTCTCTCAATGTGGAATCCCTTAGTTACATCTAATCCTTACATCTACACCCTCCAACCCTCCAATCCTCATGCTCTGTATCATGTTATGAGCTCAGCAGAGACGAGTCATGACTTCACGGCCACAGAGCCGAACCGAACACTTCATCACCGCTGAGCAGAGTTCTAAACTAACTCCATATACAGTAGAGGAGTGTGTGTCCATGATCAACACAGGAAACCATCAAACAGACAGGAGTCTCACTGTAATTATTGTAAAATATTTATTGGTCATAATGAGCGTACAGGGGTCATGCATATTTACAGTGTATAAAAGGTTTTATGAACACAAAGAAAGTCAAACGATCAATTTAAACGTACAAAGGCTCACAAAAAGAAAAGGGTTATCATAACATTAATGTTTTCTGTCAGATTCATTTAAAATGACAAAGTGTGATTTGAAAAAAAATGTCATGATCGAGCTTTAAATCTTAAACGGTTGCTTCGCCTCCAGCACTTTCATACATACAGGCATACAAGCTCAACCTTCAAAAAACATATGAGGTAGTCAGATCACATAAAAAAATACAATCAATAGTTCCATGGATTTGTGCTCTAATTATCATATCCTCCTTACATGTTGGCAAAGATGAGTAAAAAGCATTAAACTGAACACAGCTTTTATTGCAGGATAATTTGACATGGTAATATTTCTTTAAGAAAATGATCCAATATTAGATTTGATATAAAAATCCCACATTGAGGAAATTGTTTTTGAATTGGATCAGTTTGGACACATTCATTGACATATTAAATATTAAACAAAGTGTTAAGCGTTTTGATCATTTGTGCTTTACTTTTTAAATTCTTTTTTCAACTTTATTATTTAAAGTGCTGAGAAAAAATGAGAAACTTCAACAAATCTCTGCCAGACAGATCGGCAAAAGCAAAGGAGGTGGTTAAGTAGAACCACATTAGTCCTCATACAGAGGACTAATGTCCTCTGTAACAGTTTGAGCAGTTTGCATGTCATGACGGTCATGAGACTGTCATACAGCAACCGTCTTCAGTCAGAGGCATCTATAGATTGAAAGACTGCTACTGCAGATTCTCACTGAAAAACAGCAGGAATAACACTCTGAAGATACTTGAATGAAAAACAGACAACTTCAACGTTCCCTTAAGGATAGACACATTGTCTTGGAAATGAATTGAAAGACAGACCAACATGCTGATTTGGTACTGTGTGAAGACCATCAATAAAATAGTTTCTAGGTTAAGCTTACAAATGGTGGACTATAGACAACATATATATATAAAAAAACTGCAACAAAGTTATGCTACTGAAATAAAACATCAATTTAAGGCTTTTTTGCTCATCTTTACCAAGTGCTATTATTGATGATGGGAGGCTGTGGCTTAATAAGATGCAGAATCATTTTGAACAAACTGTGCATGACCCAAAGGTGACCAACCAGAGCTGGTTTCATGTTTTACTATGTGCTACTTTGGAGATGGGATGCTATAAAGCGTCGAAAAGCTTCAGCTTATATTCTTTAAAATGAACGGTGTGTCTGAGAAGCATAGCTTAAATACATTTGGAGTTGAGTCCCGTTCTTACTTTTAAACAGCTGGATGGAGTGTAGAACATCAGCAATGCCTGCACAGATTATTAAAGTTTCACACAGAACAACAAGCATGAAATACGTCTAGAAATTTGTTAAGAAAAGCGGCTCCTAGCAACAACTTTATAGTATAATTATTTAGTAAATTGCATCTTATTCGACAGCGTGCAACACTTTTATGTATGCTTTACAAGAATTTCCCAAACCATATGTTATATGAGCAAATCCACAATTCACAGTACTTCCACACACACATCACAATAAAATTCTGTCGTAAATACATTCCAAAATATAATCTTATACACAAATATATTTATTTATAGCATCTGTAGAAAGCTGTACATAAGTTTACATTGAGAAAGGAGAAGAAAAAACAAACAGATAAAAAGCATTATGTCCCTTTGCTGGCTCTCTTCCCTGCTGTCCCCATCCACTCCCACACACACACACACACACACACACACACACACACACACACACACACACACACACACACCCACACACACACAGAAAACATTCATATACTTATAAAGCGGTGGGGAGCTTACGATGTTGAGGAAAATATATGTGAAACAAAGAACTTTGGCTACAGCTTATACAACACACTGAGTGCCAAGATTTACACAAAACCAAGTGGGATAAGGAACTCCAAACACTAACCGTCTGGTGTCTGCAAACCATGGAAAAATGCCTCATGTTTTGTCTGATAAAGATTACAAACAGGGAGCGCTACTCCGTTTTATCCTCTGATGCCTTTCTACTCCTGTGACAATATGCTGCCTGCTGAAAGGACAGACAGCAAGACCTTAGCAAACGAAGGCTAACTGTGATCGCTGGGTTGTTCTTTAAATATGGCCGTCGTTAATGCTGTCAGTCAATCAGTCAACACGGTAGATGAGATTCCTCAGGTTATAAAAGAAGGGACTGGCACAGATAAAGCAGAAAAGAGAAGTTTGCACATGTGCTTCCCTCGAAACACATTTGCCTATTTACAATTATTCACATAAAAATACAAATCGACAGTTTGGACAGAAGTTTGCATACGCTCACCATAAGCACGAATGCTGACTTAATTTGGATATGACAATCTAAAAATAATAGACAGTTTTTGTTTTGTTTTTTTATAAAACATTACATGCTCAAATATGCAGCCAGAATCCTCCCAGCTAGCAAACACTTCTCCAAGGATTTGTGGCGATGTATATTTGAGACTGTTGTGTTGTTCACAGTTGAGGTCGTTTAAGATTTTAACAGTCATCAAAAAATATAGTTGAAATACATAATTTAAATCCCCAAATTATAAGAAAATTCATTTTAATAAGTGTATAAAAACTTCTGACCAGAACCGTACACCAACACTTCAGGAGATATAAAAAAAAAAAGACAGCTGAGAAGAAGACTGAGACCTCTCTTGTGTCTGAAGGATAGTAATGCAAACAAGAGAATGTCTTGTAATGGCTGGACTCAGTGGAAGATGTAATGTGAAATACTGAGTTTAAAACATTTTCAAAGGAATTTAAACTGCAGATGATAACTTAAGATACCTATTGGAATGTAATGTATGTGAATGACCTGTTTATTTATCTCTTAATTTTTTATATATAAAAATTAAGAGACCAATAAACAATGATCAGTTTCTCTGATTTTACTGTTTATATGTTTGAGTAAAAAGTACAATGAACATTGTTCTTTTATTCTATGAACTACTGACAACACGTCTCTGAAATTCCAAGCAAATACTTAGTATTTGCTGGATGAAAATGAGAAATGGTCAAAATAATGGAAGAAAGATGCTGTGATTTTAGACCTGAAATAATGCAAAAAAAAAAAAAAAACATCAAGTTTATAACTATTTAGAATCAACAATACTAATGTTTTAACTCAGGAATAGTTCAGAAATCAATATCTAGTGGAATAACCAGGAAGTTTTCAATGTCATTCAGTGCAGTGGTCTCTTAATTTTTTCCAGAGCTGTATATATGCATTTATTTTTTATCCATATATGTTGTGATTGAAGAAGATGACCATGTAAATGATGTGATAAATCGCTATATTCCATTTACCATGTACACCAGCCTGAACACAATTCTCTTTCAAGTAGCCCTCCCCTTGGGGGCGCCACTTATTTCTCTATATAAATTGCTTGTTATTTTTTAATAAATTGTCTTGCAAGACTACATGTATTGTGAATAACCTGAACTGAATTAAAACCTCAGGTCAGATTCTGATGATTTCTTCCAACCTACACCAACCGTTTCCAGCTAAATAAAATTGACTGATTGATTCGAGCTGATTTGATGAAGCCAGGCTAGTCACACTCAGACACAAAACAAGTATCAGTCTTTTCCTTTAACTTCAGCAAATTAGTATGCTTCAACTCTGAAAACGTGGCCGTTTTAAACTTGCATCTATTGAGCCGCTCTAATGTATTGTTATCTACTGTTTGCACTTTAATCTAAAATAAAGAAATGTCTTCTTTTTTCTTAAATATGGAGGTCTACCTGCAGATCTTTCACATTATTCTTTCACATTTGCTGGTGCTTGTTCTTCTCTCATACATTCAACACATCCATTGTCTCTCTTCATCAGGATAATGACAGACAAGTTCATACTGCACTTTTGTCCTCTTTCTAATAGTGGTTGTGTTGCTCCTGTGCTACTTTCTAGGTTGCGTGTGTTAAAGTAATGTGTTTACGGTCCAGCCATCAACATATCACTATCTAACCTCTGCAAATCTTGCTGTGTTCAATCACCGATGGAGCAAAGCGACTGAATTCAAACCATTTAAGGACAAAACAAAAAAAGGCTTAACTGTGACCAGAAGAGCAGCATTTGGATTTGAAAGAATTAAAAAAAAAAATCTAAACAGAACTTTTTTTCTTTTTTGTGCTGAGATGCATCTCAGAATCATGACAGCACATTTGTCGGTGGTTTTTCTGTTTGTCATCTGTCTCACGCTTTAGAAGACCAACAAACCGGTTAGCGTGAAGGTACTGTAGTCGGCGCGGCGTCCCGAGTTACGCCGTGCTGCTGCTGGAGCACGGTGTGCTCTGGGTGCTACCTATGCTGTGGGCCGCGCTGCTGTTCTCCGAGACGGGCTGCGGTTTCTGAACGGGCTGCGCTCTGGCGGTCCCACCTGGATGCGGGGCAGGACAGGGGTGGGATGGGGGATGGGGAGAAGGGGCAGGGGACATAAGACAAGAGAAAATGGAACTGATTTTAAAATCAGACAAAAGCATGACGAACTGATCTGGCTGAAAATACAAATTGGTCAAGATATCTGGCTTATTTTCCCACAGTTTCAGTTTTTTTTTTATTGTCCTTTGAGATCCATTAATTCTTTCACAGGCAAAGGAAAACATATAGAGAACAAAGCATAAAATGTGAAAAGAAATCGAAACTGAACCCTGGCCAGCAGGATGAGAAGCACAATGTCCCCAAAGATGTCCCCTGAAAGGTCCAGAGCCAAATGGTCACATCCTTTATGAACAGATTTTGAAAGAAATGTTTTGCTCTTCACATGACTTTGTGCTTTCAGTTATCTGGATCTAATTAGCCTTTTTCAGTACAAAGCAGGAGAAACAGCACAGGACCTGGTTACTGTCTTCTAAGCATCTGGGTTATTGTTCTTAGTCTAAAAAAACATTTCCTATCACAAACTAACTCACTCCAAAGCTTAAGTTACTTATTTTGTCTGTTTACAAAAGACATCTCCATCGGACATTGAGGAGATTTTGAAATAAAACCTTGTCTGCATTTAATTTGAGTTCTGCACCAAAATATGACTGCAGTGTACTCTGCAGAGTCCCAAAAGGCATAAGGGAGGAGCACGCCTGGTTTCTGCATTGTTCAAAAACGTTAGCTGAACAAGTTTTGTAGCTGCGTTTCCATTAACTGTAAAATTGTGCAAACTGAAATTACAAAAGCAAATTTACTTAATGGAAAAACATAGCAATTTCAAACAAATTTTTTTGCTAAATATTTTTTGCAGTGGGATAAAATGGTTTTTCGGCCTTATCGCAAAATTATTTTCACATCATATGAGCCACGTGATCAACAGCTGGATGTTACTACTGGCGAAAACGATGAAGACGACGACAGGAAGCAGTGGGAGGAAGACAGTTTGTTTTTTTCAGACATTGTGCAGCTGGCTCCACCAGAGCTCTCACAGCGTCACAGTTCAAAAAAGCTGTGTGTCATTAGAACGTGTTCAGTCCATAGCTCTTCTGTAAAAGAGACTACAATTTCAACAAAACTTTTTTTTTTAAAGCAGGCGGGCTTGTTGCTTCTCCGCCTGAATAAAACGCCTATGTCTCCTCTGATTGGCTGATAGATGATGAGTGCTACCAACACCATGGCTAAATTGTGAATGTATGTCATGTAACTTCTTCTATATGTTGCCTACATAATTTTCAACGACAAATCGCATGACCACATTTGTGAAATTAATTTAATTTCTTATTTAACAGAAACAATTCTACAATTGTGAAATAGTTTTTTTTTTTTTTTTTTCCGACATCAGCAGAATAGCAAGAAAGATTTGCGCACATTTGTAATGGCATGCACACTTGTGGGAGTGTGTGCCTTCGTGTATGATAGCTCTATGTACCTATGGATGATATGGCAGCCCTCTCCCGTTGTCAGGCCCCACATCTCTGCTAATGATTAGCAGGAGAGGGCTGACTGCCAGCAGACCTTCACTCACAGGACCGACCAGAGCCCCACAAAAACAAAGGGATTCACCTCAGCTGTTGGAGGAAACTAGAATTCCCAAGTCTGATATTATCTCTGTAGATGGGAGAGATAAAGGCACATTCTTTTTGTTACGAAAACACTTTGTGCCTTCATAAAAATCCCTATGTCTGCTCAGGGACATTTGGCCTTTACTCTTTAGGTGTAGAAATTATTTCTATAAGGATGAGAAAGCCTCCAGTTCCTGTGCAGGATAAACCCAAGAAGGAAAGAAGCCTATACCTGCAGTATGTAACTTTTATAAATAT
The DNA here is from genome assembly GCF_027474105.1 of Poeciliopsis prolifica. NCBI lineage: Eukaryota > Metazoa > Chordata > Actinopteri > Cyprinodontiformes > Poeciliidae > Poeciliopsis > Poeciliopsis prolifica. Next base: position 1,875,755 of record NW_026562435.1, on the reverse strand, counting down.
GAGTTTTTTTTTTTTTTTTTTTTTAGTATTTGTTAAAACTGTCACTATTGTATAATATGAGGGGAATAAATGAAGCTCTTCTACCTGTGGTCCTACTGTCATCTGCAGAAGTGTGCCACTCCCTGTCAGAAACAACCAATCAGAGCCAGGAGAAGGCAATCGCCTTATGTTGTTCTTACTGTTTGAGTTCTTTTGAACTTCTAATTGTGTCAAACTAGAAATTAGATTAGGCCTTAGAATACATCCAAATTTGTGCCTAAAATTAATGAAATCAGATGACTCAGACCAACCAATTGGAAGTCTCCAAAGCTGTAACATCATCATTTGAGCTTTTCCTCAATGCTTGAAGAGATTAATCTGATTCGGAAGACAATAATAAATACATCTCTGACATATTCTCTCATTATTATGGTATTTCGCAAACAGAAAATTAGCAATTCTAGCTGACAGAACAGGAGAAGTTTGGTTTACTTTAACATCATTCAGCGAGAAAAAACATACATGTCTCTTTATTCGATGCATGTAAACTTCTGGTGTCAACTATAACTCCACTATCTATTCGTCACACTGGATTAGATAGTCAGCTGAAAAGGCTGCAGCAAAAAAAAAAAACAACTTAAAAAATGTGATGTGTTGATTTTTAAATCTTACTGTGACTTTAGGAAGTTTTTTGTTTGATATCTTTTCTGTTTATCTGTTGCTTGGATCACATTGTTTCGCAATGTATTTTCAGTACAAAATACTGACAATTGTATTAAGCATTTTTCTTCAGTTTTAGCATTTTGACAGCCCTGAGCTTTATTATGATGTGTAAATCTTCTCTGTATCATATGATAGAGAAGATTTTGATGAGATGAATTTCTCTCAAAACAGTGAAACTATTGAAGGTTTTTAGCTGTCCTGTTTTTAGACCAACTAAACAGAGGAGGATTTCATTTTTACAGGATTTCATTTTACACAGAAGAAGAAAGTTTAGTCCTGGCTCACTGTAAACTACACGTGTCGACATAATGAACAAAATTCCAGATATTGTGATGCTATGTGGCTTCTCTTTAAAGGAGTTCTGCTTCTATTTTGCTGAACAGAGACTGTTCAGTAATGGTCACGTTTTCATAAATGACATGACCATCATAACCATCAGTAAATAAAAGAGGGGAAAATTACTTTTAAAGAGATCTCTGAATGCTGCTGAAACAAATCCAAAGTGTTTTCATGCCTCATCACTCTGAAAGCTGGTTGAAAATACACTCAGAACGTGATATTTTTGGTTGTTGTTTAGGGGATCTATGTTCTTGGGGTTAACTGCAAACACTGCCATATAAGGTCATCTGTATCTGACACAGTTAACACACCCATCCAAAAGTGGTCTATTTTTATAAGATCAACAGAAAAATGCCTTTAACCCTGAATCTTTCATATCATCTATCTTTAAACCTGCTGTGTGTGTGCGTGTGTGTGTGTGTGTGCGTGCGGGTGGGTGTGTGGGGTTGTGTGTGTGTGTGTGTGTGTGTGTGTGTGTGTGTGCGCGTGCGTGTGCATGCGTGTGCGTGTGGGTGTGTGTGTGTTGATTTTTTATCCAGAATATACTATCTCTGGAAAAGCAGACCTGTTGTGTTCTTTTGTTGGTCACTTACTTGTAAATACATAAAGCAGAAAATAAGAGTGTTCCTATAGAAAAGCCAAGGGAACTATTTGGAGAACAATAAGGGGGCTCAGTTTGTTACAGGGGGTGGTTACTACAATAAATCCTCCTCAGAAGTGCAATGGGAGTATGACAACTGCGAGTTCTTTAACTGTAATCCTTCTGATAGCGGTTTGGATCTGGCCAACAAATGCAGTGATTTTACACTAAGTGAGCTCTTTCCAGAACGCACATGCAAACTTCCAAACAGTTCTACTGAAGAACCACCACATTCCTGCAGGTCTGTGGCCCAGTGGATCAGCACTGAGATGCTGAGCTCTATGCGGCGCTGAACTCTGTGGGCTTCCTCTAAGGGGTCGACCAGGGTCAGCGGGCTGGGGACGACGGGGAAAGTCTTGGCATCTAATAGACAGATTGTGTGTCTCTTCCTGTGAGCGCCCACTAAACCCAGCGAGGGGGATTTCCAGCTTGTCTCCAGCTATTGTGCTGTGAACATTTGCTGACCGCCTGCGGTACCCCCCCCCCCCCCCCCCCCCCCCCCCGAAAACATTCAAAAGGAGGAAAGAGGGGACCTCTCGTTGCTGACCAACAGGACATATTTACAGTGAAGGAGTCAATATGTTATTATGAGGCACCCTCTATCAGCTACAGGATGTTTGGTCATCACAGTGGCACGCTGGGACATTCCTCTGCTTCTTATCTATTTTCATTAAAGCTTCAAGGTGGGTGGGACTGGGTCAGGTCGGGTGGGGTAGAAGTGGCAGGGCAATAGGTGAGGGACCTACCTGTGTGTGTGTAGATAAACCACAGGGCCCCAGTCAGCAGAGCCCCAATAACAAAGGCAGCGAAGGCGATCAATACCACCGTGGTGGTGTCCAAGAGAAACATCTCATCTGGAACATGAAACAATGTATTTAGTTAACACAAAAATAATGGAAAACACAAGGAAGAAAACAACAACAGAGAAAAAAGTTTGCTTCTTTTACCTTCTTCAGGTTCTGATGTATTTGAAGAGTAATCTGCAACAGAATACATCAACAATGAAAACTTAAAAACATGCTTCCCCACACTGATACAACAGCACAGTATCAAGCTAAAAATATGAAGAGATCAAATATAATATGAGTCAGTAGGTCTGTTTCTATTCATCATATAGTTGTAAAATTTGAGATTGCAAAAATAAATTTGCTGAAAGGAATCACAGCGATTTTGAAAATAACTTGTTTTGTATTAAAAAGTTTTGACACTGGGATGAGGTGTTTTTAAGTAAAACTTTATCAAAACAACTACAAACAAGTATGGCAATTCACAACACTGTAAATCTATAGAGGGGGTATATAGTATTTAAGATTAAGATTAACATACATTAGTGGCCAATTCCATTAACACTTCATACAGGTTTCAAAATATTTGGAGTGTAATTGGAATTCAGATTTTAAAAAATAGTAAAAACTGGGAATGATCTTAGCATGCTATTTATGAATAGTTTTACCAGACAAAATATCAGAGATGAGGTGGATTTTTGTTGTATCGAAAATAGTCTTTTTTCGCAAATCTGCAAAGAAAACACTTTTTTTACATCACATCAGTCACATGGCCAACAATCGGATGTTGCCACTGGCACAAGTCATGAAGAAAAGACGACAGGAAGTAATACAAGGATGATGGTGCTGCATGTTTTTTAATGACTCATTGCATGAACAAACTTATTCATGCATGATTTTAATTGTGTTTAATTATGTTTCTTTTTTAATGGAAAAGGTACAATTGTGACATTGTTTCTTTTTTAACATTAGCAGAATAACAACTGTTCCGTGTTCGCTTACAATGGAAACATGCCAACTTTGTCAGCCGCATGCCACAGAAACAGCAGATTACAGATACTCTCTTGTGCTGATAAGCAATCCAATGAAGAATGCGATGCAGAAACCTGAAGCAGGAAAACTCTCGAGAGCACATCTATATATGAGGTGAGAGTGTCCCCTCACAGATGGACCTATTGACTCCACTGGGTTCTGCTTAGCCATTTGGTGCAAACCCATCTGGAAGCCTTTCAAAAGTGAAATTAGCTGTAATGATGTCTTAACTAAGAAAACAAAGGCGCTTGTGTGTTGCAGAGAGGCAGAGCTGGTAGGTGGCCAGCTCTCCTTCACAATGGCTGCTATTCCTGGAAGGAGCGCTCGGCTCACATAATGGATGGTGACAGGTCATCTGAGAAGAGTTTAATAACAGAGGAGATGACGGCCCACCACCTCATCCCTTTCCCCCACCAATCCACGTTATCTGACCCAGGCGACTTGCTATGCTAAGAATGCTCAGGAAGGCCCCTAACACTTGCAGCGAACTGAGGATGACATAACAGGAAGAGGCTGTCTTAAACTTCAAGTTTGTCTCTGCACTGGAAAAGATTATCAATTTGTGTTGCATCTAACATTTTTGCCTGAAGATTACATTTATAAGTCCTAATTTATTTAGCTTATCCTTGAATTGTGGTCCAACGGGGGACTGGGGTGGGGGCGCATGAATGGCCTCCATTTTGAACATTTATTTCTATAATTTCTGAGCCAATTTATTGCCCATCAAAATTTATCATGACAGGCCTAATAGGCCCTTCTCTCGGTATGCATTTCTTTAGCAAGGACAAAAGAATAAAACAGGGTTTTTTGGGGGGAAGGCAGATGGAGTTAATTTCAGGTCAGATTGCAAATGAATTGATCCTGCAGTGGAGGTTCACCTTCCAGCAGGACAACAACCCAACAAATACAGCCAGAGCTTAAGAGGCATTAGAATGACTTACTTGTCTAACTTATAGTTTCAGTTATATTTACTTAATTTTGTTTGTTAATGAACTAGCTAAGTCACTATTCATACTACAACATTTTATTAGTTGCAGTCATTCAATTTATTAAGTATATTTTAGAAATTTCACAGGTTTCCAATTCACTAAATATTTTTTTATTTAAATTTGTAGCATCAAACTTTTTAAGAAAACATTAGTTTTAATTTTTTGAGTCGACCCTGCAGGCGCAATTGCACCAATTAAAAAGTTTTAAACTAAAAACTAACAAACTTAAAAAGTACTGACTCAGAAGGCCTGAACATGAAAGCACAGCACACTTTCCAAACTTTACCTACCAAAATGCTTTAAAATATTATCCTTTAAATTTTAACATGCACAATGACAACATGTGAAACTGTTGAGGCATCATGAATACTTCTGCAGAGCACTGTTATGAAGCTGAGAACCCACTGAGCCTTCTCACACAGTGTCCTGATGCATGTTGTGGATAACCATGCTGGATGTCTTCCCGGCCAGCCGTGTTTGCTGCTTTAACAGTATCAGATATGATCAGATATGAGAGTGTGGTCAGCTTTGGAACAGTACTGGTATCTCAGCAAACGTCATTTGTTTATGTTAGAGCGCTCGCTCCGGAGTGAGCGACTTCCCGCATAACGACTTACTTTGGTTCAGCCCTGAACTTTCCTCAACCTCTGAAGACACGACCACAAAGGTCACACCGTCAAGACTCCCTGATACAGACGGTTCCAGATCAGACGCAGCTGAATTTCACAAGTCACTACAGAACAAACCTGCTCCATAAAGCTGCAGCACTACAAAGAACATTACCATGTAACAGAACTTCACATTATCTGTTATCTTCTTCCTGATCCAGCTGTTAATATTTTGTGTAATAATATTGGATTTAAGCACTGAAATGCAGATGAAGTCTTAACATTTGTTTCTTATTATTTTATGGTAATTCTGTCAATAAGGTAGTCATATGGTTGTTGCTCATATTTCTATGAGAAATCTGTCACTTACAGAGATAAATCACAATAACAAAGAGCAGAACATATCTCAGTTCTTCAGTTTTATGTGAGAAAGGATATAATTTTTACAAATGGCCATCTGCAAGTTTTAATTTTTTAGTAAATTTATATGGAACATCATAGAAAAAATACATGCAGTTGATATATTCCAAAAATGGCAGCAAATCAATAAACAAATGGCTGCAAAGGATTTTATTGAACAGTTGCAACAGGTTTGTTATAAATAAAAACTTGAGTGACTGAAGAGTTGTGGTGGGTAAAACCTCAATGAGCAATAATAATGCTACAGAGAGGAGGGGGTCAAAACTCCTCACAAAGACACATAATATGATACAAACTATGATTTATTTAAGTTAGTTCTTCATTTTTTCCACACAGTGTCTCTTTATTTCAGCTTAGCTGTTTTTTCTTTTACATAAAGTCACAATATTGTATGTCATATGTTTGTTCCCTGGGGCTACATTTACATAAATTTACCACACACTGATAATTTACTGAAAGCAAATTACCACTGTAAAGCAGTAAATATAACTTTCAATCGAGGGATTTGAGGTCATTTTCTTCTTCTCCTTTCTTTCCTTAGTAAACCCAAGAAAATGTTTGGTTTGCCATAACAGTACAGAGGATCTGTTTGCATTAGGAAACATGGATTTGAAACAGAATCCATTTGCCGTGTTTGTTTGCTGACCGTATTCCTATGAAAACTGAGCCCTCTCCATGTTAGTGAGCAGCGCAAACTAAAAAGATGAAGTCAAAGATCACTGAGACTTCAAACTGATTACACGTTTGCCTAGTTCTAAGATCCAAAGTATAATGAGAACCATTTCTGTGCTGCATTATCCCAAACAACTCTGACTCTAGATTTTTTTTAAAGTTGAGATCCATTACATTATTGTTTTAGAGTTCCAGAAACACCAACATAGTTCATCAGGAACATGCAACAATGTGTAAAGCTTTGATATTTTACAGCCAATTTCTCTTTTTTTAATGGATGTTAACACAGTGAGAAAATCCCACCCAGTTGACCACCCCTTAGGGATCAGGGTATCGCTGTGCTGCCGAGCTCACAGAAACAATAATCTGACTTTATCCACAACAGCTCTAAATTTGCTAATATCTGCCAAGATGACATACAGTTCTGCCTAATGGAAATGATGCAAGCGATTTCATATCATGAGTGAACGATGATGACTCATTCTCACTGCAGTTCTCATGTAATCGAAGAAGGGACGCTGATTTAGAAATCCCCAACAATGCACCGGAGAACGCCTCATGACATCAACCCATCTGAGCTTAGGTCATAAATGCAACAATCTAATTAGAGTTAAGTCATGAACCCACCTCCTGCGAGCGCCTGCCTTGCTAGGCCACGACTCGAAAGGCGCTGCAAGTGGATGGACGAGCGAATGCGCAGGCCATGACCGAGGGGCCTTCAGTCTTTGGCTGGCTTCCCAACATCAACGAGAAGACCACCAGCCCCTATTCTCCCCCCATTCTGATGGAAAAGGGAGGCCACAGAGAAGGGCCAAAGTGAAAACAACTGGTGCTCAGTGCTGCATGACTCCTGTTTTTCCACATTTTCCTCTTCTTGGTCTGATCCAGGAGGCCAGAACCGGAGCTCACTCCTCTTTGCTGAAGTCAACTCTGTGGTAGGATGCATTCACTGCCAAAAGCACGCGCTTGCGTACAGCCATTAGCGTAACCTGAGGCACGTGCACAACCGTCACGTGTGCATACAGGGTTACATGTAAGCCACACATACACACGCCTCGGAGTTAATGATTACCAGATGTGTAGTGCAATGTGGATTGATCTAAACTTTATATGGCACCATTAGAATGGATATCTAGATGTTTTTTCTTGTAACACCTTTGGTAATTGTGTCTTCATCACACTAACCTTGAGACTCACTGTTATCAACCACAGCCATCGGCTTCATCAAAAACCTTTTGTTGCTCATCAATGCAAAGATTGTCTCCCCAGTCAGAGAAGTACAGTTGTTTCTGGGGTCCAGGCACTGTACAGACAAAATGAGAAAATAAAAGATATTTGAGAAAGCTAAATTTACAACACATATGGATTCTTGACCTTAGAAAAATATATAAATAAAATAAGTAGAAGACAGTGCTTGCAAGAAAAAGTATTATCTTAACCACTGTTTCCCAACCCAGAATGAGTACTATATGAAACTGCTGCCAAGTCGCACAAACAATATTTTTTTTCAATCTGGAATTTGCTACTTTGAGGACAGAACTCATTTACTATCTATTTTCTAGAGGTGCGCCGATTGCAGTTTCCTGTCCAATCACCGATCTTTAACAAAATAGACCTGTTGATAACAATTTTGGAAAAACATGGGTACAGTGGCTGATTTTGTACTTTAGTAGCGATAGGTAAGATTAGTAGATAACATTTGTTTGTCGTGTAGGTATCGGCCAATCAAAGATTTCCCAAAATTAAGGAAATACAGGTTGATTTATTGGTGCACCCCTGTCATTTTCATTATTACAGTAGTTTTAAAGATGAAATAAGTTGATGGACAATGATATAAGAATCTATTTAACAAAAGAAATGTATATTTTGCTATGTTCATTAAGGATGTGAAAGAGCAAAGGAGGCCAAACAATTTGTAGCAAAGTAGCTTTTGTCCTTCTGGATTTGGAAATGTGGGTTGCCTTTTGGTAGTGATGGAAAGGCAGAATAATGTCTCCCCAGTCTTTCCAACTGGAGAGACATGTTGGCTGCACCAACTGCTATTAGATGGTTTCAAACCTCCGCTTTGTTTTTAAAAAAAGAAGTTGGAATCTCTAAAATCAGTGATAGAAAAACTGCCTGTGTTGTTTTGCTCTTTGATCCCTGACACGTTTCCAGTTGAATTGATTTATTGTAAAATAGTCAATGGTAATATGAATAAACTATCTGCTAATTCTGCCTGGCTCTAGAGAGAACAACTCATCAAACATGAGCAGAAACAAAGATCATAAGAGGATTTCATGCATACCTGTGGTAGTTCCTGGTTCCTCTGAGAATCCTCTGAACACAGCGACACCTCACAGTGCAGAAAAATAACTGCTGTGTTCAGTTTTTTGGAGTTGAAGGTGAAGCTAAAAGATTCCCCCATCTTTCCATAAAAAAACAAGTGCTTCTGAGGGTTCTGGATCCATTTAAGTGAGTCATCCTCAGCACAGACTGTCTCAATAAGCTTGTAGTCAGAGGACACTGTGGGGCTGGACTGGGGGGAGATGAAGCATGAGGTGAGAGTGAGTCCAATGTCCGGGTCCGATGCTGTTGACGTGATCTGGAGCACATAAGAGACAAAAGAAAAAAAGATTTTGAGCCAAATATGCACATACAGTAATATAATTTATTCATTGCTCTTTGCCGTTAGAAGCATCTTCAAGAAATAATCTTGACGAACTTGTTAAAAGCACCTGTTTGCAGAACTCAGTAAAAATGGAATGAAGCTTTGACTTGTGTCATATTTATTTGTACACAGATTATTGAAAGGAAATTCAGTCTTGCACTTTGTTTTCAGAGTAGTATCATTTTACATCCATTCATTTTCTTACACCCTTGTCCTTTTGGGGTCGGGAGGGATGCTGGTGCCTATGTCTAGCTGTCAACAGGCAAGAGGCAGGGTACACCCAGGACAGATGTTCAGAGATGGACCAGACAAATAACCATGCACACACACCATGTGTTTGGACTGTGGAAAGCGCACATACACGGGGAAAGACTGGGCCAAGAATCAAACCCAGGACCTTCTTGCTGCAAGGCAACAGTGCTACCAACTGCGCCACATCCAATTCCATGGTATTCTCTTCTGTTTATTACTGATGTAAAAGATGTAGGATTTCTTTGCACTACATTATGTTTTGCCATTCTTCTGAAGTTGTTTTGTTAAATGCTTTGTTAATGTCAATATTTTTATTGTGATTTTTATGCCATGAAATCTAAATGTTTTTACCATAACTGCATTGAACTTCCACAGTGGGTAACAAAGTTTTCTTAGAAAACATAAGTTACTCTGTGATTATTACTGAAATTAACTGTGTTGAGTTTCTGGCTTTTGCCTGAGGTCAGGTCTCAGCACAGTGTAAGCTCTGGAGGAGGATTAAGCCATAGCATAGACAGGCAACACTTTGTCCTCTCTGCCAGTGAAGAGTCTGACAGCATCATAAATATTTTTTTCAAAGGACCGTTAGACCATGAGCCTTCGGTATACATTAGGACCAAAATTACTGCTTCTAATCAAATATGTTAAGCTAGACAGGCAGGGTAACAAAACATGCAGAGAGGGAATTAAATGAATGTGGGACGCTCAAAATAAGCTGAGTATCTTGGCCCCAACAAGACAAAACAGAATCATGCATTGTTGAGGCCACTCAAAGTGATCAAAGAGAGAATACAGAAAGGTCACACAGCATGTTTGGCTCAAAAAATGATTCGATTTTAAGAAACGAAAATAAACAGTGGGATTTGAATGCAAAGCATTACCTGCACAAACACTTCCATTTGGTCAGAAACTCTGAAGACGCCTTGTTGCGGAAAATCGTTGAAAGACTGAGTGTAGTACAGCTCCATCTCAAAACTTATGCTGTTGACTGGCTGTCTGCTCAGAACCGGAATTGACCCAACTTCAGGTCCAGGATTAGGGACCTTCTTGGATTCTCTGTATGTGCAGTTGAACTAGACAAACAAAATACAAAATTAACAATTAGGAAGGACCAGATGTTAAACTGCATCAATGTTTGTGTTTGTTAGAGAACATTAGAGAACAGATGTATGAAGATAAAATAAAAATAAAAACAGCAGGCAGGTTAGTGTGAACATGGTGGAGAAATTGTTTTACAATTTCACAGCCTGTAAACATGGCTGTAGGGTATTCACTTGACACAGTAAATATAGGCTGTTCACCTACTAAATCTGGCCTTTATGTAGGAGTAATACAAAAAAAACAGGTTGAAAGAAAACTATAAGACAGTCCAAAAGGCAAGCACTCAAATGAGACTAGCCCTAAACATTTTGGCTGAGACCTAAACACCCCACCCTCACTGTTAAACATTGGGAGGAAGCATCAGCTTGTAAGGATACTTTAACCAGCAGGAAAACTGAAACTAGTAGGAGTTGTTGGAAGAGGTATGAGATAACACCAACAATGGCAAGGAATTGAAAAATGGATTAATGAAATAAAGAAAAATATATGGGGACATTTCAAAATGGAAAAGTCAGGTCAGGGTTATTCATGGATATCATGGAAAGATGGGGAGTCTGCTGTGGCCAAGTAAGTTTTACAGCTACCAAGGGGCTCTGAGACATAAAATTTCCTCCAACTCAGTTTGATTGTAGCTGCTGAGGAGAACAGCTCTTGCAGAAAGATGCTCTGTCTTACGTTTATCAAAGGAGCTGGTGGATTTGGTTCAGCTTGTGGACCAAATCCACCTGGTCCCCCAGGTCTGGGGAACCAGGTGGAGTCCGGATTGTCATCAGCCTGCGCCTCGTCCGAAATCACCGTCACCTGTAGTCCGCAGAGAAAACGATTGCTTTACATTCACAAAAACGATTTTCAGACCTGACGAGCCCCAATCAGTGAAAGTTGCCTAAGTTTAGCAAAGTGTTCAACACTTTGGATTGGAGTCAGCTTAATATTACTTTGTAAATTGTGAAACTTTGGAAGCATGGTAGGTGCAGCCGTAAAAGAGACAAAAAAAACATATTTACAGTATCTCAGAGAAAGAGGTCACATATAAAGCATGCTGCTCTAAAAGAATGCAATTTAATGATGAGAAAACAAAATTGGTTATACAAATGAGGCTGTTTTGATGTCTGGACCAAATATTTGCTGACCCAGCATTGGAGCCGTCGAAGAATTAAGTCAACACACAACAGAAGATACAATTACTATAAGTGATTGTCTCTGATATGTGGGGACCCCGGCAATGAAAATGAATGTCTTTTGAGCACAAGTCAAAGATGGCCCCGGCACTAATGCACTGACACAAAAGATGACCTTGGACAAACGCCCAGATTTTCAATCTCTGACAGACAGTAGAAAGTGTTGTTCCAAATTTCCCCTCACAAAAAGATTTCAAAAGGCCAGAGAGGAAGTGATTCATCCTGACTTGTTAGAACAAATGCGCTGAATGAATGCATTCCCTTATAATGATGATAACTAGGAATGTCAGGCGTGAACAATGATTAAAAAAAAGAAAATGAAAAAAAGAAACAGTGCAACATTATAAAAAACTTTAAAGTAATCTAAATTCTACTTCCAAAATGTGAAGGATTATCCCTGCTCAGTTGTTTGAATAATGTGTTTAGATGAACCGTTTATAGAGTCTTGACATGAACAGTTCTTATCAAATCACATTAGGGAGCATAGCTCTTCAAAATCTAGATACACAGCTATCTAATCTGTGTAGTTACATCGTTATATATATGATTACACTATTTACTAGATGGATAAAGTAAGCATTGTGCTCCCTAGTAAGTAATAGTGGATTTTGGCACATGGCTCTCGACAGACGTAACAACCAATCCCTGCTCATCAAATGAAAAAAAGCTTGTTATATTAAGGCTTCTAGAAAATCTAATCAGTATGTGCTTTTAGTTATTTAAAGAGAAGGCAATACATTTCACTAGGGATATGCTGATCTTTTTTTTCACTTCTGATATCAATACTGAATCTCAATCTGAGGTTTAGTATATCATTTGATACAATCTGATACGATACAAGCTGTGCAGAATTAACTTAAAATATTTCTTTTTTTGAACACAGACTTAAATGTACTAAATAGCAAATTTATTTGATAACGCTGCACCAGTACAGCACACTTGAATACACAAGCTTGGCCAAACATGTAAAAACAACACAACTTTAATTTGTTAAGTCAGTGCAATTAGTGACTATAACACCCAATGTAAAACAAATACAACTCGCAGAAGCAATAGCTGGACTACCTTGCTCAAACTGCAGCAAACCTTATTTTAAATTGTTTCATAAAGTACAATTAGGAATTCTATATATTATGTAAAATAAATAATGAATCTCGCCCGGATCGTTAGCTGGAGATAGGCACCAGCACCCCTCCCGACCCCACTAGGGATAAGGGTGTCAGTCCTGGATGGATGGATGGATGGATGGATGGATGGATGGATGGATGGATGGATGGATGGATGGATGGATGGATGGATGGATGGATGGATGGATGGATGGATGGATGGATGGATGGATGGATGGATGGATGGATGGATGGATGGATGGATGGATGGATGGATGGATGGATGGATGGATGGATGGATGGATGGATCATAAAGCATGATTCTGCTCAGTGAACAAAGTATATGATTAGAGTACATCTACCCTTATGGATCAAATACATTGTATTTTTTTCTAATATCAGGACCGGTACACATCGGTGCATCCCTAGTTTTGACAGAGGAAATAGAGGGGCTGGTGGCCCAGCAATAATCTTCCGGGCACTCTAGGTGTTCATTGATTATGGTGCTTGTCTGATTGAGTTATCTACTGCAGGTAAGATACCAACAGCTTTTAACTTTATAGCAGAAAGTCACTTACATTTTTTGAAATATCTGTTTAAGTAACTGCACAAGCAATATCTAATAAAGACTTAGTTAAATTAGTATGAAGTCAGTACAAAGTCATTTAAATAATATGTATTCCCCGTTGTAAGGCCTTTTCTGAAGAAAAAGAGACATGACATAAACTCACAGAGTTGATATGAAGGACATCTGGACTATTATGCATAGGAAACACAATGGTGCCACATCCAGTCCGAGATGTCTCCAGTGTGTAGTGGGTTGCATTGACTTTTGCTTTGCATTCTGGGTTTTTCAGCATGAGGTTGGCATTAGCAAATCCTTTCGCCTAGGAAAACATTCAAACACAGCATAAAGATCAAGTACAGTAGGCCTTTATGAAGTCAATTTTAGAATTGTAAAAGTAAAAAGCAGGATGAAAACGCTAAAGTGGTGGTTGTGTAATGGAGTTCTCAGGAATAAACAAATCCCACAAGGTGGTCTGGCTCCAGCTATTAATTACAGAGTATGCCAGTTTCCATTCTGTGATGTGGACTGACTGAAATGTTTGCTACAGCGCTGCGTGGCTCAGTGTAAACCTATGTGGAAACAGTTTGTTTCATTACAATTTAATATTTCACTTCTTTATGACCAAAACACTCTTTCACATTGTTTTTGCACAGCAGAAGAAATGCTGAAGCAGACAATGGGAATTGCTGATGCATGGATATGTCACAAAGATTGGTGTGTTATCACATAATCATCATCAGTTGATGTTTGTCATTTTTATAACTTTTGAAGCATTGTCAATAGAGTTTTGTTGTTAATTACTGTGGAGATGATAATCAAAAAGGTTCATAATTAGTGTGGAGATTATTCTCTGTTGGGTGACTGCCATCTGGGCTGTTTTTGGCCCTTCTATTCAAAGTTTGCCAGATTAAGTTAGTGTTGCATGAACAAAAACTTGACAAAAACATTACTAGGCAACAAATGTTTTTTAAAACTTCGATATGATTTTTGCTATATTTGCTGTTTGCAAATTAGCCAGAAAATTATAACAATCATTTTGTTTTAAACATGTAGCATTGTTTAAAGTGCTGTCTTTGATGAAAAAATGTAGTTGAAATTATTTTGGTATGTGTGGTGCAAAGGGATTTCTCTTGATAGAAAAAAATAAGCAGTTAACAGGGTATATTCTGTAATTTTGAGGCATTTCCTGAACCAAAATATATTAATATACAGATATTTTTTTTGCATTTATCTGTATTTGTTATGTTTTGCAAGATGATTTGTCTGTTTTACAAGGTTCTGCAGTGCATGAATAATAAATAATGCAAACAAAGCTAACATCAGTTGCTAGTCCTGTGAGGCATATAGACTCACCTCCAGGCTCTTTCTGTCAATGCTGATGACCATCCGCTTTTCCTCACATTGAACGCTGAATTCAACATCCAAAAAGTTTTTATCCTCAACAGGTTCTTCGTCGTCATAGTTTAAATTGACAGGCAAGTGTTCAGGAAATGGAAAGGGCAGACTGGAGCGAGGTGCCGCATGTCCTTTTTCTGGCAGAGTGCTGACATGACGCAGGTCAAACAGCTCTGGAGGCAATCTGCTCTCCAGATGATCCGATACATCTGGAAGACACACGCAGCCTGGTGATGATGACTTTCACCAGATAGAGTAACTCTTTGGTGTGACTGTGACCTTCAGGTTACCTTGTTCTCGCAGTCGGATGTTGAAATGGTTTGCCATAGGGGTGCTGGTATAAGAGGTGACTGGACTGTAGCCGTTATCTACTGCCCACTTGATCAAGGCTTGTGATCCTGATGGCAAAGGCTGTCTGGAGGATGTCGTCTCTACCATCTGCGAGTTAATGGTCACTGTATCAGAAGCCTGTGGAAGAGTCACTTCATCAGATATTTGTTTTTCTTAACCCTCCTTCCCCATCCCCTCTTCAAAGATCATAAAAGAAAAAGCTTAGAATATCGGCATCATTAGGATGTTCGTCAAGTACAGTCCTGCACTTTCTCTATGGTGTGTGTGAATCATGTGAATACAGCTGAGGTAATGGGCGTGTAACAGCCTGAACAGAGCTGAGAAGTCATGTTAGTTTGCTCTTAAAAGTTAGGTTCCTGCCCTGCTTCTCCCACCGTGTGAGGATTTGTTCTTTCTCACAGTCATTTCCCACACAGTCAAGTCTCTTGGGCAACACCAACAAAGTTTATTAGGCCATCAAATGACTTGCATAGCTGAGCATCTACAAAACAGTGATTGCACAAGCACAGCATCCTGTCTATCCTCACTGTCAAATGAAAGTGTCAGAAGTTTGTCATTGGGATTAGGACAGTAGTTCACCTGGAGCCTACACTGGCTTTACCAGCTATTTGCAGCCGTTCTGGTTTACAGGAAGACTCCTCTGTGACTATTTCAATACACTGATCAGAGACATAACTACAATAACAATATCAGTCTGAGTGGTGTTTATGCACAGACGCTGGTGTGGATTCTGTTACGAGAATGTCACGAAAGTTGTAATTTAATAACAGCTGTGGATAGTGGGGAATGTGTTGACACACTGCATTTCTGCATGGTACTCCAGCTGCAATATGGCAGCTGGAAGCACCACTGCAGGAACATGACTGAACATCAAACTCGTTTCACCCTCTCCATGAACTTTATGAACCACTGTTACCAGGCAAAAGGAACCACAACATCAAAATCACAACTCTTAGACCCATATAGAACCTAAACATGTCAAAAATGTTATAAAATAATAATACTTATTTTATGTTTCACCTATATTTGTATATAGGTAAATGGTATATATAATTATTTTTTTTTTTTTTCTTATTTTTCTTTTTACTCATTTCTGAAATGGAATTCTGAAATCTGAATTCCATTAGTAGATTTTCTTTGAAAGATAATGTGGCTCTAATGATTTTTGGCCAGGAAACTACCGTATTTTACCTCTCTGTCCCGGGATCCTCCCGTATTAGTATTTTCCTGTAAATTTGCCATATTTGACTACGGTAATTATGTTGCATGCCCCCAGTGATAGCACATTGATATGGTCGCCTTCTTGTTTTCTTCATACTTCCAACCCCACAACAACTCCCTCCCCCTCCTTAAAATGTTACCTACATAATGCTGACTGACAAATGTCTGCTAAATACGCTATATATATAAGACACAAATATTCACCTTGACACAATTCTACACTATGTAAACATAGTTGCTAATCCAATATCTCCTTTTTACCATCTATTTACCCATTGAAAAATGAAGTTCTAAGGGTTTGACCTGAATTTACACTCAGACAATCTGACTGATTGGATGTAAAGTAGCCACCAAACAAGTGTGCAAACACAAAGCGCCTGTGAAAAGTGTGGTGTCATGGCTGCAGCAGTATTAGCTTTACCACACACTAAGGAAATGTTGAACCACAAGCCCACCTCCTCTAAGATGAATACTGGAAGCAGAAAGCCAAGAGGAACATGTGAGACAGTAGCACACTGACAAGCAAAGACAATCCGTCACACAATGAATACCACTGACAACATATTTATAAGACATTTTGAAAAGCAGAATATTGATGAGGCTCTTCCAGTTTTTTTGTTGTTTTTTTTTTACACTGATTTACAATAGAGACAAATTCCAACTGCAAGTTATGCATCAACATGATATATGGCTACACTATTCTTTCTGTGTAGGTGCCACATTTTTAAAGTTGCTGTGGAGACTTGAACGGCACAAAAATACTTTAAAGCAATTCTGCTTTACTTATGCTGTGCATAATTAACGCGTCACTCTGAGGATCGTGTGCTCAAGTTTTTAACATGAGGTAAAGTTAATTTTGAATTGTTTCACACACATGAAGCAAAATCAACAAACCTGAATATAAATTTCTGGGAATTTAAGTGACATATCAACACCACATAGTGCAAAGCAGTGTACCAGAAGGAAAATGACAAAAGGTTTTTATCGCTCTGAAAAATATCTGAACCATCAAAAACGTTTGCATTTGGACTAAGTCCCCTTTATTCTCATACCCTTAAAGCAGAGTTGACCTTTTTTGACATTTGATCTCAGAATAAATCCAGCTGTTCTATGAGGGTCTCAAGGTTTGTTAGAGAACGATAGACAACAAACGGTATCATGAAGACCAACAAACCCTAAACATACGGGCAGACTATCAGTAGAATGGTTCAGGTAGAAGACTGAAAATGTTCGTGTTCTAGAATGGCCTCGTCGAAGTTCAGACAAAAATCTAATTCATGCCAAGTTTTGGAAATTGATGTTCACAGATGTTACTCATCTAATATAACTAATCCTACACTATTTTGCAAAAAGAAAAAAAAATGACTGGCTGTCATAAAAATGACCTAATGCCTGGGAGTCTTCATGGATGCTAATGACTGTTGTCATGAAAGTGTCATTTGGTGAATAGTGACACATTTAATGCAAATTTGACCATTTTAATTAACTTTTAATGCAAGTATATTACAAGTGTCATTAATTACTGAAAATGTTGCACTTTTCATTATCTTTTAATGCAACCTTTAGTACAACTTTGCATTAAAAGTGTCATTATTTACTGAATGACAACAGTCATCAACATTTATGAAGCGTCATTGATGTTCATGACAGGTGATGTCATGTTTATGACAGTCTCAAGTCAGCCTTATGCACATCACTTCAAATAAAGTGTTACGGGGTAGTTATATAACTACGATCAAATTTCAGTGTATGTAATTTACTCTGACTCTTTATTACTGAATCTGACAGTTTCAATCATGTAGTCTAACTCCATTATTAATTAGGATAATTAATTTATCATTTTCTATGGAGTGCCTTAAGATGACATTTGTTGTATATTTATTTACATAATAAACACATAAATACATAGTAGATTCAATAAAAATTGAAATTGCATGTCTGGCAGAGCCATAGCTATACAGATTTGCAGATGTAAACGTATCACAAAACTGGATATAAAAACCATGAGTTCAGGAAGCCTGAATAAACCTTCAGCTTTTAGTTAAAAAAACATTTTTAAAAATTCTTCTTTTTGCTTCCGCTTTGCAGTTAAACTGCTTTGTGTTGGTCTGACCTAAAAAACCTTGACAAGATACATTGAAGTTTGTGGTTGTTACATGACAAAATGAATCAAATGCTATTTGGGATTCATAACAAAGGTGATGCAAAGCAATGCAGAAATCACCTTCCCTAAAACCAGTTGTGCCATGAGGACAAGGTGCCATCTCAAAACACATCTTGGTTTGCAAATCTTTTTTCAAGTGGTACACAAAGTAAAGATTTCTTCCTGTGTAACTTGTGAGCCAGAGTAACATTTTTTTCTTACCACAACCTCCAGATTTCCCTGCACATTGTGGGCTTTGACAACCCAGTGGACAGACTTTGCACATCTGAGCACCAAGATGACATCTCGCACTACCGAGTCGTCGTCCTTCAGAGGCCTTATATCCACAATGACATCCACCTGGAAAGCACTACAGAAAAAAAAGCAAAATATGGGAAAGAACCACAGTGTTATCGTGCTTCCTATGTCTATCTAACTAATTAAAAAGCTGGATGCACTCCCAGAAAATAAACTCACATGTGCACCACAGATGAAATAGCACCAAGGAGAGATACTGAACACATACTAAAACGTTCCCAGATATGCAGTCTTGTGTTTTCTGAATCCTGTTGCAACAAATACTGAAGGCATTGTGCGACAGCTTGGTCTTTGAGAGCTTGTTTTTGAAAACGTTCCTCAAAGGAACCCTACTGTGTGGACAGCTAAGCCCCCTCTGTCGTCATCTTTGCTTGAATCCAAAATAAACTCTACACAGATTACTGAGAGCATCCTGCCCTTAAAAATAGGCCATGACAGAATGTACTTTTGGCTGTGGACATGTTGGCTGCTTACCTGCTGGAGTTCGGGGCTTGCAGCTCAATGATGTGTACTTCTCTGTTAGGCACAGACAGGATGCAACCCTTTGACGTCTGTGGCTCCTCATAGCTGCCCAGGTAGTTCAGAGACAAGAACCTGGTGTCAATCTTGCAAGTGTCAGAAAACACCGAGTCTGAGAAGAGAGAAAATGTTTGTGTTATTGCCTGGGTCATCTACAAATGTATTCTGATCAAAACTGAACCAGATTAACACACAACAAAAGATGATAATCCTACCAACTTTAAGTCCAAGCTAAAGTCTAATGGCTTTGAGACACACCAAGGCTTCCTCAGCTAGATAGGTCAAAAAGGCTAGACCTATTTTAGACCTTGATTAGACTTTGGCTAGACCAAGCCCTTAAGTGCTGAATGTTTCTCAGCATCTAAGAGCTGAGGAAGGCTGTGTTGATGGGCCCAGTTGACATGCCCAGCAAGAACCCATCCATCCTCATAAAACTCCACAGAAAATGTGAAGGAGTAGAAATTTACAGCTCTCTCTGTGAAGTATGAATCATGTCAATTGGCAATTTGCCAAACCATAGCCTCTAATGATACAAGGCAACTGCTTGAAGGCAGAAAGACCACTCTTCTCACCACAGGCTCACAAGGAGAGAGGACTTACTAATCAGCAGCAATGATGTAGCCAAGATTCTCTGTATGCTTTGCTTCATTCGCATGCAAACATTGGCAGTAAATACAAGATTCTTTGTCTGAGAGTTGATGAACTGCAAACCTCGATAGGACGTCTGATTACTGTACAAGCAGCATATGAACAGTAAAACAGCTTCTTTAGCTATAGCTCCTTTACTGATTCTTTCTCTCTTTTGTCTGTATGCCTTTCACAGGAAATGTTAACATTTTGGGTTTCTCTTTTTTACAAACCCAATGTTATTCTGTGAAGTGGAAATGATTCATTATCTCAACTACACTGTTGCGTATCCACCTTGTTTTTCAAAGAATAGAATGATATGAGATCATACATATATACCAATTTTTATGTAGGACAAACAATTTCATCTCCAGCAAAGCCAGACTCCCACAGAAGGTTTCTGTATATGTCAGAACAAATTCTGTTTTGTAATACTGCAACACCACATAAACTGTAGTCTTCATAGAAATGAGAGGACTTAAATGTTTCAGAAAAAGAATTTCTTTTCCCCATTTTTTTAAGTCTTTTTCCCACTTAAGACAACTTTCAAATATGCTAACATATGGGACAAAGTAAAAACAAAAACATGTGATAGTAGCTGAAAGACTGACACGGTTCTTCTTCTCTTCGCCCTGTGTCTCCAGTGTCACAGATTCCATTTTATTATTTTCCTCTTTTACACCACTACATAAATAAATTTGTGTACCTGTCTGTCCAATAAATCTGACAAACAGGTGACAAACCAGAAAACTCTGAACAGCATTCATATCCAGCCTAACATTAACTTACTTGGCATTAGCTGCAGGAAGTGGAAGTAACAGCTTACCTCCTCCTGCCTGTTATTTATATTTGTTCTGAACAATTTGTCTCTCTATTTTTTCCCACCCAGCTCATCCTCGTCACATTGGAGCACAGGAATCAGCGTCAAAATTTTCAAAAACATTATAGATTTCATTTGAATGTAGACAGGCAATCCAATTGAAAAAAAAAGAGATCTTGAGAATAAATTCAGTCTAGCATGTTGAAGACTGAAACAAGACAGAATGAAAATGCAATCAGGACTGAGACAAGGCAAAGAGTGAAAATGTGCTCTCACACAGTCTTGAAACCCAGATCAAGACCAATGACAAGAAACAGCATAAACCTTATCTGTGGTCTTCCTCCCTTGAAGCAGTTTTCTATCCAACATCTTATATCCACTAACCCGCCTCACATCTCCAAACTCAGGTTTCCCTCTCTAACCTTGTCTCTCACAACTTGAGCAGTTTTAACAATCAAATCCCCCTTGACGTGTGTCTGCATTTATTCCACTCTGACTGCATTCCTCTTCACCTCTCTTGTGTACTGCCTGTTGCTTTCAATGGTTCTGGTTCCCGGGTCTGAAATGATTCCAACTTGAGTACATCCAACTCCCTTCCAGCTTCACCACTCTACCTTATGTACACAGTAATGTCTGTTTATACACTTGGATATACATAACTATCTCAATCAAAATAGCATTGAATCATCATTGAGAATTTGTTCAAATTGATTCTTCTAAGCAATCAGCTTCTGTCTGTTATGAACCACTCTGGAGTTGAAAAGGCTTTTTGTATTTTTGGAAATCTCAGAGGTTAAAAGTTAGCACTCTCTAGAACATACCGAGACTGCTGTCTTATGTTTTAATGGAGGTTAGCTTTGTTAATCCCCAATATAAAATGCTAACAATTTGAACTGAAATTTGTGCTGTCTTAAAATTATAAAATGTTGTTTCACAGCAGGTTATGTCACCTTTACTCTTGCTACTAAGAGCTAACAATTTAAAAAATAAACCTATGGTCTTCAACAAATTATAATTCCATGCTTTGATTTTTCAATAAATCTTTTAAGATAAATCTTTTAAGATATTTAGGCAAACCCAAAGACATGCATTTCATGTCGAGATATTTTTAACAAATTTGTATTTTTCGTCTTAACAAAAACAGCTGAAAATTGCTTCTTTTGTATAAATATAGTAATATTTGCTTTTCAGTTCCACCAGAAACCTAAAAACCTGTGTAATCATACTTATTTATTTAAAAGTAGCTGTAGTTTTGCCAAATGCAACCCTCATTCCTCATGAGTCTAATAATTCCTAACACTGTAAATAGGCCAAACTAAGAAAAACCACAAATGGGCAATAAAACAGTGTGAGGAGGTGAATTCCTTTTGAGGGAAGGCAGTTCTTTTCTCAAGTGCAGTGAAAGTAAACCTCGAGGCTGGGCCATAACACAAAAGCTAAGAAAAGTTACGCAAGCCAAAGGTCAGTGGGGTCGAGGGGCTGCTTGGGGGCCCAGAGCTATGTTTGTGAGTTTACTGAATTTGGTGCGCACCTTCTCCAACTTTGATGTAGATGGCTTGAGTCATCCTAAGCTCAGAGAAAGAGGTGACTGCCCTGTACTTCTTCAGGGCCCAGTTGAGGAGATGCTCGTTGCCTTGGGGAAGGCTTTCCTTCTGGATCTGAGTGTTCAGGGAGAAGTTTTCCTGTTTAAAGTGGACCTCTGAGCCCAGTGATACCTGAAGGAGGAGAAAAGAGAGCAGTGTTAGGAGACAAAAGGAGCTGTTGGAAAAAAAAACAAATCTGTTGACAGTTCTATTCCATGTCTGTCTTCAGCTAAGGAACAACACTCATGTCCAACATGAGGAATTTACCAAAAAAAGCCACTGTGGTTGCAGTTAAGAGAAAGTATTGTTAATTGAAAACAATAATGTTAATGATAAAGTTCTTCTTTTGACTTTGATCTTTGCTTTCAGCAGGACGACAACCCCAAACGCACAGCCGGACCTACAATGGAGTGCTTCAGATTGAAGTATGTCCAAGTGTTAGTCGTAGTCCAAACCTAAATCCAGTTGGGCGTCTGTGGCAAAGTTTGAAAATTGTCCAAAGTGTTATCCATCCAATCCCACTGAGCATGAGCTGTATAGATGCATAAAACTACTAGAGCCACACCCTAAAAGATTTGAAGCTGCGAAGGCATAGAAAAGTGGTTCTATTTCTTACTCAATAGAGGTAGAATGAAAACACATGCCACTAGAATTCTGCTTTTTATTTTGGAAAAATGTTCCTTCACCTCATAATTATTCACTACTTTGTGTTAGTCCGTCACAAAGTAGTACTTCCACAGTGCTTCCACAGAGGAATACCTAGAAGTTTGTGATTGCAATGAGACAAAATGTGGGAAACTTCCGTATATATGAATACTTTATAAAACACCAAATCTGGATGTGAGAAGGTCATAGACCAAGTCAACATGCCTGTTTTAGGTTTATTTTCACCTGAGACATTTGGGGCTAAAAAGAACATGCTGACAGTCTGTTTTGAAAATTAAGCCACCACTTTAAACATGGCGGAAACCAATCCCTCTCTATGCCCAAGCTATTATTGCAAAGCTTCCACAAATATGCTCTGCCTGTTTTCTACCCACGTCCCTGAACTCGGTGTGGTGTCTGGTTTTCACTGTTTACATCATCGTAGAATGTCGTAGGTGCCTTTCAAAATAGCCACGAGGTCAGGGAGCACGAAAGTACTTCATAGCAAATAAACCATCAGACGGAGCCGACCAGGCGAACACAGACCCACACGTACATGTAGCAGGTACGTGTAGCAAATCCAGTCTGATTTGAAAAATGAAAAACAAAAGTAGAAAAAGCAAGACTGGCCAGAATACATTTAGGAAGGCCCACCTTTGGCATTTAATGCAGCTCAGCCATGTGCCTTACTGCACAGAGATAAACATTTCCATGTGCTGGGAGGCTACCTAACAACCAAATGACTCCAAGAGTATGGTGTAGACAGTCAATCTCATTTTATTTCTGTGCTTATTTTCTTTTCTTCCAGTGTAGCCCAGTCTGTGTGTGTACTCAGACAGCCAAGGCAAGTCCCAATTAAAACATTAAATGCATTTCACTCCAAGCATATTACGCAAGACCTGTTTTATAGAAACGCAACAAAGTTACCCCTTAATGGTCATCGAGTTTAATAATAATATAGTGATGAGTCTTTGTGGTGTTTAAGTCAAGCAGATGAGTATTTATTTATTTATTTATTTATTTTTATCCTCGTGGGCAACATCTGTCTGACCTCTGGACGTTCCTCTCCATGTTCCTGGCATTGTCACCGGAGGCTGTAAATCCTCCACACAGACTCTGTCGCCGGATTCACTTTGACTTTATTTTTAGTGACTTTACTACGACTGGAAGCTGCAGAGGGGAAGATTGGGAAAAGAGAATGGGTGGAGCCTGGAGCTGCTGAGAAGCAGGGGTGGAGTTTCTTCACTATTCTTGCCAAGCTCAGCAGAGTTTATCAGTTTAATTGCGGGAATACGACCATAATTAGTCGCAGAGAATTACAGGGGGAAAGCCTGAAAGCCAAATTAGCTCCAGGCCTTCCAGAGCGCTGAAAACCTCAAGAATCTGAAACAGGGAAGCGAGGGATCCACTCTTGGCTTTAACTAACTTTCTCCACTCACATTCCGTCTTGACTTAGCTGACAGACGAAACGGAGCTGAAAAAAACCAAAGAACAATTCCTGCCACTGGTTTAAATAGAATTCATAAATATAAGTAGGCTACATAGTATATTATTTACTTAAGCTGCTGCAGTTTTACGTCTGTTGATTGTGCACTTATAAAGTAAATTGCCTTATTAAAATCCAACTATTGCCTTTTTGTAGCATATGGACCCATGTTTGCAGTATAGTTAATCACAGCTTGCGAAAAAATTTGAAGGTGAAGACATCCAACTTCTGAAGCTCCATTTCCCTGAATAGCAGAACTTCCATGAAACAGAGCCCAATGCTTATTAAGCAATCTGTAGCGATCACTCCCAAGACTTTTCTAAATGTGTATTATTTTTAGAGGCGCAATGTGCGAAATAAAAATTTGAAGGCTGCCTTAAATTAAGAGGCATACAGAGTCAGGGCAGGGACCAAAACCCAAATATTCAGGATTGTAGAAATTTGACCACTGAATTAGCAAGTGATGACATTTTTTTGCCTTATATTTTCATAATGGGAGGAAGAACATCACTCTTTGATTTCCGGATTACAAACCTGTTCCAAAGTATTGTAAGTGAAACAATAAGAAGACAGATTATTCATAGTTTCCAAGCAGTTAGCACATCTGCTGGTCTTTCGGGAAGCAGATTTCACAATTAGTTGACCTCAAGATCAAACTGTTGAATCATAAAAGGAACTGCAAGAAACCTAAAACTACATTTCAGACATTGGAGGCTTCGGTGGTCTTGTGTTAAAGTTCATGTGACTGGAACAAAAGACTGAACAGGTAAGACTTAAAGTGTTGTCAGAACATAACTTCTTAGAAAACAGAATGGTTGTACTGGTTTGGATGGTGAAGTAATAGACTAAGACTGGAACATCGTCCTTTAGACTCATGTGACTAAAGTAGAAATATTTGGCCACAAAACAGAAAGCACATTGGAAGAAATCTGAAGAACAAACTCCTCCACCCAATTATGGCGCTGGTGATGATTTGGTTTTACAGTCACAGGATGCCTCATGTCCCTGGAGAGAACAGCAAATTCCTCTGAATACCAAAAAATTTCACAGAAGATTCAATACGTGCAAACTTGATGACAATTACAGTCTGTAGTCCCAACAGTCAGTTTGCGTTTTTTCTAGTAAACACAATACTGTACACTGGTTTGCTTAGCTTCAAATTACAATTTTAAGGTTTAGAGCACTTACTGAAGAAGTTCTGTCTTAGTTAATTTTCTGTATTGGTGCTTTTAACAAAAAGCCTTGTCAACTTGTTTAAGGCAAATAATCTTCTGTTATTTTGGCTTCCCTGTAGAATATAAGTGGAACACTATGCATAATGCCGCTAAACAAGTAAATCTGAAATACTTTTATGAAGTGACCCACAAAAAAGACATACTGTTCTGAACCTCCACCTAAAAGTTACACTAGCTAACATTAGTCCCTAGGTTGATGGCAGGAAACTTTGTGTTGTTTCCTACTGTATATTGTGATTATAAAACATCTTCAAAAATCTTTTAAAGTACGTTCTTTTTCACACTTGCCATTGTCATGCATATTTGAATGTAAATTACATTTCGAAACATCTTATAGAAATCACAGTAACCTCTGTTTTTTACCTACAACAAGTATGCCAAAATAAATAAATACACCAGCTTTATTCAGTGTCAAAACTTCATTGGTAATAAAATTTAATAAAAAAAAGGGTTTTCAGGAGTTTTTAAAGATCATCCCACAGTTAAGGCACATCTGCATTGGCAGAGTTATTAACAGTATCAGATAAATCCTTGCAATTTCCTAAAATGCAAAATCTTTAACTTATAAGAGAGTAGCCTAATGTGTAACTACTCATTATAAAATCATAATGCTTCATTGTCCTCCACAAAAACATGTAAGAGTGTACATCCTTCCAACTCTTCTAACATAGTGTAGCCACATGTACATCAAAAAGGAGAAGTGCATACCAAATGTTTGAGATCAATTACCCAAGTGCTGGAAGACTTCACTGAGCAACACCCAGAGTCTGGGAAACGGCAAAAAAAAAAAAAAAAAAAAAAAATCCCAGAAAACATGAGGTGTTGCAAACAGAAGAGGGTGGCGGAATGTGCAGAAAGACCTGATAGATGAAATGAACACACAGTAACTCTCTGGTGGTACTAATGTGCTGAAAGCCTTTTTGTGACTGATTTCATCCTCTTTTTCTTGATGAGATATGGGGGAGCTAATGGCAGGGCTCGCTGTTTTTGAAAACCAGAGGGGCCCCCACGGTGGAGAAAACAATACCATATGTCTCCAAGCCACTCTGGAGCGTTCCTCTGACGTCCCCATGTCTGAATCAAACCCAGTAGTGAATACCCATGGTTTCCATTAACAGTTGCAGGGAAGTGCTCATGCAAGAGCTCAAACTACAAGCTTTCAGCTAATGAAAGAAACACGGGAGTAAAGAGGCGAATCTTGGCAAACAAACAATGACGAACACACAAGCCAACAACCAAAATTTACAGTGTTGTTCCATCAAGAGGCATAAAACATTTGCTTCAGATTAAGACTTTCAAAGATCCAAGTGAGCCCCCTCCCCAGCCACCCAACAAAACCAAACCCTCCAAAAGAAATATATACATTTGACCACAAAGTCAACACAGCACACTCTGCACATGTGTCCCACTTCAGATCCTGCAATCCCTTGATAAAAATGAAAATTGGATGTTATTCAGTCTTCATATTTTATGTCATTTCATAACCAAGATGATTCCTGGCTGCTGCTGATTGACAAAAAGTACTGCTGAGAGCATGTTTTACAACAAATGTCTGGATTCTGGCATACTAAAAGCTGGCAGGGTCCAGTGACCAACAGCAACAGTGTACTCAACATCTATGAAGCTTTGCCAGGGAGTCAATTAAGTCCACAGAGAACTCAGACCAGGAAACAAGGAATGGCAAAACTTATTCTAAGTTCTATAGTCTTTCTTTTAGAAGGTGGAGTAACGTAAGCTAACCGGTGGTTTGAGATGTCCAGCATAAAGCTCAAACTTAGCTCTTCTTTTCTTTTTCCCACATGTTTGCGGTCCCACTTTACAAAAGATGATCAATGGAGATCTGCAGTTTGTGGAAATGCTGCAGCTTCAACACACCTAACAAATAATCAGGTGATCAGCGGCAGTCTCTGAAGAACACAGCTTCATGCTGAGGAAGCAATTGAGCTATTCGATTCCAGTATGTTGGAGCAGAGACACATCTAAAAGTTGCAGTACACTATGAAGACTAAAGTCTGATGCGTAACGGTTTATATTTGTCATAGCCAATCTGCAGGATGCCATCCTCATGGGCCGGCATCCTGCAGATTTTAGTTATCTCCCTAGTGGTAGTAATAGCCTTTTCAACATATCAATGTTCTTCTTATGGCTTGTAATGAGCCATTATTTGATCCAGGTGTGTTAAACCAGGGAGAGAACCAAAACATGCAGGATGCCGACCCTGGAGGACCAACTTTGGGAACTACTGTTGTATGTAGAGTTTATACTTGGGTTAAAATGGCAAAGGTTAAATCTAGAACTAAATCCAGTTGAGAACTTCTGACAAGACTTGAATTTCAGAGCTATTATGAAGTAGGAGTAGAAATTTGAGAAGGTTATTCTACAAATTATTGACTTAGCAGGCTGAATACAAAAACATAGGGCTGGGTGAAACGGCTTAAAAATAAAATCTCAGATTTTTCATCACACCAAATTCAATTTCTTTCCCCTCATTTTTTCTTAAGGTTTTATTTACAAATGACCCAAAAAATCTTAAAAAACTGGATTTTATTTCCATCGTTCGTTATGTGAGTTGACACACATAAATAAAGTTGTATGACATGCTTGTCAAACAATATGGTAGTTCATGGGTGGGCTAACATCACTCTAAACTTTGAAAGCTCAAAAATGGCACTGGTTGAAAGCAAAATCCCAATTTTTCCAAACATTAAATCTTGAAAATCAGATGATTAAATTTTTCTGCTTAATCAATAAATTCAAGTTATTGCCTACAAAATCACCCAACTATTTTGAGGATTTTGTAGTAAAAAAAAAAAGAAAGAAATGCAGGGGAGTATGAATATTTTTGCACTGTGCCATCAGACAAAGAAGATAAACAAAGAACTTTTGGAGTTTCAAAAACACAATACTGTGTTTTTCAATGTTTCAGTTTTTAAAATTTTTAATTTCACTTTAAGTTTTAATAGTTTACCGTAACTCCCCCAAGATGCAAGGACAATTTGGGACAATATTTTTTTCCACAGCAAAACATATTGGGATGGGCAACATTTTTTTATGGCTATGACATCCCAGAAATGATCAACTTAAGTCTAAGTCTTTAAATTTGATGTAGGAGCTTATTGAGTGTAACTGAGAAACAAAGCACTGGCCTTCTAGTTTCTAAAATTACTGGTGAAGCGCAGAGCAGATTGTTCCGTCAACAATGTGTTGCGAGGTGTTCCAAGTTTGAGGCATGTTAAGGAGGTGTCACAGTGGAAAGAAGCAGAGAAGCAGATCGGTGCCTGGGACTCCTCTGGGTTATATTCCAGCAAGCAAGTCAGGTGGGTGAAAAGAAACCAGCAGCTTCTAATATCAGAAGGCTCCAGGGCTGTCACTCAAACATGAAATAGTTAACACCTAATTCAGTGGGGGCCTGTGGAGTCAGTAAAACCATTAGCTCAGCTTTGTCTGACTGCAGGGGCCTCCCGCTCCACTGTTAAGTTTCCACACTTAACAACCCGGTTTTTGAGCATCTGACGAACACCAGTGGAAAACACTAAGAGTGAAAGCTGACACTTCGGTTTTTGCGGAGTGAATATACTTGTGATTGTCAGATATGTCTGATATATATTCCTACAACACAGAGACATACAGTGCGCTGCAAAACTATTCATACCGCTAGAGCTTTTCTCAGATTAAGTCATGGTTCAATCACAAACGTCAGTGTAGCTTATCAGCATCTTCTGTAACAGACCGACATAGGCATAGTAGCAACATAGATATAGGTACATCTCTTTTTCTCCCTTGGAGCAGAACCACAAGTGAAAAGCGATGACTTTACTGGGGAATGATGTTCAACACTGTTAGACACAGAGCAGCAGCTCTGTCTGCACTGCATGTTTTAATGACGCTTCTCAGCTGTTTTCTGTCTGCCACTACTGACAAGTGGAGGCATTTATTTTGACACTGGCCTGCTGGTCCCCACAGACTCCCAGGCCAAATGCACATCCATCTGCATTGAATGCATCATTCAGTTAGACACGAGAATATTTATGTTACAGAACGTAGAAGCATATGACACTCAGCGTTTAAGGCTGTCATAGATATTGTTTCGAAAGCCATTTGCTGAAAAGGATTTTGTTAAAATAGCTTATTAGATGAAATACAGTACAAAAAAAACCCCCAAAAAAACATCATAGCTACTACACAGAAACCTTATTGTGCAGGAAGCACTTTAATGTGGAGGTGAAGATTACTAATATTACTAAGCAATGACAGCCCCAGTCACACAAGTGGAAAAAAGTTTCATAAGGCCTAGTGGAGGCTTATTAATACTCTCCTCTAAATGTCAAATAGGCTGGGACACACAAAGTATGTGGGTAGAACACAGCTCTCAACGTAATGAAGGCGAGCCGCTGCGCACTGCACCGTTTCTGCAGCCGGTACGTGTCGCGCTGGCTTTTACAGCAGGATGTTTTGCGTTGGAGAAGTAAGCAGGAAACACTTGAGCACATGTGGAAATCATTTGTGTACCTGATGCTGCATTCCTCCACAATGCCGTGGTGTTAAGATGCAATTGAAAACTATACAAATGCTTCTGGGAAGGCCAAAACAGAAAAGCCTTTAGACCACAGGAAGGCAAAAAACGGAGGGGGAAAAAAAAAAAGGAAAAAGATTTTTATATAACATAATAACGGCTTCTGGTTTGCATTTTGCTGCAATTCTTCTCGTGTGATACACAGGATTTCAACAAGAGCACTAAAGAAGTCCATTTTTAGGCCGTTTTCTATTAAATTTCCTAAAGAGGCCCCCTGGTACCTTTGCTAAATATTGCTGGCTCCCTCAGGGAAGCAAAAATGGTTCTGGCTAAACCAAAATATCCCTCACTAAATATTCTCATTTTTCTCAACCAATCATACCCTGATTCTAATAACTGTTGAGCTACATAGAAAAGAAATTTTAAAAAAGGGAAAAAAAAAAAAAAAAAAGAATAAACTCCTACAAAACAAGAGATGAATCCAGAACATTTACTGCCACTCCTCATCAGAATGATAAACATATTCGTTTTGGGATTTTAATTATTGAAATTCTTTATATAGTGTAGAATAATTTACTCAATAAGCAACTGTTTCTTACTTAGCAAGATGCAGATCAGCTGCACACTTTCCATAGCCATCAACAGTATCCAGCCATAATTCTGGCTGAATATTTGACAGAATTATTGGCGCCCATTTAAATTGATTTTATTCCTGGAACAGACTGAGGATACAAGCATAACCCACAAGCTGTGAATGTGTTGAAGAGATCATTCCTAATAGTATACTGCTTTGATCGCTGCCAAACCAGTTTTGATCTGTGCTTAAGGTCAATGGAACTGAACAATCAATCATCCAAAACGTTTTGGCTGTCGAGCCAATGATGTGAAGTGAAGTAGTCAGCCCTCCTCATGCAGACTACCTCACAGTATGCTCAATGTGCTCCGATTTGAGGGACGGATCAGTGCTACTTGCAGCAAAACAACCCCTCGGAATGATGCTACCAACACCTTACCTTCATACCTCCAACATTCATCTTCTCAGACTTTTTTTTTCTCTCAAAATCAGTTTGGTTCTCCAATTGGGTTGTTGCAAATTTCAGTTCAGCTTTAAAGTGTTGACTTTGGTTCTATCTTGGTAGGAACCATTTCCATGCAAATACAAAGAATCACTTCTTTTCAGTAGAGAGGAACACTGGTTTCCAAGCTCTTTAAAGTTCATGGCAAGCTTGAGCTGTGGTGAGTACTGGATTGGTGCTGAGGGTGGTAGTTTTGGCCTTTATATAGACGTTGGCAACATAGTGACACATCAAAAGAACTTCTATTTATGTAAAGCTGTTTGAACTGATGATCTAAATTCACTGCTGTTTAAAATGGCTATAAAAGACTTTCCCAACTTGTGTGAATATACAACTCTCCTTTTAGATTTTTGACCGTTGTTTCCAATTGTTCTAAGAAGCGGTCACTCCTAGTGCCAAATAATGTCAAATACATTGATTCAATGCAGAGAAAGAGAAACTACAGCCTGCCAATCAGTTGTTGACCTTTGTAGAACCCTCAAAAAGATTAAGGTGATCTTGTAAATACTTAATGCTGTGTGAGTAATTATGACCCTCCACAATATAGTCAAGCATGTGTAGGCAATTCTTATAAAAATATTACAGTAGTGTGTTTATAGTCTTTCATATAAATCAAAAATAGCCTTAATGTGTACCTTTTTTAATGTTGAAGCAATGTTCATTGTTCTAGTTGAACAATTGTTCAATTTGAGGAGGCTGAAAATCTTGCTGAAGACTGATACATCTTCGTCTTCCTCAACAAAAAGATTTAGACACTAAAATAACAGATGCTACACAATAAGAAATAACTTGAACATGACATGACACTGTATTGCAAAAGCTTCCTAAGTCATTTTGGACTAGTTTCTGGTGAAAATATCTTAGTACACTTGAAATAAGTATAAGTAACCTGTCAGCAAGATATTATTTTCAGCAACAATAATACTTATACTACAGGAATTTTTGTTTTAATTACTTTTCCTACAATATTGATGAAAAAATACTAGTTAAATTGAAAGATAATTTTAATTATAACAAGACATTTTTCCCCTTTTATTGTGAAATAATTTGCCAATCAAACTTGTATTTTTTCATAAACGCAAGCTCCCATATCTCACTGAATAGTTACAGCTAAGTTAATTTTGTAGCCTTTGTATTACTGCAGTGAAGACTTTATGTGTTTTTGCTCTTTTGTTGTGCATGAAAGAATAAAAAATGCAAGCACAAAGCCATCTATAATGTTTCTGGTCAGAAAGAGCCATTATTAACAAATGAAAAAAAAAAAATACTGAATAGACATGAAACTTTCAAGGCATGACTGACCAACCAAAATTACTTCAAGAGTGTATTATTAGCGGGTCCAGGAGCCTACAGAGGAATGTAGAAGAACATATAAAGTACTGCAGGCCACATCTGCCTCACTTAGAATCAGTGTTCATAATTCATAAATGAGAAAGAGTCTGGACACCATCTGCATCAAAGAATGACCAAAACTATTGTAGAAAAACATTAACACAAAGACCTGATTGACTAAAATTTGTTTTTTAACTGTGACAAAAAACAATTACAAAATGATTTGTAAGAACTGTAACTGTAAATCCCCAAAACAAATAAATATGCCTGTCATTTTCGCATCACAGGCCAGGCTCCTCTGCAGATTTGCAATGCTTCAAATATTTTAGCCATAGACATTGGCAACTGGGAAGGGAAGACTGTGAGGAAATGAACACAAAGCTTGAGGAAAAGGGATTTAAAGGCTTTAAGTGATGCTGGACTCACATGAAAGGTATGATGGATGCGCAGAGCCAGGTTCTCTGCCTTAACATTCCATATCACAGGTTGGGGGGAGTTAAGCACAAAGACCAAGCGCTTCTGGTGCTGGCGCACAGACTGGATGGGCTTGAGATGCAGCTCAACCTGGTGAGAGGAGGAAATAAGAAAGAGAGAGGGTTCCCATGAGAAAGACAGCAAGGTTTCCTTTTCACAGCAGTGGAACCCATAGCGCACATCATGATCTCTTTTCAAATACAAATACATGACATCAACATCAAACCTTTGGATTTTCTCCCCTTAGCAAGAACTAGGCAAAACAAAGGGACTATCATTGTGTAAACATAGATGTGTTGTGTTGTAGATTGTTCCTCTTTATCTGGCTTTTGGGGCTGTTTCTGAACTTTACTGATAAAGTGGAAAAAGACAGTGTGCTGGGTTCTCCCTAAAAGGATCTTGCTTTGCTCTGATATGCATCCTCAGAGGGATCTGAACTCTCACACAGTGGACTCTTTGTTAAAGGCAGAAAGCATAGTAAGAGGCTGGTCTCTGTTGTGATCTCTACAGCAAAGAAACTATGTGTTTGGTTCTCAGAACATTATCCAAACAGATTTTCACTGCTAGAATGAAGGAAAAAAACAAATTTCCACATGAGACCTAATTTTGTTTCCTTCTTTCCTAAATACAACTCAGCATGGAAGTCCACTGAACACAAACTCATCTAAGACACAAATCTGCCACTTTGTTCAGTAATCTTTCTGAACTTTTAAAATTATGCTTTAATTTGTAAACTTCGCACCTCAAGAATTTGCTTTCTCTCAGGCTGTTTTGGGAACTGCCTGAAAGATTTAGTGAGCTGACAGTAATGCCTTTCGTCTTAAAAGGCTCCTTTTACTCATGTTAATCCAATTAGCCCCATCCAGTGTGTCAGCAGAAAAAGCCAGTAAATCACAAACCCAGCCCATATTATGGGACTTAACGACCCTTGAAGTAATTTAATCAGTTACAGCTAACAAAAATATTGGTCCTGCTTCTTATGAAAACACAACCTTTCATGAAGGCTACTTATAGGAAAATTAAGTGATAGGATTTTTTTTTTCTTTTTTTGAGAAAATCAACAACTACACTTTGTTGTTCTTAAATTGTTAAAGATCATTGACAATCATTTAAATGATTGGTGTAAAGACAAGTTCAAGCAGAGTAGCTTCAATTATATTAACATTTTACAAACTAAATGTTATTTACTTTGCACTTTTTTCTTTCTCTGTTTTTGTAGCAAAGATCTTAAAGGGAAATTTTCACCATGGTAGGATCAACGCAAAGAGGAGAAATAATTAACTTGCATGGTTAGGTATATTATTATTCTAGTTCCAGCGTAGTGGAGGAAAACAGTCTAAATCTGCTTCAGTTGGTTTTGCTTTACTTTTAATATGGTGTGATTTACCTAAATGAAGATGAGCTAAAATAATGAAAGCATGTCGAAAAAAACGTATCCAAAGCTCTACACATCACATTGGTTACTTATCAATCCATTAACATAAAGTGGAAACCTACAAAAAAGTAATTCATAGCTCAGGTTGGAGAACCTGCTACCAGGACAATTAGTTGGACATACAGTAAGTTACAAGAAGACAGCAAGAAGTTTACCACATTTTACCATGTAGGGGACAAGGCAAACGTGTGGATGGAGGTTATCTGGTCTGAATAAAAATCAACCCCTCCATTTTCTCATCCCTAATGGGGTCAGGAGTTGCTGGTGCCTATCTCCAGCTATGTTCCGGGAGAGAGGCCGGGGCACCAGCCTGTCGCAGGGCAACACAAAAACAGACAGGACAAACAACCATGCACACACTCACACCTAGGGAGAATTTGGAGAGCCCAATTGACCTAACAGTCATGTTTTTGGACTGTGGGAGTAAGCCGGAGTACCCGGAAAGAACCCAAGCATGCACAAGGAGAACATGCAAACTCCATGCAGAAAGACCCTGGGCCAGGAATCAAACCCAGAACCTTCTTGATGCAAGGCAACAGTGCTACCAACTGCGCCACCAAATAAAAAATTCACACATTTTTTATTTTAAATACAAATATGCACTGGTTTGTGTTGTGCTATGATCAAAAATGAAAAGAAAAAGAATGCAGAATGTTGCGGTTGTAAGATAACAAAAAGGGGAATGGAATTTTGCAAAGTTCTAGATTCATATTCATACATGAAAGTGTTTGTATAATTTATCAACTATTTTTGTATCACTGAAATGTGTAATCATAATGTGAAGGTATGACATTGATATATCAATAAATGCTGGAGAATAATCTTAAAATGTAAACTCTGTAAACTCTTTAAAGCCAGGATGTTTCATACAAAATGGTTCAGAATCTTAGAACCATTGATCAGTTTTCAATTATTTAGTTAGCGCATTCACATTAATGAGGAAAAATAAGAATTTCATATTTTCTTGTAATCATTCAAGATTCTGACTGAAAATTAGGATCAGATGTTTTCTACTTAAGAACGTCAGTGTTTTGTTTTGTTTTTTTATTATGAATAAAACCACTGCCGTATTTACAAAATCTGTCCCAGATAAAGTAATTTAGAAGGAGAGAGAAGCACTATGAAGAGAGAAAACAGAAGCATCAAAGCCCAAATATTTTACCCCAGGAGGAGAGGAACACAAAGCAGAACATTTAAAAACGGCGATGCTGCAAGAATCATTGAGACAGTGAAATGGAAGAAATTACCAAACACTTATCTATGAGGCAATCTGGATGAGGATCTAAATAAACAGATCACAGACTCACTGTCTTTCCTCCAGATGCCCCCCCTCCACCTCCTCTTCTTCACAACACTCGTCTTTACTCCAACACAGTGTCTGGAGTAAAGACGAGTGTTGTTCCTCTGAGAATAATAACAACCAAGATATAATCATACCTGGCTTGGCTTTGAGGTCCTGGCTTTGAGAAATGGATCAGGGGGGTAAAAGAAGAATGAGAGCGAGGGGGAGACTTGTTAAAAAAAAAAAGGAGGAATTTTAAAGCCAGACAGAAACATTTCCAGAAGACGTGAGTCACCTGAACACACACGCATAAACAGAGCACTGAGAAGGGGACCTGCCAGGAAGCAATGAGGGTCGAAAAGGGTGAAAATTGTGATAATTCTGGACAATTTCTTTTTGAGAGATTAGGCAGATAGCAGGACTGGGCTTGAGGTTGCTAATTAGTATCTAATCGCACTGAAGTGACAAATAGAAAGACTTGTCCTGGAGTCGCATTGGGAAGTGAGTCTTATGAGTAATCCTTTTTTAATTTAAAGTGTTAAAAGTCTAATAAGAGGTGAAAGTAATCCATTATTTGATTAATATTACCCCCTCTGAGTCACGGTAATGTATTTTAATGAAAAATGCGTAATGAAAAAGGAGTTCCCAGCAGCTTCCAATATTGTCTGTTTTTATTTAACGGAGCCATTAAGCAAGGATTTACAGAATGAAAGCCACAGGTCACTCCTCTGACAGCAGATTCTCCAGTTAAAGGTGCATTGGACCTTTTAACCAGGGACATTTCAAGATCCCGAGCTACTAAACATTCATAACAACTTGTTTACAGTTGTAGTTTTAGAATAATGAGCACACAGACATTTATGACCAAAATAAACTTACCAAAATCTCAACAAATAAACCTCTTGCTGTTAAACTACAGTCATAAATCAGGACATTTTTGGTTCTTCATATTAAATGGGATTTCCTGTTTGACTTATTAAGAACATATTTGACCAAGATTCCTTTGAACATAAATACATATTTCTGCCTTTGTTGACACACATAAATATTTTTTTAAGTAATTACCAAATTTTCCAGAATAAAAGCTGCAATTTTCTTCATACTTTGGCTGATTTTGCACTGACTTTGCTGCCTTCTGTAGCTGGTAGGAAAGCTAATCACAGGCGTAAAGATAGCTGGAAGAATGATTCCACAATTGGATGCTTGAATAATGTTCTGTGAGACTTGAGAGACAGTTACCACTTTCTGGTGGTTGCCAAGTTGTTGGCAACCTGGCAAAGTCAGTGCATCAGAAACTGACAGCAGACTTTCAAGCCAAAGTTGGCCGTTTCTGTGAGTTTGTTATAAAGCAAATGAACACTAAATGTCACCAGAACCTTTCATCAATTGTCAAATGTGTGAGGTCTCTCTCACATTTGACGATTTTTAAATAAATGTGACTTATAGTCTGGAAAATACGGTAAGCACAATTCAAGGCCATTTTTTGCAAGTTCAGTTTCCATGTTCAGAAAACTGTAAAAGTGTTAAATGTCCATGTCTTAAATTAGGTCGAGGAATGACTAATAAATGAGCAAGTAATCCACAGCAAGTGTGGGTTCCAGGCAGAGAGCGGGAAATTTTAATCATTTGAGACTTGAGAATTAATTACTTGTAAACATCAATGGCAGACAGAGGATGACACCAGGAACCCACAGCATCACTGGTTTGCAAGTGATTGTTGAGGACTGCAAGTGCAAGTGATTATCAGGAGCAGAAGCAGCTGGTGTTAACATCTCTCCCCGTAGATATGCCATCATGAGGTTCTGGCATATCTTGTGGGTTTGGCAGGAAACCTCTTCAAAACAAGATGGGCCTGGGAAGAAGAGGTGCAGAAAACATGGGAGTACCTCTTGTGATTTCTGCCGGGATAAGCCATGTTTGTTTGGATACAGGAGGCTGGGGTTTATGAATTATTAGGAGGGTGAGACTGGGATTGAGAGGGTCCTGGGGTGTGTATGCCAGCAGTCACTGATGTAGGTTTGTCCAGGCATATCGTGTTACTGAAATTAGATTTCACACGGGGGAGGACAGCTGGAGCAGTGCAGGCATGGCAGATCAAGAAGGCAGCATGTAAACGATGGAGTTATACAAGAGAAACAATAACCAAACCAGGGAATGTTGACTCCAAACAACAAACCCTACCAACTGAAATAGTAAAAAATACATTAAAGATTTGTTGCAACAACCTTCCAGGCCACTCAAGTCTTCTCTGCATCACAGAACCAAAGATGGAAAAGCAGCATTCAGCTTCTATGCACCACAAATCTGGAACAAACTCTCAGAAAACTGCAAAGAGCCTGAAACAGTGAGTTCTTTTAAATAAAGGCTAAAACCCCACCAGCTTAGAGATGCCTTTGATTAGTAGTAAGTGGAACATTTATCAACATATTTGACATATATTTGCTTGATGATGGCATTTGACAAAACATAATATTTATTGCTGGTTTCGTGATCAGTAACTCTGTAATGTTTTTATGGTGTAAAGCAAGAAGATGTCTCTTTGTTGTAAAACAAACCCACATAGGTGCTTGTAAATCCCTCTGGTGATTGTGTGCTGTAATTGTTGTGGATGATTTGTTTCTCCCGTCCTGAGTGTGTGGTTCTAATTTTATGATCTTCTGAGGCGAGTAAATTACACTACCTTTCAAGAGTCTTTTACAAAGAGTGTGCATCAATATGGTCATGTGACACCCTTTTAAGTCGAACACTGTACCCTGTGGCGTACATGGCAGTCGACTCCGCAGGATGAGCACCATGTCAGAGTGGTCTTGCAGGAAAAGGGAGTTTCCTTTATTGACAGAGGTAATTAAGAGCCTGATGAGCCTCGGCGATTCAGAAGAAAACCCAAAACATCCTATAATTAGGCAAAAAAGTAAGGCTAATCTGGCCAAACACTCTCCCTCCCAGGAAACAATTATCAGCTCAAGAAAGAATGAAAGCACAAGGCGTCCCAAAACATGAACATCAGGAGCTCACTTTAAGGAATCGGTAAACACACAGACACTTGAAATTACAACAAAGAAGGATATCACAAAGCAGCACTGCTAAGGTTAGCTTAAAATCAAACAGCTTGAACCTGCCAAGGACCAATTTTTTCAGTTATCTGATGTGTGTTTGTATATGAGGGTGTATCTTGTCTGTCTACATCTTGGTTCTTTCTGGATCATTGCAGTTACACAAAGGGAGGAAGGAGGAACATGGACCTGTAGTCAAGGAGCTCAGTGATGGAAGCAAGGTGAACGAATGGCTCTTATCAGTCCGATCCACATTTTCCAGCATGATAGGGACTCTACCTGGAGCCTTTCCCCATGAACTGTGATGCTTATCAGTCTGCACTCTGCTCAATGTCAGACATTGGAGAAAACCAAAGGAGAAGAAAAAAGACCAAAAGACGTCACAGTTAGATGGGGCGTTTGGATAAAAACCTTTAAAAAGATTGGAACTTGCATCCAGGGATTTGGATACTTGCAAAAGTATCCAAATCCCTTAAATGGATCTTGTTGCCTTTGAAACCACAAACTTCCATGTATTTTATTAGGTGGCTAATTGTGAACTGGGAGGAAGTCTTACATGGTCCATTGCAAGCATTTAGATTCAGCCCCCACCGCAGAGTTAATCCTTTGTAGAACCCGGGCTCACAGCACTAACAGCTTCTGGTCCATTGAGGGACGTCTCTGTACCCTTTGCACATTA
Source organism: Poeciliopsis prolifica (assembly GCF_027474105.1). Taxonomy (NCBI): domain Eukaryota; kingdom Metazoa; phylum Chordata; class Actinopteri; order Cyprinodontiformes; family Poeciliidae; genus Poeciliopsis; species Poeciliopsis prolifica. The sequence continues at coordinate 1,836,526 of NW_026562435.1, read as the reverse complement.
GAAACTGAATCTTTTGCTCATTTTTGGAATACCAAGAAGATGGCTTTGCCAATGATTCTACTACATGAACATCCTTTGATCTGAACTATTCCAGTGCAGCTCTGGCTGTGTGCTCTGGGTCCCTATCTCTATGTCCACTAACTTTAAAATTGTGCAATTTGACATTTTGAAAATACATTTGCAAAATGAAAACATGCCACTTTTGAAAAAACTCAAATTTTTCAATCTGTAGTTTTGGTGTTTGGAGTTGGTGGTTTTCTGGCCATATCAAAATGAGTGTACTTTGCAAAATTGCAAGGAAAACACTTGTTTCACATCACACTAATGACATGATTAGCAACTGGATGTTACTACTGGCAGAAAAAACAAAGATGACAGAAAGTGGCACAAGATGATGGCATGGCATGTTTTTTAATGAGTTATTGCATGAACAAGCTTACTCACGTTACTTCAATTCCATGTTTCTGCTTAATGCAAACACACAATTGTGAAATTGTGTTCTTCCAACATCAGCAGAATATCAAAGTTTTGCCTACATTTGTAGTAGGAACACAACTATTTTCTTCCTCGAAAGACAATAGGTTTTCTTTCAGGGTTGACCTGCATTTAACTCCACCCATCTTCTCATCAACTCTGGCCAACTTCCTTGAAGGTGTTGGTGAGTTTGCAGCTGTGACATGCTCTTTCCATTTTCTGCTGATGTGCTTAATAGTATTTTCTAACCAACCTTTTCCCTAACCTGTTCCAGTTTCTCTTTATGGTGCTTTTGGTTCACAACAAACCTCCCCTGCAAGAGTGATTTCACTTCTCAGGGGTTTTGTAAGGATAACGGGTTGCGATGAGTCCATGTCACACTTTTGAGTTTTCTGTTTGTTAAAAATGTTGAAAAGTAGATATATTTTACCTCCACAAGGTGGCACTACTTTGTGCTGATTTATCACATAATACAAAAGGATTGTTTGGCAGAGATAAAATGCAAAAAAGCAGACTTTAAAACTCATATTAAAGCCAATACATTTATGTGTTAAGGGGATTTAGAGAATCATTGATTTCTATATTAAACAAGCAAAGTCAGAGCAGAAAATGCGAAAGCCTAATCTTAGATTCCATGTGTGCATGAGTGAATTGACTGGGCCTCTTCTGATGTGCATGTGGTTCTACTGCTTAAGCTCCCCATAAATGGACATATAATGAGACCACAATCCTGGTATCTAATGGAGCATTGTGGAGGTGTGGATAACAGTGTGCTTTTCTGCTGTTCTTCAATCTAACATTTTCATTTTAATGTGCATTTTTAAAGAAAAGAAATGCATTTCTTCAGATGCACAGGGAGTGTGTGCAATGTTGCCAAATTGTGATAATGTCTGTAGGCCCACACAGTTGGCTGCACCAGCTGTGTGGACCCGCTGATTAAATTTGCATCAGCCGAAGCTGAAGTTTCAACCAAAGCTTGCTGGTTTGTGCTACGAACATAATCTAGTTTACATTTTTATTGACACAAAACCTAAAAGGCTTAAACAATGTCTGGCAAAAGGGAATACGATGTGGAAAAATCCTGGCTTCAGTGTTAACGAACCACTAAGAGCAGACCTGAGAGCAAACTTTGCCGGCTCCCGATGTGTGTGTTTTGTTTAGTGTGTGAGCTCAGCTTTGATCTGTTCTCACCGCCTATTTGTGCCTGGTGAGCTCCTCCAGCCAGTCACTTACACAGTCTATGATATCTGTGAATTCCAGCTGATAAAGCAATCATCTGCTCTGCCTCACCCTGATCAGGGTCTGCTGCTGCATTTGATGTCTGTTGTACTGATTAGAGAAAGAGGAACGATTTGAGATATCACCGGCCCGTTTGTTTATGCCCCCCCTCGGGACTCTCTTTTGAAATGCTGTATTTTGTGCCAAGCTAATACACGTTTCCAGCTCGTCGCCATGGCGCAATACACTGCTCGAAAGCAAATGCATGTGGAAAAATGCTAAAAACTTGATACCTGGATCTTGAATCCAGAGCAGAGGAGTCAGAATGAGGCAACTGTTCTTTCTTTGGGTGAACCTGTAAAAATATGACTACAACATCCCTGAAGGATTAAAGCTCAAATGAAATATGAGCAGGCCACTTTGCCTGAATCTCATTTTCTTTAAAGTCAAAGTCACTGTCATTCCCTGAAACCGTGAAATCGTTTCATACTTCTTTTTAGGAAACCACAGTGTAGTGAAGCCTTGCGTTTCATCCAAGCACTACAGTTTTCATGCTAACTCTTACTTCGCCTATTTATAGGTAATGCTTTCGAATCAAGTCTGTCCCCGCTCTCTTCGGGGGCCTGCACTAGTAAAAGAGAGGAGAGGGGTTTCTGTTACTCTGTTCAGGGTCACTGAAGCTGAAGAAAACATCACGTCTTATTTCAGACAAATGCTAATAACACCAGGGAAAGATAAAAAAAAATGTCTAGACATGCTTATGTCAGAGCTCAGAACTTTATGAAAACAAAGACTTAAGAGAGTATGAAACAAGAAGTCTCATATTTAGAGGACGTAGATATTAAAAATCAAGAGTTTAAGAGAGGAAGAGGAAAAAATAAGCAGGTTAAATCTACACATTTCTATCTGGCAGAATGAATTTCGGATGGTCTGGTGCAACCATCAACTTGACTCATAGCTCCTTAAGAGATCTTAATGGAAAATGAATTACATGCCACTACTCTTTTGCATCTAGAGAAATGGCATTTCAGTGTGAAAGAAACACTGACATGGATCAGCAATAGCAATAAATAACAGGGACATCTGATAAATTAGGTGACATCAGTTAAACCATCTCATAGGCTGGTCACCATAGCAAATTTTGCTGGATGATAAATTATCTAAGAAGTTATTACACAAAGTGACAATGCTGTTGTTTTGAGATCATTCCTGTAATATCACTGAAAGCCTTAAGAATGGAAGCTTATCCCAGACCATGATGTATGCACAGTGACTACTGAGTTACTCTGTTGCACCTACTGATAGAGTATTGGTGTAAAAAGGACTGGGTTGGAACCAGAATGCTGACTCTGAGTCATGTTTATCTGTGGCTAACAGTTCAGACTCTGCAGAGCGCCTTTACTGGCGCACGCAGGAAATGCTATAGAGAAAGAGGAGATGAACCACGACTTTCACACAAAGCAGGCTTCACACAGTGCACCAGCATCAAGACTCGGCTGTGCAGTCGCTCACTGTGACTCAGAGGGTCAGTTTGTGTTTTCATGTTGCAGACGGACGACACAGGGAATGTTGCAGCACAGAGCGATGGCCCTGTGCTGCAAAGCCATCGCTCAAAACACACCGGCGCAGCCTGCTCTTCAGCCAACATGCTACACCCTCTCTCTGAGGCGAAGAGGAGAGCAGAGAGAGAGAGACTTCATCTGCACACTGATCAGGTTGAAAAAAAGCAAACTGATGCTAAAGGAGGAAACTGATTTATCACACCTCAGGGTTACATAAAATCTGTTCAAAGTAAAAGAAAAAACATCCACTGTATCTCTGCAACACGTGGAACTTTGAGAAACCCCAAAACAACATCAGAATATGAATATAAACAGAAACTGGCTGATCACTAAATAAGAGCACAACTCTCTTGTGTGAACACACCTGTGGTACAGATGTGCAAAAGTTGAATGAATAGTTTTGCAAACCAACAAATATCAGCCACTCTGAGCCCGGTTTCTCTTCAATTAAGTTAAACAGACGTTATTTAGTTTCCTGTGATATGATGACATTTTTTAGTAGAATTTCCAAAAATTAAAGAAAAATGTCTCAGTAGGGTGTGTTGTGATTTTTTTCTAGGTTTGTTTTATTTCTGCAGACATCTCTATTGGAGAACCTGTGCTTTATTTTCCCGGAAATTTTTTTTTTCTTTAAAAAAAAATATTGCTAAGTAAGTTCAATTTTCAATGTATCTGTAAAGTAAAAAAAAAAAACAGATTTAGTAATTATTTTCACATCAGTATTTGGAAATCAGCAGCCAAATCTCTGATCAGTGCACTGTCACTCAAGACCATTGCTTATCTATTTTAACAGTAGATAAGTTAGATTATGTGACAAACTGGGTCAACCTGGAATGGACTGCAGCACAACCATTAATTATATAAGAATCTGACATACACCACTAAACCCAACATATTTTCTAACTCAGCCATTTGCAATCCAAAAAGTCATTTTTCCCTCAATCCAGCAAAACAGAGCCACAAATGTTACATGAACTGTTCTGTTTCTATTTTTAGGTTTAAAATAAAGAAAAACATAAAAGTTGGTAAAATAAAACAAATGGAATGACTAACCTCTTTTCTCTGGGATGCTGAAATAATGTTAAAAAAAAAAGTTTTAAACCTGAAGACAAAAAAATCAATCTAAGAAAATACTTCTATTGTGGAAATTAAATACCATTATTCCATAATAAAAGAGAAAAAACTACTAAAAACTTGCTTTTGTTATTTGAGCTATACTTAAAAACATTAGCTAGTTATGATAAATTTTTAGTCAAAAGTATTAGGAGCCACTGTGGAAGGTTAAAAAGCCACTTGCGGCTCTGGAGCCTCATGTTGCAGATCCTAAAGGCTCCTGTGTGGGACAGAAAGTTTGTGCTTGACAAACTTAATGATAGTTAATAAGGTTTTTATTTGGAACCTTGATGATATAAAATCATTATCAGCTTTAAGGTTTGGGAGAAACTCTTTCACAATGTAATCTCTTGATCGCAGGACAAACTGTTTACTTGGAGCCTTCACGGATAAATAATGGAGAACAAAGTGGCTAGCTCTGCTCTTTCAAGTGACTGTGGCCAAGGAGATTTGAGATCTCTTTATCTCTCTTTATTTACCCATAAATCCTTTAACCTATCAGACAACCTCTTCTTCCTGTCATGAAAGATTAGAGCCAGATTAAGCTGGTGACGTTATGTCTCCAGCACACTCCCGCTGAAGGCTGGCAGAGGAGGTATTTGAGTCCAAACAGGGCTCTGTGCTCCACAGCTCAGGTGGATCAGAGTGGGTAGAGGTGCAGGTTGTCCTTCAGGGGCTCTTATCTAATCAAAAGCAAAAATCTTGAGAACCACAGTGAGCTTCAGCATGGTCAGCTGGTGCCAAAGTGACGTTCTGTTGCCAAGGATGGACTATAGGGTCAGCTGAACCTACAGATATAAGAAGATGACTAGACTCCACAGCCACATACCAAGCTCACTAATGAAAGAAAACATTCTGTACATTTCTGACAAGAAAATATGAGGCTCCCTGGAAAAAAATGATAAACTTTAACTCTAAGGAGACTTGTAGAGTTTTAAGGGATTAAAAAAAAAAAAGAAAAACAACCGAAAGCTAAATCGAGTTAGCCTATCAGTGCAGCTATTCAAGCTTGAAATAGCATCTTGATGCTAAACAGGTAGCAGAAGCACCAAACCCCCCAACGCTAATGTCAGCGATCGATCACTGTCCACATTTCTGAAGAAGTATTTCAAAACAAGTGCTAAATGAATGATCAGGGGTTTGCACCAATTTGATAGATGAATAACCTAAATAACAGATGCAAAATAATAGATATCTTAGTTGTTGAGCCCAGTTGTCAATTTATTCAATAATGTACCAGGAAGAAGCGATTTTAAATTGGAAATGGTGCTTTTTTTTAACATGGTTTTCTATTAAAATACAATTTATTGCAATTTTTTAAAGTGATTACAGACCCTGAAATTAACTCCATTAAAAAAATTTTGAGTCCAAGCATTAATTTGTAGATAATGCAGACGTGGTTCAAGCTATTGATTTATTGTGTTATCAATGGTTACATCCAAAGAATACGAGGGACTCACTTTGCATAAAAATTTCCTCACATGCAGAAAAACTGCTGCAAAAAATGTTTCTGGATCATCATGATCACATTTTGTGTGACAGGTTTTGTTGCAGCCAAGAAGATCAGGCCAGCTCCCGAACTGTCTTCTCCTTAGGAATGTGCTATACATCTGCACATAAACTGAGGCCTTCACTTTTCACAGTAAAGTGTCCTCATACAGTTTATGTGTTTGGAATGAGCATCTTACATTTCTATCCAAAAAGACCACCATGAGCATGATCAAAATACAAAATGGGCACAATACTAGCCAACATTATCAAGTAATGTTGACACTTCATGTCACAACCCCAAAGACATGAAGTGGATCAAAGATCAGAATGTTTACATTTTGGACGCATCTCCAAAAACTATGAATCTGTCAATTAGGAGACTTCAGTTTTCACATAGAAACTAAAATCTATCATAACTGCAGACATTATGACAAAGGAAAAATTGTACATCTCATAAATTTGGTGCATTTGCTGAGACTAGCTTTCAGAAAATTTAAAGTGACTTTTAGTATTCTGCAGAACAGCCTAGAAAGAAGCAAAAAATAAATAAAAAGCTACACAAAGTTGTCGACTATAAAGGAACATTCACAATTTAAACCTGTGATATCTAGGTTTAAGATACAAGCAACAAAAGAAAAATGTATATCTCTCAATTAAAATAATGGAATTATTATTTGCAATTATCATCTCTGAGAAATCGATTATCAAATGGATATTATTATCATTATGTTGTAAAACTCCTCAGGAGTGCAGGAACAGTTCTTCTGCTTCAGGTACCTCAAAGCTGCTTTCTGGATTCCACTCCCCAGCTTCAAGCTGCAAGCCTGTGCATGCTACCCTACACACTGTGGTGACAGTTAAAAATCCAGACATGAGACTTCTTCACACATGATTCACATTCAAGGTATGGCTGACGAGTCACAGTACTGCCGCAGGGACTGCGGCACCAAACCTGAAGATTGGGAGGAACTTCACTAACAGGAGATTTGAAGAGGACCAACAAAATACTTGATCCTTTTCTCGTTCTTTGAAAAAACCTTAAGGTTCAGCTAAAGAAAGCTGATGTGATCAGGTTCAGATAATGGTCGCTTTACTTGGTGAATCTGTATGAGTTCATCACATACTGCTATGTGTTAAAAGGTTACACCAGTGTGTGGATTTTCTCACAAGCTGGACATGAGAGGATGGCCTTTTTCAGGCGCTAGATAGATGAGGAGGTGGAGCTAATCTAAATCAAGTGGGACAAAGTTCAACTTTAGTCTTAAGAAAAAGATATCCTCAGACTTTTCTTAGCTTTGTTTTTCAAGTGTGAATGACTCACTCTTGCAGGAGTGCTGTCTGGGCCCTCTGCAGCATGTCCTCTCAGGTTAATGACGTGGACCTCCTGAGACAGACTCATGGTGCCTTTGCTTGCACAGCCTGACATGGCGGTGAAGCTCTTCAGGATGGCCTGCACAGGGTGTCCAGTCCCGACCGGCAGCAGCTCACATGGACTGCGAAGCAATGGCCCTACAATGCAAAAACATCACAAAGAACACACACATCACATATATGTTAACGGAATATATATTTGCAATATATATTCTGTAGCAAAAATGAACATCATCCAGGCAACTAGACAAAAAGAGTTGAAGTTATGATTGAGTCGTGCATACACAGGGGAGCAACCTAAAAAAGGACAGGATTATGTTTTAATTATGGTCTATGTCAGAGCTTACTATATATGAAGCTACATTTAAGCAACAAGATTTATGGGTTGTTTACAGGCTGCACTGAAGAATGAGGGCATGCCACACTGTACACTTCTGTTCTGTCTGCCATCTGTACGACCCACTTACTCAAAGCCAGGGTCTTTACTTTGTCACCAAAGGCAGCGTGGTACGTAACAAGATTCAGTCGTTGAAGAAATGCAGCACACCGCCCAGTAAAATGTGACTAAACAGGGTCAAGTTTTCACCTCTCAGTTCATCCAACAGCCTTGTACCAGTCAGGGCCCGCTAACATTTCAAATGCACCGCATTAAACCAACAAAGCTTGCCAACAGCAATCTGATGGAACATGTGGAAACAATTAAAGTTTGAGCGCAAGACAGTTCGATGGCAATTGTAAATTTTTCCCCGACTGAAAACATAGTGCCTCAGCAGAAGGATAAACCGCTGGGGAAAAGTCGGCTTCTTTTTCAATCTCGAACACACAGCCATTGTTTTCTCTTTCTGTGCTCGCCAATAAGTCTATGTTAGATCAGCATAACGCTGCACATCACACACGGCACAGCTCCCCTGGGTTTGTTGTGAGAAAATCAGGCACATTTTACTGTTCCAATACTTGTCTGAGGAGGGAAAAAGCTATCTCGAGCTGAATTTTATGCCACCTCACCATTTACCCAAACACAGGGAGAAAGAAGCTTATTAGGAGCTTCAAGATCATGTTTAAACTGATTTTAAAAAGTAAGATCCCGCAAAGTGATAAAAACAGAAGGCCTAATGGCAAAAACCTGTGGTGGATCAGTATTTCCACACTCTGCCTTTGACCCCGATACCCGTTTCCTCCCAAAGGAGCGCAGGCAATTCCCTCCCTGAACGTCACGTCTCACTCCCACAAACACATCCGAGGGCACTCCGACTCACTTTTTCCCCCCCACTCACATGGAGAATAACAAACAACCGCCAAACAAACAAAGAAAAACGCAGCTTCTTGTCAGAGACGTCCAAGAGATTACAGCACCAGCTGGAGAGTGATCTGATTTTCTAATTCTTTGAGAGCACATCAGAACAAAAGATAAAAAGAAAGGGGAAAAAGTAAGGAGACTACACTTTTTTTGCCAGTACACATTTAGGTAAATAAGACAGGTAAGATAGTTTAGAGGTTTTAAAGAAAGTTACTGTTGAAAAGTTGATAACAGTGGATAACTTTATTTTCTTGGTTCCTGAAATTTGGGCTAGTCTTAACCAAGATCCAAGATTAGAGCAAATTAATTAACGTCATTTTTGTGGATTTTTATAATTAACTGCTTCTATTTCCTGATAGTTACATAGGGCAGAAACAACCTACGTGTTTTATAACCCAGTATGTGTTTCACACAGGAAGATAATTGGTGGCCTACCACCTCCAGCCCCCATTTCCTTTGTACTTTACCATTGGAGTATGCTCATAATCGTCCAAACAGCTAAACTTCATAAAGTACTGCTCACATAAGTCAACATAATAATTTTGAGTTTTTATTTTGGTGCAGCCTCATTTTATTAACAAACATAGACACATTCTGTAAAAATTTGGCAGTTTCAAGAGTTTCAATAAAAATATACAAACAAAAGCAAAATGTTTTTTCCTACTGTTAATAATTAGGGGTGCAGCAATACATCAGCCCTTATTTCTTTCATTTTGGGAGATCTGCAATCAGCTGATACATGTAAAGCCGATCTTATACACTGATTCTTATCTTCCTCTGTCTCCTTTTCATTTGCCTCGAGAGGGATGACTGACAGACCTGCCACCAAATCACATCTGCATATGCACAGTAAACAATAGTCACTCCACTTTTCCTACTTTAGCTCTTTCATTGCAATATTTTGCCACTCTTCCAATAAAAAGAAATGATATTGGTTGAAATCAGAATCAGTTAAATCAGTCTTTTTAAAGACTGTGATCACTAAAAAAATTACAATCACTGCACTTATATTCTGATTATTATGGTTAGAATATAATCTTTATTGTTTATTTGTAGGGTTTTTTTATGCAAAAAACCTTCAAGTAAAAACCTGCAAAACCTAGCAGTAGTTGTGTACAAGTGCATTCTGTGCAGAATTCTACACCTTTTTGCCTTCCTGTTCTTCATATACTAAAACTGTTATCAGCTGGTCGATTAGTTACGCTTTTCACAGCTCGTAGTTCTCCCCTTGTAGTTTCAGCATATGCATAATAGTATGGGACGGCACTCCTTAGGTTTTCACATTGTGATTGAGGATCTTGTTCACAAGCGGACATATTTGTCACAGCCAAACTTTTCTTTTTTATGAGCAAAGCGTACATGTCAGTCTTCTTTTAGCCAGTGGGGAAAGAGAAATGCTTCACTATTGCATGTTTCATATATAACAAAACCTAGTTCTGGACCCTCTGTTCAAGGGACCAACTACTCTGATTTATATTCAAAGAATCTGCTACGAGAGTTATCTACAGGAGGTATGGTCTGAACTGCCTTAACCCCTTCAGAAGCCCTGAACTGTCCCTTTAGTCAAAAATCTTGGTTCTGTTTCCAGTGCATATGTCATTTCTATTAGACTAAAACCAGAAGACACAGGAAATAAAGCTAGCATCTGTTGGTTCCACCACATAATCTGTCTGCCTCTCTCCCCCACTTCTGTCCTCATTTTCAGTTATTCTTCTTCTTTCATCACTGGTTGTGTTCTATCCGGGTCAGGTCTTTTACGCAAACCCCAGTAAGTCATAGAGGACACACAGGCTTTTAAATTTGGATATTGACATTTAATTGCTCATACTCGTCAAAAGTGAACCTTTGTGAGATAACCAAATTAAGTTGGTGTTGAAAAACTTGACACGGTTCTATTGCAAATGTATCAAGTAGGTACTACTGTATTTATGTAACAGTTTTATGTCTGAAAGTAGGGCATATATATAATTAAGAGATTTCAATGAGTTGATATATGTTTCTTATTTGTACCAAAGGAAACTCTGCACATTTAAAACTGAGTTAAAGAAATAGCCCTTTGAAGCCATTGAAAAACAGCTGCTTAAGCATTAAATGCTAATGCTGATTGCATTATCAAGAGAAAGATCTGAAACAGTTCAGTTTTTGATTCTTGACAGCCACTGTAAAATGGAACAAACAAACAAAGGCTCAGAAATAGATTAGTTTGTTTAGATTATGAAATCCAGAAAAAACATGGCTGCTGTCCAGACTGCTGTAGTTCACTGGAGCCACAAAGGCCTTAAAAAGCCTAAGGGTAGCTTGTTTTGAACATTAAAATAAGCTACATAATAGCTTAAAAGTGTCACGCTTCATTTCGGACAGGCATCAGGAAAGGCAACTTTCAGTGACAGTCGCTGGTGTAAAAACCACGTGTAATAGTGAAACAAGACTTTGTGGTTTTAGCTCTGAGGCTGAGAAGTTAAAGCACTTAGAAACTTTCACCGCCTCGCTTATTCTCTCTGGTAGTCGGTGGCTTCAGAAATGAAGCTACTGGGACTTGAGTTGAGTCTCAAACTGAATTAATATGCTACTGAATCAAGAGTCAGTTTCCTTAAAGCTCGTGGCAACAGAGAATGTGCACCAGTAGCTATAAAATGTGATGTTCAAATTGACGCCCCTTTTCTATGTCTTATTATTTGTGTTCAGAGCAACAACCACAAAGAGAAAACGGATACCTAACACACAAATGCGCTTCTAGCATGACTCACTGGTAGGTGTGTGGAGGTGTCGGCATGCAAGCCAAAGCATTGGCTTTTTGTTGTAAGGCAAGATGATCTAAAAAAAACTGAACACTTAATTTCATCAACCCAGCAAGCTTTGTCACTGTTCTTTTGATATCTTAAGATAACTGTGCTTTTTCTCAGAGTAACTGTACCTTCACTGTGTTCTTCAGTAAACAGGGTGGTTCTCCTTGTGACTGATTTTATACATATTGAAAGAAAATGATCTGGAATATTCATAAACCACTCTGCTGAGGTTGATGTCTCCACCATAGTAACATCAAAAGACTGAGATACAATTTGTAACATCAGCTCAGCAAAAGACACCAATTCTGAATCTTTCGATCTGTATTAAACTGAAAATGAAGATGAAAAGCTGAAAGTTTTTTTAAACTTAACTCTTCATCTCATTTTATGTTCTAGCTTAAAGTGTTGTTATGGACATTTATATTTGAAAACATTGTTATTCGTCAACATTTTTAGAGGTCAAAATATAAATTGTAAAATCTGAAGCTGTCCTTCATTTTAGTGAGCGTAACACTTTTCAGTTGTGGTCAGATTCTCCAGAGTTCATGAGCAGGACTCTCTGCAGAATGACTGATTGTTCACAATGTGTTAAACACATGGACATGAAAGACTAAGCACCAAAGACTGACGTTCACCTTGACCCATGCTTCTAACCACACAGTTAAAAGTTTATTTGTTCAATTTTGGTTTTGGTTGAGGGACAGAGAAAGTCTCCAGTATCAAGAACGCATAACATGAGCCTAACAGAAATCTTGAATTTGCCTCCCAAGATCACTGAAGATTTTATTTGTTTTTGTAGAAGGCCATTAATTATTCTCCTTTTATTATTGTACTCTTCTTAAACACCATTGAGCCAGTCTGGTACAGTATTAGAGGTAGGACAGGAAGTGAGACAGAGAGGGAGAGGGACAGAGATAGACAGAGAGACGGACTGTGCCAGCAAACACTTTTGATATATTTGAACAGTGTGAAATCCAGCCAGTGATGTCACCAGACACTTTTCACAGTCATTTATGATTTAAACAGTAATATTGTTCAGATATTTTCTTTGAATGCATTAGTCATTCCACAGACGTTCAGTGTGTTATAAAATAAAACGGATTCAAAGATCTGTTTTTATTGCTGTACAAGCTACTCACATTTCCTACTAATCGATTTCAGTGGCAGGGGGAAAAAAATCCCTTTAAGAGACAAAATAAGAAATCAGCTGGTGACTAGACTGGTCAAAAACTCAGAAGTCTGACCTTCTTCCAATCAGTGAATGCCCCAGATACTTTCTTTTTATTTTTTCCTTTTTTACAAAAATCACTAAGAAAAACTACGCAGAAATGCTGACAAAATAAGATAATGTTATTTTTTTCGCTTCTCCCCTTTTTTTAAACTCATACTGCTCTCATGAAGTGAAATTTTCACTGATTCTTTAGAAATAAATAGGCCCAAAATGTTCACAATAATATTCCAAAAACTTTATCGTGTCTTGCACTCATTAAGTGAATATCATATTATCTCTTCTCTTTAGCTGAACATACATTATCTGTTGATCTCATGCTTTGACCACTTTGTTCCTTGGTGTGTTTGCAAAAAACAACAGTTGTTTGTTGCATCATTCATCCACTTGGTTCATAATCCATTGGAAAGCCTACATGCAGTAAAACGTATTCTAAAAATTTGTTCAGTTTCTAATATCAGGACAAATACTTTGTCAGCATATATTCATATTAAAGGCATAAACAGCCAAGTGATAAATGTACATCAGGAGAATACAAAAGCACTGATTTCTGCTTCACTGTACACTTACGGAGATACACGCCTCTGCTTCCAGGAAATACACTTTATTTTCTTCAACACTGTAACACCGAGCCAAGAAAAGGGTACAGGAAGTGATGTCAGTCTGTGTGCCAGTTAGGGACAAGGCTGATATTCCCACAAAGCCATTTCCGAAGACAAACAAACAGAAAGTTTCCCTGGTGTAACATGCCAATATAACCCACTCCCTGTATTTCTGAAGCTGCTATTGCTAATGTTTCTACGAAACAATAACAGAGAGGCAGACAACAAATCATCCTGGACATTTTTAATAAACAATGCTGATCCAATATTAAGATAATGGAACAAATAAAAAGTTACTCAATACATCTGCATCCAGAGCAAAATGAAACAGTTGGCATTTGAGGTATTGTATTAAACAAATCCTCTTCTCTCTTTCCTTTTTGCTGCAGGACACAATTCCCATGGACCACTTCAAGTCAGCAAGAAGTACATAATATTCTACCCTCTTCTGTTTTCCTAGGGTTTGGACGTAAGCTCTGCAGTATTGACATTAGCGCAGCCCACTCACCCCTGAACCTTGAGCCACTACGACAGGAAGTAACTAAAGCCTTTCATAAGGGTAGTGTAAGTTCAGTTCACCAGCGTGCCTATGAAAAGGATTTATCTCTGGACTGTAAAACCGAAGGCGCAAGAGAAGGAAGCTAGAATGGAATGAAGTGCAGAGGGAAAGGGGTCGAGCAGACACTCCATTAGGGAAGTTGTAAACTCCCAGATCAAAGTGTGAAATCTGAAGTCAAATATCCAACAAAACTCTCTTTGTAACTTAATATCAGCCACAGGCTCCTATTTGGTGAAGTCGTCTGCATAATCCCATCAGTTGGCATATAATTGACGAGACAGTTTACAGAGAGGAAATTCTACAGATTGTTCTGTCTGAAGGAGATGCGGCACAAGACTGGATATCCAGACAAAGCCTCTTTCACTCACAAAGTATGTTAACAGGTGCTCAGATAATAAATTACACTCCTGTGAATGGTGAAAAAACCTATTTAGATAACATAGAAACTAAATTCATAATAAAAGAAGAACAATCTTTTAATGTAAAAATCATAAGAATGGAGCAGAATAAACACTTAAAAGCCTGAATCAAGCCACGAGATCATGTGTTTTACATTTAAAAACAACCAAGCAACATTCACATGGAGACAACTTTTCAAGATTCTCAGAATGCCAGAGTGAATGGTGCACATGCTCTGGTATGAGATTCTCAATAAAAATACCTTGAGAATATCACAGTATTTGTTTAAAACTTTAGAGCAGCATTATGTAATATGGTGTAGCTGGAGACAAGAAATTGTTCTTACTGTTACTAAAATAGCTTTTGGATTACTATAGTTGCAAAAATGTTTTTTTCGTAGAAGAAAAATAACTATTGTTCTTAAAAGAAATACACATCTGCAAAAATATAGAATTCCACTATCTGCCCAGGGAGGAAATATAAGAGGTTTTGGTGGGGCAGTGTTGTGTTCCTCAAAGCCACATACAACCAAAAGCAAACTCCAAAATCAGTTCTTTCAAACATCATTCCTTGAAATTTGGAACTTGTCAAGATAGATTTAACACACTTTTTTTTTGCTCACTTTAGCAATAAATGATCAGATAAATGCACATCCTTACATAATACACACAGTATCAAAACTACTTTTCTGCTGCTATTACTATCACATTAGCTAAAGCTAAAGCAAAATTGCTAGCACAATCATTTCCACAGCCACATCATTATGAATATGTGACTTTTGTCCCTTTAGTTTACACCAACCTTTGCGTGTTCTTTTTACCTCAATATGAGGGAAAATAAACCCGGCAGGGAGTTTATTGTCTTCTTGTCACTGACAGTAGCATCACAACAGCACATGCTACTATTGTGCATTGCTTTGTAATGAACCGGTCAACCCTATATTCTAGAGAACGTAACATATTTTATGGGTACTGACAGTAAAGAGGCTCCCTGTGAATTAGCCCTGACAAATGTCATGGGCACCTGTTGGTAAACCATCAAAGATGTTACGAAAAAAAAAAGACTACATGACCAATTACACAGAGCATATGTAGCCACAGGCAAGCAGTGAAGATAGAAAGTGCTGCATTCCTCTCTGCTGCTAAATACAGATGTAAATCAGAGGGCTTTGAAGAGATGGATGACAAGGCCGATTCCCACAGGAACACAGGAGCCACTGTGGAAAGTGAGACAGCTGGCTGAGAACAGGACTGTGTGTGTATGACTAAACACTTTATTAGCTGTGTTACCTTCATATGTCATTACTGATGGGTGCTGACATGTGCTGTCTCGACCTATAATGTCAAGACTAAAAAATGTCGGCACAAGAAGCGACATAAAGGAGAAAATGGTTAAACACCGTTTTGAGTCATTAGATAGATTACAGGTTAATGCACTTAGCAAGAAAACAAAAAACAGCAGGAATGCTGTAGTAGCAACAGTGGTGTCACAGGATTAATATGCTTGAACTGGGAGACATTATCTAAACCAGGCAACTGCATGAAAAGTGAGTCAACAGAAGTCAAGTGCAACTGCTCTCAGTTAATCCAATGCAGTGTGATACTAAAAGTACCAAGGCATAACAGCCTGTGCTTGGCAATATACAGATAGTGTTAGAGCTGCTTGAAGGACATCTCTCTCATCAATCATAGAGGGCTGAAAAGCCATTGTATTTGACAGCAGCTTGGCAGGGGTTCAGCAGGAGCTTCCTAGTATTAACTTTAGGATTTAAACCCGGTAAGGGAAACAGGGAGGTGTGCCCTGGGGCAGTTTGTCCCATCCCTTTTAGTATCAGCTCTTTCATTTCTGCTGGATTATCTGGGGTTCTCAAATATAGTATTAATAATCCACAAATATGTTTGCCAAAAAGTGGGAATGCATTAAACAGATGCATTGAATTAAAAAAAATCTGGTGGTCAGTGTTGCAAAATTTTAGCTGAAGTTGTTTGAGCTCATCCGGCCAGTCAGTTGGAAACTCAAAAACCCAACATCTATTCCCTTTATGATCAATAAAGTATTTCTAAATTTAATTAAACACTCTTCAGTGTGGATCTTGTTACTGTAGGAAGAAAATTCTAAATTAGATATTTACAGTATTAGTGTTGCACGATAAGTGTAAACAGTTTAAGAACAGTATTTCCAGTGGAGGCATATAATCCTTTTATTGAGTGTGCTATCAACAGTTTTTGACATTTAGCTTTTTCTATCTGTCATGTCCTAGTTTGGTTCTTTGCTACCAAACTTTTTAAGATAGATAAAGAATCATCTGCCAAACAAAATCAATAATGTTTTGTCTAACTGAAAAAGAGGAGAAACAAACACAGAGTTTCATCATTTTTGGAGTTTTCTGGAAGTTTGTTCCAGATTGGTTCTGATTCTGGGGATACAGAGTAGATTTGAACCAAAACATCTGATTGATCTGGATGTTTGACAAGATGACAGTAGGTCTTTAATGTATTTTGCTGCTGTTCAATGATTTATACATGAACAGTGTATGAATAGTAAAATATTTTAAAGTTTATTCTCTGAATTACACAGTGTGATTGATCTTCTAGGTCAATCTTTGAAGAGAATGTTGCCAAAGAGACATAGTCCAGATGACAGTGCCAATGTTAGTCTTAGACAAAATGTTATTCAATTGATATTACTCTGTAATACATCGCTTTCAACTCCATTCCCATTTATTTTGAATGTTCTTTCAGTAATACTCTCTGCACTAATTATGATTCGCTAGCATAAGATGCTAAAGACAACTTAAAATGTAATCTCCCATTTTTTAAAATTTGGGTTAAAACTATTGTAAGAAAAAACTGCTATCTCATACACACAGTGTGATGTCAAATCTGCTTCTAATATAGCTAATGGATCAGAGCAAGAAAACTTTAAAAGAAATCCTTAGAAAAATTGATAATTACTGTGATTAAAGAGACATTGAGGTTACCCAAAATCTTTACTGGCAGACCAATAGTAGCTGTTTTTAAAAATGGAGATTGGGAACTCACCACAAATGTCTGGTGCATCTCTGCTAAAGACAAATGCCCATCTTTAGCTGGGCTTTGAAAAAACTTTCATAAACTGTCGACATGTTCCTAGTTAGAAATGTCCCAGTTAAGTAATATTTTTCTAATATGGTTTTACTCAGATGTCTCTGGCTTGTATGTATTTGTATTGTCTTTGTATCAACAGACATTGAGCAACAAAGTTAGGTGAAAGTATGCTGGTTTGGATCACAGTTTTCTTGGAATAGAGATATTTTTTTTTGTTTTAATTGTGCATGCAAACTGACAATCTCTTCCTCTTAAGCTCAAGAAAAAAAGCATAGGTCACCATAAACAGAGAGCAAAGCTGAAACAATGCCGAGTCTCTGTGCCAGTGAGGAAGGCCAGTGTGACAGAGCAAGAGGTGAAAAGGGCCAAAGCAGACGCCACTTTCACACACAGACTGGAAGAGGCTTCATTCCACAGGGCTTCCTCAATGAAAGGGAGGGAAAAGAAGAGGAATGACTTGTCAAATGCCATTCTGCCTCAAGTATTAACACGTACGGAGGAGCTGGGAGGACCTCTTAACTGGACAGTTAACAAAATGCAAAGTGTGATAAATAGCTGGCAGGTCAGGACAGGCACCAGACAGCAAATAAGCCCAAAAGAGTCTTTCTGACCAAAAAGAAAAACACATTATATGGCCAGACAACATACATTAAGGGAAGTACAAAGTAGTGGCTAGATTGCTTTTATCAGCAACAGTTTCCTTAACATCAATAACCCTTTTTTCAAAAGGTTTGGTTCGTTTGACGACGAAGCAGTGTGAAAGCAATCTGCGCCAGCTGAAAATGTAACAATTTTGGTCCCCTATTGAACCAAGTCTACCAGACCATCAGGTGGGAAAACACCCTCTAATTGCTATAACTAGCAAAATAATGGCCCCCGATTGATGTACTTTTCTCTGTCCTGCTCTTCACTTTTCAACCAATAATGACTTCCTAGAATAAGTAAAGGAACTCTTAATGATAATAACTCCTCAAAATCTTCCATCAAAAAATGTGAACTATCACAATAAATAAGAAGATTTAGCTATTTTCTAGCCAAGCACCAGCCTATTTGATGCTTTCTCAAATATTAATGGCACCTGTGAGTTCTTTTATTTCCTCTAAATCTTTTTTCTTCCTACTTTCACATCCATAATCAAATTCTGGAATACAAGTGGAAAATGAGTGCACTGTTTTTCTGAGAATCTATTTCGTTATCTAAGGACATCTAATGAGGATACGCTGTCATTCATTGGACAGACATTGGGTTTTCCACAGAACCATTGCAAAAACTTGGATCAGGTCTTTCAGCAAGAAAGACTTGGTGGAAGTGGAGCGGGGAAGTTGAGGCCAAAAGAGGAGTCTAGTTTGATGAACGATATCACCCTGGAGGCCATTAGCTCACACCCCCTAGAAAGACCTTCAGAATCATTCAGAAAGCTGAAACTACAGCTGATAAAGCAAAAGCCATAAAGTAACGATGTAAACATCTTCCTTCCAAGGTTTTCTCAACAAGGAAAGTATTTTCTTGTTATTATTATTCATTTTACTATCCCCCTCTTTCTTCTATGAAGTCACAGCACATGTAATTCTACAATTCTTACTCTACTATTGCCTCAGTACTCACTATTTTCCACAGAGCCGATGAACACAATGGAAAGCACACTATCACCCCAGATGTCTCCTATTACTGGCTCCGACCAAAATTATTTACACATCGTCTTACTGGAACCATGGAGAAAAAGAGCGAGACAGAGAGAGAGGGGAAGGAGGGCGGTATTCAGTTTACTCCTTCGGATTTGCGTAAGCATCCTCTTATCGGGACGCTGACAAGACATGGCAGACATGACATATCTATTCAGAGGAATGCATGTGCAGTTTTCTCTCCTTGTGGTGATGAGCTTCTGCAATCGGGAGAATATTTGAGTAAAGAAAAACACAACAAGTCAGCTGTCCTTCCATTTACATTGTGTTGTTAATTAAAGTTGGTAATGCAATGTTAAAGGAGCACTGAACACAGAGGGCCAGAATGAATCCTCCTCTTGGACAATACTGCTAAGATAAAGGCCCCACCATGGGGGCAGAGCAGACCTGTAATTAGACACAGTCAGGACTCCCGTTGCTATGTAAACATCCCAACCACTATGCCTAGAAACACGGCCTCTTCGCTGCGCCGCTCCGGTTCCTCGGCATGAATCACACAGCAACATCTGGTTTAGCGTGCTGGAATGGACTTTGTCGGTTTGGCACGCTGTCCGTGTGTGGAGTGTGTCGATCAGGACCAGACGCCCCACGCCTGCGCCTGCCTCTCTCCTCTTCCCCTCAACTACGCTGACTCTCATATTACAGTGGTTGCACAATACATTCTGGCAGTGCTGACTCTCGCAGGCCCTAAGAAAGCATTGTGGATACAGAGACAAACCTTTTGCTCAACTGTGGTGGAAGGAGGGGGGAAAAAGTTACAACCACTTCTGGCATTGCAATGACTTGTGTCTGCCAATAATATACAAAAATCCAGACAGAAGGAACTTGTTTATTTTACAGTAAACAAGGCTACATTTACTTAGGCCACATTTAAGCATGTGGCCTAAATTCAGTGTCTTTTGTGTTTTATCCTAGGGAAATCATAATTTTGACCTTTAAAATTTATAGAGAGGTATTTTAGTCATAAGCTAAACTTTACTTTTTTGGATTACATGCAAAATATTATCTGTTCAGAAACATAACACAACAAATCATTCCTAATGTTATCACTTTCCTAAAATAATGGCCTGTATCTTTTTTTTCCCCCCAAAGGTGAGTTGTTTTCTTTTTCTTAAATTATCTTCACAAAAATGGTGGTAATTTTTTTGCAAACATCACTTTTGGCACACAATTACATAAGAAAGTGACAATATGAAACATGGTGGCGGCAGGGTCATGTTGTGGGGAGGCCTGTCTTCACCAGGGAAAGAGAAGAGGGGATTTGTGCAGAATTATAGGAAGATGGAAAAAGCTAAATGCAGCACAATCCTGGAAAAAAGAGAGAAATGCAAATGCATGCTAAACTTTTTTAGATTTGTTATTCACAACATTTTTCATGAGTTTCTAGTTGCAAAGGTGCAAAATGTGACCAAATTCAAAAGATTTGAATACTTTTGCAAGTCCCTGTAATACATGGCCTGGCTCCTGAAAAACTTCATTTCCTTGCAAAACACCAAGTCAGCACAAATGTTCCTGCACATCCCCTCCCAAAATGGTGGTAATAGCAATCTGGGGAGAGGCAACCACAAAATGGTAATGATTATATGGAAGGAAAAAAAATATATGAAGACGGCAAAAAGCAACTGAAATATAGATGTCAAAGGTACACTCTGGGTTTCAGGAGCTTTGGGAGGCTCAAATCCAGGGTTGCATTTCACTAATAGCAGATTCATTATAGGGTAATCTAAACAATACTCAAGAGCTCTTCCAACTAGTTTAAAGGCAGAGCTGAGTGTTTACACAGATGCAACAACATAACAGACATATACAAAGATGAGAGTTAGAGTTTGATGTGACTATGCTAATTAATTTTAATAGAAAGCAAGCAAGAAAGAAAAATATTAAGTATCTGTTTATTCTGGTACTCTAATTGGTATTAAAGAGGAACATCTAAAACTTTGTCAGTAAACCAAAACTGCAAGCACGCTTGCTGCCAGTGCACTTTGGAGGAAAGGGTTGTCTGACTGTAAATATCTGTCCCTCGTGACACGATACAACAATGCTTCTTGCGGTATGAGGAAGAATTTAGAGGAAAACTTCATATGGGACTTCATTGTGTTCTAGATCCTGGCATTGTGGGACAGATGATGTTTTCTCTGCCCACAGCACAAACTGACTACACTGCTTTTGTTTTCATTAGAGCAAAAGTCAGCTCTGCTGAGTGCTACTCAAATCCCCGGAGAACGGAGAGGAGCTTTTAAATAACAACCTTTGGCGGCAAACAAACTGAAAGTATGAAAAACACAGCCCACAATTTATTTGCTTTGTTTTTGGAATAATTTTTTATATTTTGGGAATCTATCCCTGCACTGGCAAAGCAAAATGTTTCAGTATGAAACCAGTCTTTGTGAAATGGACATACTTCTGTCTCAGGTTACTTTGAACATGACCGTAACTACTTTAACAGATTTTTCATCAAAACATGGGGCAGAGTACCAGACTGATAAAGTTGGTTGGGTTCCCAAGCAAAGCAAAGAAAACCACTGTTGCTATCTAGAGTGGTAATGTCTCCAAAGCTTGCATCAAGCTGAGGAGACACCATGGCTGTGGTTATATCTTCCATGGATAACCATGAAAGATATCCATGAAAGATATAACCACAGTCTCTAGAACCAATATGCAGCTAAGTCTTCTAATTAAATTCTGGAGGCAGGAAAATTGGTGGAGATAAGATGAGACCTAATAGCTGTGGGCTTACCCTGACTTTTCTCTTAGCATTGCAGACAGCATTTTCTAGTGTCCTAGAAGTTATCACAAATAAAGGGATATTTCAAGTTTACTTTGTAAAATGGACAAAGTGTTAAAGTGGTTTATACTTTGATTCATCCATTGAGCAGTTGCTCTAGACAGGTAACTTTAATAGATTGTGTTTTGGTAAGTCATTGTTTAAAACCACAAACCATCTTGGTCTACGTTGTAAACAACCAAAGAGTTTTACATCAAATTTGACAAAAGTGTAAGCATTACATTCTCATGTATCACTAAGACTTTGATAGCTCTAAAAACTGAAACTCAGAGTGTTCTTCCAGTTGAAACAGATAGTTCTGTTTCATCAGAACAAAGATACTAGGCGCCGGCTCCAGTTCAGTTTAAAGCATAGTACCAAAATGTTCCATCATATGGTCTCTGCAGTTTAACTTTCTGCACACATAATTTTAGAAAGTGGTAGAATTTCTAAGACTGTTTTTCATTGTAGGTAGAAGAGAACCTGTTGCTGCTTATTTTTAGTGAGCTAGTTGAAGGAAGTCACAACAAAATAAGGCCTAAATTCAAGAAGTTTAGCTAAAAATAATCATTTAATTGAAGTTTTTATATTCATGTTCACATTTTTATTTTTTAACAAAATAAATAAACTCTGCCAGCAATTTTTGGTTTGCTTCTAGGTTAAAGTTTTTAGAGATACGGCAACTTTGACTACTTTATTCTACTTCTGTAATTTACAGCAAAGCAAAGTCATGCTTCACTGAAGCAGACCTGGTTTGAATGAGAAGGTAAAAAATAACTTTTAAGTGCTGACAGACAAGAGGCTGATATTCTCAAAACTGTTAGGATTCCTTCTGTTTCAGAAAATGCTGGAGAGAATACAGACATGCACATTTAGCAAAACAATGAACGACAGTTTGATAAAGTAGTTGGGATTAGTAGCGTTGGTTGGGGCATTTGATGATGTCATCCAGAGCTAATTTGACATAGGATGCCAAAGTTCCTAATGTTCTCTTTTTGCTTTGGTTGCTGTTCTGCTTCTGCATAATTGGTAGCATTATGGCGTCATTCCGCACAATCTGACAAGTACACCTGCTGAGGCCTGCTGGATCTTTTCATTCTGAGATTGAGTTTGTCAGCACTTTCCTGAATATTAATCCTCCTTACTCACGACTCTGACATGCACTGTCAAGAAAGGCATGCTGGGAGATAAAAGTGGAAAATCCCACAGCATAGCCTAAATTATGACTGCAGGCACCGTGGCAGAGCAATATGGAACTTCAACATGTTCATAATCAAATAAATAAATAGAACACTATCAAACAGATACATAAATGCATAGTACATAAATCCAATTTGAATACTTTATTCATCCTGAAGAGAAATTAAATGTTGCCGTAACTCATATCATTAAGTGTCTTCAGATTCATTGAAGATAGTGAAGCCGTAGGTAGGAAGTGTACCACTCAGTCTTGCAACTAATCTGAAGACGCTGTTGATTTATGACAGTTTTATGAGTGTTATAATAGAGACTTTTTTCTGAGTCTTTTTTATCTAATCCTGTCAGTTTATCTTCACAAAATAAGCTTGCATTTTTCATCAGTGTTTTTCCTGATGGTCTATGTACTCCATACTTACACTTTTCAGCAGAGTGACTTAATATTTCAATTAGAATCAGTGGTTGAAGTTCAATACATTTTCTGTCTGGATGTAAATACAGGGAATCTTTACAATATAAAAAGTCTGAAAAAGTGTGGGATTTTTAGTTTTATCTTTGACCTGATCTGGATAAGAAATTGAAGTAGAAATCCTGTAAACAGATGCATGCCATGCAGGGCATACGCAACACCCAGGTACACATGTTTACTATGATCTATTGCGTAAACTCACCTGCTGACGTCAGGCAGCATAATGCAAGAAGCATCAAAGGAATGCGGGATCTTTGAGCCATTTTGTTTTTTCTTGCAGCCTCTGATGTGATGTCAGTGGGGTGAGTTGCAATTCTCTCTGCTTTTTGCGAAGATTTTATTTCCCGTAAATGGGTCTACAGGAAGCCACCTTCCAGCTCCAGCTGCAAAGTGAATAGAAATAAAAGATGTCAGCTGGGGAAGAAAGTCAAACCTGAGCATGAACAAACAGCGGGGGTGACAGGAAAGTGCTTTGTCTGCACCATGGGAGCGATCAGATGAGACAAGAGAAGCAGCCAGTTTGCAGACCAGGGGATTAATTTGAGGGGTTAATTGGGGGTAAAGCACGCTTCAAAGGGCCATGCTGCAAACAACTCTGTGAAAGGTCAGAGTGTGTAAAAAGTGCAGGAGTGACTTAATTGGAGGGTGTTAAACACTCTGCAATATGCCACAGATTATAAACACACTTCCATTAAAGGCATCAGGACACACGTATGACTTGCCAGTGGGGTCTGGGAGTAAGCAGCTCAATACAGTCACAGACATCAACATGAACTTGCAAGCAAGAAAAAATAAAGTTGAGCATTTATCACAAAGTCTTATTTTTCTCTGTACAAATACAAGATTCAAACACATAAAGTGGCATTTACGGTTCATTGATAAAAACTTTAATTTATTGCCATAAACTTTGTGTATCCTAAAACTTAAAAAAACATAAGAAAAAGATAAATTTTTAGGAAATCCTACAAAAAGCTCAAACCAATCAAACACTCTATACACTGTGCTCATTTCTCATGAAACATATGCTCCAGATAAAAGTCAAGCACACCGCCACCTTAAGTGCTACCTATTTTCTTCATGACAACCAGACTGTAACTGTACCCACGTCGATGTAAAATCCATGTGTGCAAGATATTGTAACAGGAAGCACACTTGTTCACAGCTTAAAAGCAGCGCCTTGGACCAGAATGGAAGCCGCGAAGAGCAGGCACATGTTCACACGTATGTGTTCACTGCAGTGAACCCAAAAAGTGTGCATGGGAAGTGATGCACAAAGCGCTTAGGTGCATCACTCTGCAGTGCAAGCAGCGTTCAGAAGACAAAAGGGCCTTTCAGTGTGCAGCAGCTGCATGGGCTGGGAAGTCTTTTTTGGAAAATCTTGACAAATGTTACACTGTTAGCTCATCAGGGAGGATTAGTGCCCCTCTGTTTGATTTATGCTCCTCCTTGACAATCACCTCCTTACTAACTAAACACGGTGAGGCTGTGTTGCAACACTTTTGGGGAAGCAGAGACCACAATCAAAGGAAAATTGCTGTTGTGTCCTTCTCTTCTGCTGCGCTGCAGATTAGCCATACTTTACCCAGGCATATTAAGAGATTTACGGAAACGTTTTCAACCTGGTGTGAGATAACGCTAGCGGTTTTCCACCTGAAGCTTTTGATTTTCTTGTGGCAACACACAGAAAGTCTGGAAATCACATCCGAACACAGAGAGCTTTAAAGGAACTACCAGATTCTCCTGAACATTGCTGAAACCAAGTGACATACTTATGGTGGCTTCAATGTTAAAGCCCTGGCTTCCATCTATCATCACAACTGTCTCTTGTGCATGTTGTGTTGCTAGGAACAGAGTAGAAATGTTGTTATAGTAATCACAGAGCGATGGATATCTGAGCAGACTGTCTGTATTACATGTTGCATCTGGATGACTTAGCTATTAATCTGAAACAAGCTTGCTCTATGGCCGCCTGCAGTTAGCGTGTTCTCACAGTATAACAGAATGAGTACAAACAGTTCTTTCCATATCCATCATTACATTTATACATTTATCATGAACATTTATTGTTATTTTGATTTTGATGCAAACACTTGAACTGACTTCTGTTGTAGTTGTCAAGCAATCATGCACACTTTGTTGCATATTACCTTTTGCAGTTTTGCTTTTAAAAATATAACAGTGATTTTAAGTAGCTGCAAGATAACTGGCTAGCTAGCACAGACAGCCAACCTGCAACTGGCTGCTTACCCATGCCTGTCACAGTAACAAATTTTGTCCCAGAAATTATTGCGATAAAGAATAATATTGTTATATAGGCATCATTTTCAATGTTACAATGGTAATAATGGTATCATAATAGCAGGTGCAGCCTCTCAAATATTAGCAAATTCTAACAAATAGTTAACACTGGAACTTTAAGATATTTTAAATGTCCAAAATAAATAAACAAAAACTGCTGAAAAACAAGAAAAATAATCGATACTGAAGTCTCTATAAGCAAAATTGATATTCAGATCAATGCGCCAGGCTGAAACCATTCATCATCCAGCTTTTGATAAAAGAGAGGACACAATAAAAACAAACAATTGTGAAAATGGAAATGATCAAACTTGTTTTGATTTATTATGTGTCAAACTGATTTGTTGCTTATTGTTATAGATTAATGCCACCTCATAGTCCTTGTGGTTGAAAACAGTATGTGCCACCTTAGAGATTTTTTGGGGGGCTTTGCTTGGTCACCTGCACATGTTTCAAAATAACTTTTATTGTCAAACAAAGATTTTTTAAGGTAAAAATTTTAACTTGCCAAAACGAGGCCTCTTTCCAGCTAAATCTGCAGAATAAAAACCAATGGCTAGAAGACCTGAAAAAGTGACACATCAGGTCAGGACCTAAAGAAATTCAATAACAGAAGGGAAACAAAGTCCGTGTATGTATCAGTCTGGGAAGGGTTGCAATGCTTTACGACACCAACAAATCACACCGAAAGCCCTGATACACAATGGAAGAGTGGTGCACCTTCCCTGGGGTGTCCGGACCAAATTGCTACAGTGATTTATTTTCTTTCTTGTTTTTTAATCCAAGACTGTTTCTTATTCCCACTTTCTATATTTAAAGCAAATATGGATGTTGAGAAAAAAGTGACAAACAACAAAAAGTCACTTATAAAACCTGGAAAAACACATTTCAAAGGCTTACATAAAACACTAAATTTACTATTTTACCACCAGCTGCTTAGATGTCATTCCCTACTCTGTAACACACCACATATTTTTTGACAACGCCTATTTTTTGTAGCAGGCCAGCATGTAATGATATAACAATATGACTAATAAACTGTGGAGAGGTTTAACTAAACAACATGAATTCTAACTGACTTCTTCGTCTTTCATCCCACATATCCATGTGTACAAGCCTAAGCTCTAAATCCCCACTTTTATACTAATCACAATGAGCAACTGATTTTGTAGAGGTGTGCTTCTTTGCTTTACATAATCTTAATCCTGCAAGCACAAGTGCAACTGTTACCGTCATTTACTTAAATAAATAATTTATTTAAGTTTAGTTTACTTAAATAAATGAAGGTGACCTCATTGAAACAGTTTGTCCTTGTTTCAAAGGTTATTTGAAACAAGGACAAACTGCTAGCAAATTAGCTTGACCAATTAACTAGATAATAGAGTAACAGATTTAACATAGCACTTGTTAAATCTGTTATTCTATAAATGTGGAGTCACAGATGGAAAAGAAGCTACTGCTTCAGCCATTTTACATCAGAAAAATGTTTGAAATTTTACATAAAAACATGTCAGCCAAATAAGTAAATAATTTTAGAGGAACACTGCCACTTCCTGCAAATTTCCACAGGTTCAGTGGATGACTCTTTAAATATTTTAAGAAAATCAAGATGTAAAAATGTAAACATATTTCACATAACAGAATAAGTGAGCTACATGCAGCTTTCCAATTCCAGGATGGGACTTAAGTGTTTTTACACCTAAAAGGTGACTTTATTGAAACAGTTTGCCTAGGCACTGTCTGTGAAAACTGCAGTCGCAAGCGTTGGAGTGCCTCAGACAGGACATTTTTGCAACATGTGAGACTTGCATGCTACAAATGTGTATTTGTATAATGGACAGAAATATGCATGCACATATTTGACAGAACATGGGTTTTTTTTCTGCACAATGTCTTCATTCTCACTACTTGTCTTTTATGTTGTGCTCTGGTTTTCTACAGTGTTGACAGTGACAGGGTTTCTGTCAACACTGTCACCCCTATCAATAGGGATCACTTGCATTATTTATATTATAATTATAAATAATGTATTATATATTATATGATGTATTACATGTATATTATCATTAAACATCTGAAAAAATTTCCAAAAAATACTGACAAATTATGGCTATTTCAGGTATAAAGCCAGTTAGCATCCCCAATGCTAGGTTTATGGTTGATGAATCTGGCGTGAAGCAGCATGCACTAAACATGTTGCCCCTGCTGCTTTTGTTCCATAGAACAAAATAACAAAACTAGAGCGTTCCTTAAAACAACAAACACATAAAATAAATGTAAAAATATATAAATACATTTAAAGACCCAGAGTAGACTTGTTAAGGCCAAACTTTAAGATGATTAAATTTAAGAATTCTTGTGACTCTTTAAGATTTTGTAGAAATATTGACTTAATTCAATTCAGTTTGCTTATATTTAACAACAAATGTCATCTCAAGGCACTTTACAAATGAAACCTCTTTAAATTCAGTCATACATACATTAATATGTTACTTCCCTGAACTTTAATCTCAGCTGGTTTCTTGTGACTCTTGTGATGTCATCAATCCAAATACAAACAAAGCAGTTTCTGCAGGGTTTTTCCTGGATTTGCTTTGTATTTTGCAGTGAAATTAATACACTATCAGTAATATATATTGGTAATGTATATTTTTAGTGAAACAAATACAGCAGAGGGCAGTATCTTTAAACTTTTCGTTTAAAGATATTGTAACAGATCTAAATACAGATCCGGGACATTTGCTGCTTAAATTTGTCAGACAATGCCCTCTTTTTAACTGAGCTGCAAATATATTTATTGACCGATTAGAAGTCCTCATCCCGAACGTTGCACCCATGTTCTGTCAGTCACATTTCGCCCCACAACAACGCGTGGAGTGCCAGCCTGACAGCACGCACACTCACAGCCCCACTACCTCCTCTACATATCTGGAGGGAATGTCACATTGGCTAAACGCTCTCTTCATATGTGTTCGGGTTTGTTCTTGCGTTCATAGATTAGTAAGAAAGGATTGTAAAGTGTGTGAGAAGCCGTGTCTTCATGTAATAAGCCTGAAGCGCTTCAGCGAGAGAGAATGGAGAGCTGCATGTCAACCGACGCACGAGACAGATGTTCAGCTGAATAGAAGTTTCCGCAACAAGATAAAAGCGGGTCTAAAACACCACCAACACACGGGGGGTTTTGAGATGTTGTTTTGAACAGCAGTGTGTTTCTGAAAATGTTTTTTTTTTTCTAGGTAACAACAAACAAACAAACAAAAAAACGTCAAACCGTTAGCTTTAAAAGAAGAGCAGACGTACCACGAAGAGTCCTCACAAAATGCCCTGAAAAACTGAGTGGAAGTCACTCCGGTTGATGCGGGGGAAACAAATTAAAGTCCTTCTTCTCTCTCGTCTCTCTCGTGGTAGTTTGGTTGGAGGAAAACGACTGTTCGCAAAGTTGTCCCCTCACTACGCCCCGTACTAAAAGCTTTTAAGTTCACGAGCGTCTATCTGCCTGTTTTACTGCAAGGGTTTTCGAGGAGGGGCGGGGCCTGAGGGAGGAGGAGAGCCGCGAGCGAGAGGAGAGAGTCGCTAAGCAAAGCGCGCGGTCCCTTCAGACCGCACCGGGTCGCTCTGAGGAACAGGTACCGGGACCACTCTCCTCACAGACGTCATGAGTTTGATCCGAATTTGGCATATGGTTGATTTGTCGCTCGCGTGTGCAATACCGTGCAAAACCTCAATTACCCTGTAAAACTACAATCTAGGTCAGTCGCATTGCATGGGGATTCAGTGATGTGCATCAGCTTTGAAAGACATAAACAGTCTTTTTCAGCCATCTTCACGTGATGAAGACTAATTAAGACTGCTGCTAGTGATGACGCACACATAAGCATGAGAAACACATGAACTGGAGTGACATCCCATTGTTACTCCAAATAATGTTTTCTTATTACACCCCATACAGCAGACAGAGGAACATTTCATAGTAAGGAAAATGTCCCACATGACATCCTTGGGTACCTTGCTGGAACATACTAAACTTCAATTCAAGGATTAAGGTGGGTTAATAAATACTTTTGGCAACATAAAATACTAATACACTCAACCGCATGCTGCTGCCACCTCCCTGTCCAAATGGAGATAGTTTGTTTAGGCTGATGTGTGCAGAAGGTGAATCTCCTCAATCTCCACTCATCCATAAAAGGCCAGATTTGTGTTTATATGAGTGACTGAATACCACTGCATGTCACACTCTTCAGATATGTGTTTGTATAACATTTTGATTACCAATTTGCGAGGCATGACAGATAAAAAGACACTACCGGCAGACACTGTATACTAACTTACAGGAAATCCCTATCCTGCTGTTTCAGCTACTGAGGAATGCTTGCTTTCTGGCCTTTGCTTTATAGCAATAGCAGTTGGAAAACAATGGTTTTCAACTTTTCAGTAAGCCTAAATGTGACGCTCTTGATAATTAAACACTAATACCGCTTTACTCACTTTGTGACAAAGTCACCTTCCTGGGG
The DNA here is from genome assembly GCF_027474105.1 of Poeciliopsis prolifica. NCBI lineage: Eukaryota > Metazoa > Chordata > Actinopteri > Cyprinodontiformes > Poeciliidae > Poeciliopsis > Poeciliopsis prolifica. Next base: position 1,806,416 of record NW_026562435.1, on the reverse strand, counting down.
TTTCACTCTGTTGTGGTTTTCCTGTATAGCTGCAGTCATTTCCTCATCAAAATCTAAGTGCCACTGAGTAGACATGCACATGTATACTCAATTTTCAAATATAAAACAGCTTTACTTATACAAATGCTACGCTTAAACCAGATTAATTTCATCGTCCTTGTCTTAATCATTTCTCACAGGTACATGATTGAATAATACAACCAAATTAACTGCAGGCGTTGCTGTTTATGAGCAACTGTTGAGAAGACTCTTCTGAGCCGTCTTCTGCGGCTGACGGCACAGAAGAAATGAGCCAAGGAGCATGTGATGAGACTTAAGCTTTCTAGTCATGCTAGAATGTCAATTTATGATTAAAAACAGAGTCTGATTATTGTCTTCAGTTAGATTTTTGTTAACACACACATGGTTGATTAGTCTGGAACTGTAGAATCAAGAAATCACTTGAACTCAACCAAACAGCATGAAATAGGTTGATGGATATCCAAAAAAAAAACATCATGCTAAGATCTAAGGAAATTCTGCAACAGATGAAAAACAATATATCTCTCAGTTTGGAAAAGGTCAAAATATTAATTCCTAAAACTGTCCTCAAATGGAGAAACCTTTTTAAAAGAGGTGAAGCCTTCCCTGCCAAGATCACTGCATCCAAGACTTCTGTAATAAATATAGTTGATCTGCTGAGAGTAGAAACACATCACAGTTGTACTTTTTTTTATTATTATTGGAATTTCTTCCAATTTCTTCTCTGAAAAACTGCTGAGTTGCTTTGATAGGTGTGATCTTGACTGCTGTGCAACTGTGGGCAAGGTTAATTTCAAGGACGCTAGTCACCCCTAACAAGATGGAACTTGTGACAAGAAGGAACTTTTGCTATGGAAAACACACAAACGCACGTTTAGTTGCAGATTTGGAAAGATGAAAAGAAAACATGTGCCATGGAGCACGTCACTTTACATCTCAGACATCTGCGTGTTTCTGCTAAACCGATTATTTACATCATGTTGGGGAAGAATGAAGCATGCTACAGAGCATTGGAAAAAATGAGAACTGACATTTTGTGGTGCATGGATACCATCTTCTGCATTAAATCTCATGCAAGTTGTAACACAATATCACTACAGCATGAAATACCAACCTGTGATCACAGAAAGAAATACCACTTTTATCAGGAAAGACCAAACATTGGTGTCAAACTCAGGACCAAATGGCCTTTTCCTCTGGATAAAGACCCCACTCTGTGGGAATAAAAAGTGAACAATCTTTGCAAGATTTTGCTTAGATCTTCTGGAGCATATAAAAATGATTTTGTGCGTATCTTCATCAGTCACTGGGCAGCAGATGGAGTACACCTGGGACAGCTTTCCACTTATTCAGATTTCAAATAGTATGTCAGGAAAAGTTTGGGTATATCAAGGAGGCCACGGTGAAGACTTAATCCAGTGATAAAGGGGTCAGAGCAAACTATGAAGTAAGTGAAGTATGATGGAGCGGAGCTATTAAATGTTTTATGAGTTGACTACAAAATTAATTTCAATCTGATGTAAACATGGCCTCAACAGAGCAATAAAAATTTAATTGTTTTTTTCTCCTTTTTTTTTTAAAGAAAACATCATCATCAACATCTGCCTATGCTTGCTCCTTGTCACCAGTAATCCTTCTGGTGTTCGTGGACAGGATCTCCAGGCACACTCTTGGAACGATGTTGTCTCGATTGGGAGAGTCAGACTGTTGTGTATGGGGTTTTTGGGGGGTTTTTTCTTTGCAGATGATGCGGTTCTGTGCGCATCTTCAAGTCATGATCTGCAGCATGTGTTGGAGGCGTTCGCAGCTGGGTGTGAAGTGATTGGGATGAGAGCCCGTTTCTCTAGACCCTACGTCATCGATTACCTTGATCCTCCTGGGTTGCATCTCAGTAACTGACCCAACCAGAGACATCAAAGTATCGTATTTCTTGTTTCCACTGAGAGAAAGGGTACGGCTCTGCGTTTTATGGTTTGCCGTATTTAGGACAGTCTGTCATTCCAGTTCGATGACAAAAATGAAGCACTAGCATGTTAGTGCTTGTTGCAATCAGTGACGTTTTTCTTTCCCTCAAACAAGGGAACTGTGTCATGTGACACCACTCGCTCCACTCTTGTGGATTTACAGCTGAAGTGGGTCCAGGAATGGTGTGGTCCAGGTCAACTGTATGAACCCCTTCTAGAATGGAAACAGACAAAAAAAAAAGCGTATCGAATCACACACCAGTGCTAATTAATGAAAAAGAGCCTATTGTGTCTTGTACACAACTTCCGATTTAAAAAGTGTCACTCTCAATTTACTCGTCCTCATCTATGGTCATGTAACATGGATCATTACTGAGGGTATGCAATCTTGGATGCAGTCTGCATGTCAGGTTTGTCAAGCAGCAGGCCTCCTCCAAGATGTTTTAGATGTGAAATCTAGCACACCTGATTCAAATGATTGCATGACCTTGACGGCATTTCATGTATTGCTGCTGATACCTGTTAATCATCCAGTTATTTAATGTACCACTTACCTTTTTGAGCTTTACTTTGGATGTATGGATGGTTCTCAATTGGTCTTCAATAGAATGTAACTAATCAACAGCAAAAAATTGTTGATAAAGTTGTTTGTAAAGGTTAGCTAAATCCTTTACAAAACACCCAGTGGGAGTTTGGTGGACTAGGTTAACCTCATCCAAAGTCACCGCAGCGGTTAAATTCTGAGGTCTGGAGCCTGGGCCAAGAAATTGCTGGGAATTAAACAGTGAATTTTGTATCACATTAAAAAGTGCTTAGAGAACCCTGGAGGTCATCATCTGTCTGAAAGCTGAATCTGAATCAGAGGGGGGTTATTTCAACAGAACAACGATCTTTAGATTGGCCCTGAAAACATTGTTTATTATAGAAAGAAAATCCTCCAACGTCTCGCTGCTCAACGAGTAATGCGTGGATGAATGTTTCAACATTTCATTAAACTATTCTAAGAGAATGCTGGACAACGACAGATGTTATTTAGAAGAAAACAGCAAAAATCTAACATTTAGAAGAAAAATAGAACCCACAATCCACAGAAAAATCTGAAATTTCTTTGAATGAAACATTTTAATTAATTTATTTATTTTACATTTGCAGTCTCACAGTGTGCATTTTTCTTTTCAAGCTTTTGCATTTAACAGTGAACAGAACATGTCTGGATCACCACATGAATCCCTTCTGATTCGTAAGGTCTGGCTTGGGAAGAGATTGTTTCTGGACGCCTGCCGACTTGTGCAGCAGGGTGGTGAGAGAGGGTCAAAAAAAACAAACAAAAAAAACAAAAACAGCATCCTTCTTCCTCTTTTTTAAACACACAAAGCCAACAAAAAAAATCCAAAGTTAACACCGGCCTCCTCCAGCTGGCTCTCACCAAGAGTTGGACGGTGCCGAGCAAATCAGTCCTCAGTGTTCTCCCTTTGATTTCAGACACCTATAAACAGTAAGAAAAATGGAAGAATTTTTATTGCTGTACAGCACTAGTGTGGTTGTAAAAATCAGTATTGTGTGGTAAATCATTGCCATCCACACATCTGAGCACCATTAAGACTGGTACTCCTTCTAATTCTTTTTTTAAGCACTCCATGTGCTCTTTGATCAATCAAAACATCTTCACTTGTTTTCTAACTTTCACCACCTGCATATGGGGCACATTAATAACCAGAGAGGTTAGGTCATAGTTAATAAAAGACGCTGATTGATAACAGGTACGGCATGTAAGCCGTTGATCCCGTTGTTATTGTCGGCTCTCCTCCTGACAAAGTCAACTTTAGAGCCAAATATGTGCATAACTTTCAGATTCCTGAAAAAAGAACTGATGATTTAAGGTCCAATAACCAGGAGCAATCCACTGCACTGCCTCAACATTTCCCCATCGACATCCTGACATAGGCGAAACATGACACAATGCCTTGAGAATGCATTCACTGTCTTGACCTTGTTCATTTTTTGTTACATTAGAGCCTCTCTGAAATTTTTTGAGTTTATTTCGCAGAACAATACAAGGTAAGAGCATAACAGCAACGCAGAAAGAAGATGATGCAGGGTTCAATAGATTCTTTTAAAGAATTTTTTGAATAAATTCTAATTATTTATTATTATTTACTTTTTTAGGGTGCTATGTACTTAAGTGTTCTTTCATGGTTTTGTTTGACATGCTTAGTATTGTGTTAGTAGTTTTGCTTGACTCCTGTGAAGTTTGTAAGTGTTTAGAAACAAGTTATGCAAATACAATGTGTTATGATTTCTATTATAAATTCAAATTTCACAAGTTGGATTTTTCCAGTTTGCTCCAACACCCCTATCTAAAATCCCCCTCCAAAAAAATTGCCTTCAAAAGACTCCCAATTAGGAAATAGACTCTCCCTGTCAGTAATCTAAAAAATGCTTTCTACATCTTTGTCTATTTGGCTCTGAGCCTCTCTTCATCCTGATCTTTCTGGTCTCCAGTGTACAGTGTGTCCACCTTTACATGATCCTGCGGGTGAAACAATCCCTGGTAAACAGTTCCGCCTCTGACGATTATAATTTGCTATGTACAAGATGTGTATTGTGTACTGTATATCCTTCCAAAAGTCATCACAGTTTCACAGTTTTCAAAAAGACTCTCCTTTGCAAAGTGACTGCAAAATAGCCACTGTGAAACTGTCTTAGACATAGCACTGCGTCATTTATTTATAATCAAGCTGCCTTAAAGAAAACAAGAACACAATCAAATGAAACAATATTGGGCAATTTCGAATAACTGACAGATGTCCATGTTTCCAGGCCATGTCTACTTGTTTACAGAGGAGTAACAGTTCATCCATTTTTAAAATAGCCAGTGCTACCTCACTTCTGGAACATCAGGGGGCTGAGCCTTCCTTTATGACCTCCTCCCATCTGAACAAGTTTCCTGTTATTGTCAGCCAAACACACACACACACACACACACACACACACACACACACACACACACACACACACACACACACACACACACAACACACACAAATGTGGCCATGTGTACTGCCAGGATTCCAAAATCTGTTCTGTGTGCCACTGTTACACTTTCCCTTTCCGAAGAGCCTCAAATCTGGTCCTGGTTTTCAAGAGTTTAAAAAAAAGACAATGCTTTTAAGGTAATTGTATCCATCTCCACTTTCAATCTCCCAAAACTGTGAGTTGTCATAAATTTTTGCAAAATAATGGAAAGTCAACACGTCATTTTATAAAATGAAAAAAATTCAAATAGGAAATATTTATGTTATGAATTGGCAGTGGAAAAGATTATGTCCACAATTACATCCCTCTACACGGAAAGTCATATCTAATTACATATTTTTGCTTCTGGCTCCATCTTGTGGTCAAAAAATATAAACGCTCAAAGCCTTCAGGCTGGTTTTGGATCATTATGCAGCAGCAATATAAAAAAGTATGCTGTTGTCCTACACAAATTATGTCATAAATTACACAATTCAGTTTTGGCTTAGAAACAGTTTTGTCAAAAATACATTTTTGACAAAACTGGAAAATATGGCTGGATTTTTCAGCCATACAGGCAATTTTACAATTTTATTAGTTTTTTGTGACTTTAGAGGAATTTCTGGCTCCAGACATGGAAAAACACCTAAAATCACCAGTTTGGAGAACTCTATCATAATTTAGTCCTTGTAAAACTTGTGCAAATTGTTATACTTGCCCATTTTTCTGAATGCTGCCTTGTATTAACTAGCAGGTGCCATCATAAAGCATATATTTTTGTGTGTGTGTGTCATTGGCATCATTCTTTCAAGCGATGATAATTGCAGCAGATTTCAATGAATGTGCATCCACAACAAGCAGTGGTTCATTGGAGTGTCAGGGCTTCGCTGTCCTGCATGTTCTTTATTAAGTCATTTATTTTTTGTTCTCTTGGGTTTACCTGCTGCCCAACACGTGGTTTGGATAAGTGGGTAATTAACACGGTTCTCCATGAGTTAATGGCATGTTGAGAAGGTAATGCAATCATTTGAATCAGCTGCTTGGGAGCAGGGAAGCAATTAACTTAGCAATAGGCTGAGGACCAGCTTCAGGAACCACTGCTGCACTCCAGCTTTGTATATAACCAAATGAATCTTTATTTGGAATGACTAAGGTTTACAACAATCCAGTTTTGTCATGATATTAGTTGCTTTAAGGACTTAATTTGCTTATGCATTAATTGCCATTATTTAATAACACTTGGTTGTGAACTTTACTTTTTAGGGTGCAAATGTAAATTGAAAAGTAGAAGTTAACATATATAGCCTACCCTTTCTGAATTGCTACCCTGTTTCCCCTACTCACATATGGGCTTCTAAAGCTTAGAAACAGTTTCCTGTGTCAGAATCAGTTCATCTGTGATTGATTCTCTGGGGTTTTGAAATGAACCAAAAGTCTTGCACTTAGCAGGATTGCTTGAACCTGGCTTGATTAGGATGTTCCTCTGCAGCTTGGTGGGACATTCATGAAAGCGATTCAAGCAACCAGTTCTGCACGACTTGCTCAAACTCAGATTTCTTATTTTATTCTGGATGAGTTTACTTTTGCACAACAGTCTCTCGGATTAATAATAAAAATACTTTCCAATCCGAAATACAAGACGATGTCTTCGGTTCTTGCACAGGCGGCTTTTTCTTTTCCAATACATGTCGCATGCTGTCGTAAAATAAATTAATGAAACAAACGTGGACTTGTAAAACATGGTCCATACACACTCAACTGTTCAGTTCACAGGAAGCAATCATCCGTCCACTTCCAGTGGACTTGGTAAAAGTCTTTTGTCCCCATATCGTTCGCAATCTGGACTATTTTAAGTAATGGAGATTCTAATGCCGGCTGAAGGGTTGATTTGGATACCTTTCAAACCTATTGGTGATTTACGAGTCAATACTCCTTATGGAAAGGTCAGGAAACAGGGCGGCTAATGCTAATGCGGGGCTAATTTGTCATTACAAACATGGTGTGTTAGATTTCACATTTCATATCTCAGAGATTGTTTTGCTGAAGCTAGCTTGCCTACCAGCTTTCTCGTGCACGAGCTATTTCGGCTTCAGGTCGCCCGCTAAGCTAGCTGAGCTGCTCAGCGTTGAAACGCATCGAGCTTTTGTTTCAGTGAGCTTCAGTTATTCAGAGTCAGAAGTCTCCCGTAGTGACAGGAAGTTGCATTTTTTATCTCCTCCTAAACATTACTATTTAGTTTTATTTATTTTTTTCATAATCTTCCTAAACTCATTATTTAATAATGTTGGAAACGATGTGTCGCGTGCTAGCTATAATGCAAAGCCCAATCAGTTGTAGAGGCTGTAGGGCTATAAATGTGAGATGGTTGCTATAGAGACGCCAGCGACTGAAGAGCTGAACTCAGGAGACCGACAGATTTCGGAGGGTTTTTTTTTTTAGGTATGTAGCATACTAATTGAAGACTAAATTGAATATTTCATGTGCGAAAATGCTTATTGGTATGGCGGTTATTATTTCAACAACAACAAAAAAAGTCCTATGTGCAAGCGAGTTTGTTTAAAATAAACTTTTAGTTAAACTGGCCTTTAGGAAAGGGAGGACGCTAGCAAAACGTTAGCTATGCTAGGTGTTGGCGTGAACAAGTTTCGGTAAAACTTGCCTTTTCTTCGTTGCGATTACTTTAAAAGGCAAATAATGTCACGAAGGTGACAGTATGTTGCCCCTGCTTTAGACATTGAATGGGTTCTTAAATAAAAGCCATGCTGGAATTTTTAGTAGAAAGTGTACTGTTGAGTTCTTTCCAGAAACCGAACTATGATCATGTTCACTGCTCTGGCTACTAACGTTGGTTGCAACGCTAGCTGGCGGTAACTCGGTGAAGCGAACTGACCTGGAGCCAACAGGTGGAAATGTTCAGAGAACTTGGTAGCAGTGTAACGTCCTCCATTTCGTACCGTCTAACACGGTATGCATACAAACACCGTAAGGTTGTACTCACTTGCTAGATAAAGGAAACATCCCCCAAAATTGTTTGCAGTTATTGGCTCTCTAGCTGCCCCATGACTTTTTTTATGTTTTTATTTCCCCCACCGGAAGAAATTATTATTGCTTTAAGTTTAACAACTTGAGAAACTAATCAATATTTTATTACGTCCTTACTCTATGTCTAAAAAATGAATATGTTAGAAGGGTACTCTAATCGGTGAATAAAAGTTTATAGAAGCAAAACATGACAGTAGCGCAATTGCTGGTCTTTTTCCTTAGTGGTTCTGATAAATAGTTACAGGTGCAGCTCAAAATATGTATATCATGACAAATGTTTTTCATGATATGTTTGTAAATGCCAGTGAACCAGCTTGTGCTGCTGTGCTTTGAAACATTTATCTACAGACCTATGTGTAGGTTAACAGACTCTGTAAACAGCATTATTCACACTTTGACTGATCTTGTTCAAAGCTCGGTGAGGTTCTTCTCTAGTTTGTGGAATCATTGTGAATGATTATTTTAATTCTGTTTGTTTTTTATGAACCCTGTTTGTGTCTGACAAAATAGGATTGCTTGATTGATTGAAACTTCAATATTTTTTGTCACTTGATTCACAGAATGAAACAAGTCAAGACTCCCCCCCACCCCCCTTTTTTTTGTAAATTTGATTATGACTAGTTATGGAAATCAAAAATTGAGTGGCTCACAAAAATAAAATACTATGAAAATGTTACTTATTGGCTAAAAGCTAAAAAAGCTGCTTTTTCTGGGGTTGGAAAGTTCAGTAGAAGAAAAAGATGCACCAGTGATGGAGATAACTGCAGCCTTGAGAAGTTTGTCAAGCAAAATCCTATTGAGAATGTGTGGGCTAATGAGACACCAGACCCAACATGGTAGATGACCTGAATGCTGATGTCCTCCGGGCCACGCTGCATCAATCCAGTAGTTCTTGCAAAAAGAGGCGAAAGGAGTGCAAAGAAATGAACATTGCATAGAGATGAATATTTTTTACTGCTTAACATTGTTCTAATTTCTGACACGCTGAACTTTGTGCTTTTACTATCTATAAGACATAATCATGACAATAATAAAAATAAAGGCTTGAAATATTTCTCCATATGTAATAAATCCATGTTAAATTTAAGTTTGACTTTCTCAAATGATTGAGAAAACGATTAGATTTTTGTTTCATAATATTCAAATTTATTTAGGATGACGTGAACAGTTTAATGACTTTGGGTGGGTATTATTTTCTGTGATGCGTGCTCTGCATTCTTGCCGACGGGGTCTTTCACTGAACAAGCTCCTGTGATTGGCCATTAGAAGGTGGAAAATATTTTTCAGCATTGTCCTTCACTCGAACAGTCATCTCTAAACTCAGAAGTCCTTCCTTTTTTAATGCGTTATCTTCACCTTTATGTATGTTGTCCAGGCCCAGTTTTCACTTAATTTTTTTAATAATAATATTCTAACTTGACTTACTGAAAGTGTAGTGTCTTAATTGGAGACATTAACTACTAGGTTTGTTTCTTCATCAGGAAGGTTTGTGATGAGCTCTCCGTTGCAGCAGAGCGTTCTCCAGGCTCCCTCGTTTCATCAATGCTTTTAAACAGGATGGCTGATGTGAAACCCTGCCCCTCCGTGAGCGGAAACCCACCTCCACCAGAGGTAGTAAATCCCAGGAGGCCCGGGCGCCTGACCAATCAGCTGCTATATCTGGAGAAGGTGGTGATGAAAGCGCTCTGGAAACATCAGTATTCATGGCCGTTTCGTGAGCCCGTCGATGCTGTAACGCTTTGTCTTCCAGTAAGTGCTTCAGTTGTCACTCAATGTTTGACTGGTGCAGCACCTTGTGAAAGAATTCAAACTCATTAAACTTTTCATACATTTTCTCTTTTTTTTTTTTTTTTTACAAGCACAAACTTTCTTTTAGGATTTGTCATGGATAAACACAATATTTATAAAGAAAGAGGAAATTAACCAAAAAGAATTTAAAGTTATGTTGTTTTTTTGTTTGACTTCAATTATGTGCTACTTGTGTTGGCCTGTCACCCAAATTCTCCATGAAGTCCTGTCAGTCCTCTGGTTGTATTGTGACATTGGGGAGTTTAAATGGCTTTACATGGTACTGCAATCCACTTGTTGTCTTTGGTTAGAAACCAAAACGGTATTCAATTGTGGGCTATTTTCATGTATGTTTTTAGGATTATTATAAAATTATTACATATCCTATGGATCTGAGCACCATCAAGAAACGACTAGAGAACCGATATTACTGGGAAGCCAGTGAGTGTGTAAAAGACTTCAACGCCATGTTCACCAACTGCTACATGTACAACAAGGTGAGAACACGATGCAATACGGCACACTGCTATGTTTGTTTTTCTGTGTCTCAACTGAATCTAACTTGTCTGTTCTGACTGGAATCAGTATTGCTGTTTTGGATTTGGCTAGCCAGATGGAGATTAATGGAATGGTAACAAGGCCTTCCAGCCTCAAAGATTTCAATAAAATGAATGGTTCAATGACTTGTTATCTGCTGTACAAAGTATTTGATTTGCTGTAATACAGATAAAGGCTTTCCCTCTGCTTGCTTAAAAAGTGATAAATAATATTCAACATGCAGGAGATGGGGGTCTGCTGTTAAAGTTGTCTTCATTTATTTCAAATGTCTTCACATCTTCAGCAATGGCACTCCAGGGACATTTACCCTCCTGGGAGATGCCTGTCATTTCCTGTCAGTAATCATTTTTTTTTCTTTTTGGTTTCTTGCTCAACTGGATGTAAACACATGTAGACTCCTGTTCACTTGATGTTTGATTGTTTTAAATAGAAGTGCTGTAGCTCTATGGCTAAAGTCACTAACCCTCCATCCTTTCTTTCTTTCCATAGCCTGGAGATGATATTGTTTTTATGGCCCAAACCTTGGAAAAGGCCTTTTTGCAGAAATTGTCACAAATGCAAAAGGAGGAGGTGGTCACTACAGTCACTGCACTTGAACCACTGAAAGTGAAGAAAAACAACACAGGTGAGTCAGAAATTGGATACTTCATGTTTTCTTTTTTTTTTTTTAAGTTGATACATTTAAAAAAAATGCTGCAACAATTATTTATCTATCAATTATTCTGATTAATCAGATAAAAGAAATTGTCAAATGTTGCAGATTTTTTCATTTGCTTTTTTATACTGTATTAGAAATGCATTTAAAGACAAAAATAATTAAATTCCTTTTTTAAATGAACTACTTTATTGCCTAATATTGCCTATTGCAGTAACAGCAGCCCTTTAGTGAATACTTGATCATTTGTACCAAAGGAGGCATCTGCAGCTTAAAAAAGAAAGAAGGCGCTGTGGAGAATTTATCTGTTCTCCATGCTCAGTTCTTGATGTATGAGGTTGAAGAAGAGTCAGTGAGTTAAATTCATGAATTCCATTTATTAATACCAAAATACACCTGGTCCATTTCTTATGCTACCTTTAGGAGTTAGTGGGACAAAATGGCACCAAACAGAAGTTTTCCGTTCTCTTTGTTGGCCTTCATCTAAGCTGTGCCCAAAGAGGACGTTCCTCAGTGTGTCAATATTTGAACCCTGAATTAAAGCTTTAGTTTTCTTACTATTGGTTTAGTTTGAACTGAAGTTTTGGAGCTAAAACTGCCACTTTAGGAGTCCTGGGTAGAACAGATTTAACTTGGATGTAGAATGTCTAGACTTTTATATATTTACATGTTTAATTACTACTCTCACTGTTGTTCTTTCCAGAAAATTGCCTTTTTTTACTCTGTATCCTGCAGTTAATGATTAACCAATTACCAAATTAGTTGATCATTTTGTCAATAGCCGAGTCATTCCGATTAATTGTTTCAGCCATAAACTAAAGTACTGTACTGTTTTTATCCCATAGCAGACTCTTCCAATAACTGCAGTGACCTGTCTAACATGTAAAGTTCTTCCCAGCCCATGCGAGTGTTTTTAATCCCCACTTGAAGCAGATGCAGTGAAGCAGAAGTCTGGTATATCAGACGTTGTTCTCCAGCAGATGGTGACGGTCATTCCTCCCGATGTGGCCCAGATCAACCCACCCAACCAACTTGCTGCAAAAACACACACAACAGTAAGCTTTGATTTGCTCATGCGGCTTGTGTCCTGAATTTGTCTGCATGCCGCAGTGAACAACACAGAGCTCATCTCTTTCCTCTCCCGTCTGGATATTCAGATTAAAAAAGCCTTGAAGCGGAAAGCCGACTCGGCAACATCCGCCACCTCCGTCTTCACAAACAGCGAGGTCTCCCCTGATGAGGAGCCTTCAGTGCCTTGCACATTGTTCTTCAGAACAAGCAACGGACGGCCCATAAAGCCCCCGAAGAAGGACTTGCCTGCTTTTGAGGACAAGAGGGTCAGAATGCCAGAGCAGCTCAGGTACTGCAACAACATCCTGAAAGAAATGCTGTCCAAGAGGCACTATGCCTACGCCTGGCCCTTTTACACGCCGGTGGATGCAGTGGCTTTGGGGCTCCATGACTACCATGACATCATCAAACAGCCGATGGACCTGAGCACCATCAAGGTAACGCTATAGAGACGTCAGAATATTTGAAGCATTCCAAAATCCAGTTTGTTCTGATGCAAGTTTTAAACTCTAGAAAAAAATGGACCAGCAGGAATACGGAGACGCCAAGGAATTTGCTGCTGACGTGCGACTAATGTTCTCAAACTGCTACAGATACAATCCTCCATCACATGATGTTGTCTACATGGCCAAAAAACTGCAGGTATGCTGCTCTTCCTGTCTAGTATAGGGTGAGACCAGCAGATTTACACCCCAATGTAAGTATGATTGAGCCAGTTTGAAGGGACACAAAGACGCTTTCCAAAAGTATCTGATTTGATCCCAAGAAACTTTAACAAAAAGAGATGATCAGACAAACACATTCCCCTTTTGGTGAAAAGTTTTTTTTCTTGTTTCAACAGGAGGTTTTTGAAGCCCGCTACATGAACATTCCCCAAAAACCAGAAGGGTGTTCTGTCTCTCTGCAATGTGCTGAAAACCAGCAGTCGAACAGAGTCGGAAGTCCCTCAACCTCTGAGAGTTCTCTGAGCAACAACTCCTCGGAGTCAGAGAGGTCATCAGATGAGGTTGCCATGCAGCTGGCTCATCTGGAAGAGAAGGTTGGCATCACACAAGCACAACTGCAATATATTTTCCCCTAATTTCCCTCATTTTCTGGTTATTTTGGCAGTTGAAGGCGGTCAGCGATCAGCTGAAGCAGCTCACCAAAGAGCCTCCGAAGCCGAAGAAGAAAGAGAAGCTGAAAAAGGAAAAACGAGCCAACGAGAAGGGCCTTTCTCGACTGAAGAACGTTTCTGCGAAATACAACACTATAGTGCAAATGATTTCGAAATGCAAAAGCACCTCTCTGTAAGTGTCACAAAATGGAGTTTGGTTTTCGAACCATACAGCTGGCATTAGCCCAAGATGAACTGTTAATTGTTGTTTTGTTTTTTTGCGTTTTCAGGCATGGAGTTAAACCCCACAATTCCGGAGTCCCAACGAAGTGCAGCGAGGTCGTTTCAGTCCCACTGAGTAACCAGGAGAAGACGCAGCTAAAGGCAGACATCGACAAGCTACCCAGTAAAAAACTAATCGAGATGCTGAACCTCATCAAGAGCAGGGAGACGTGTTTGGAAACGGCTGAATCCGGAGAGGTGGAAGTGGACTTTGAAAAGCTCAAAGCTTCCACTCTTAGAGCCTTGCAGCAGTTTGTTGCTGCCAGTCTCAGTAAATGCAACAGCAGCAGAAACAGTAAGAACACTTCACCTCCTCCACTGCTCAAGCTTTACTCTGTCAGTCTTTGTTTTTTATGCTATTATCCATCTAAATGACTGTTTAAGGTGTTTATGTGTTTTGTGCATTAGAAAAAAAGTTGTTGAT